>NC_141756.1:87850391-88176502 GCF_982258835.1 Parasteatoda tepidariorum | reverse complement strand
TCCCCATAGTTTGTTTAGGAAAGGGATCCAAAGTTGTTAATTTTAATTTTTGCATATTTCGCCACATCTTGAGAACTTTTTAAACAAATTGAAACATTTTTGCACAAAATTAAAAAATTTGTTTATAGAAAGATTATTACATGCATAAAATAAGTTTTAATAAATATTTATTGTTTTATTTAATGATAGTCAAAAATATACCTTACAATTCAAAAAGTTTATGACTATTATTTAATAAATACTTACTAAAATTTATTTTTTGCATGGAATCATCTTTCGATAAATGAATTTTATAATTTTGTGCAAGAAATTTTCAATTCTTTAAAAAAGTTCTTGAGATGTGGCAAAATACGCAAAAAGTATAATTGAAATTGTAGGGTCCAAATTTTGGATCTCTCTCCTGACCAAACTGTGGGGACAATATTTCTCAAGTACTCCCTATATTTTGGTGGTCAGAAATTCCAATCTGTTGAGGAAAAATTTATGTTTATTCTGAGAAAGTACGTTTCTGTGTCTGATTTCTCAACTTAAAATATCGTCTGCACTAATTAATTAACATACTTAAGGTCATCCCCTCAAACCATTCAGTTTAAGTCCTAGAACAAGAAAATCCTATCGCTAGATCAAAAGTTATTAAGGATGTCCTTTTTTTTTTCCATGCAGTATACGTGCCACTGTGCATATAAATATTGAAAAATCAATATATTTATGAACAGGAAAAGAAAAGCAGTAGGGGAATTTTTATTGGTAATATTTTCAATGCAATGCTTTCACCATGTTTTATTTTGGTATAATCGCAAGTGTCCTTATTATAAAAGTCCCCGTTATAATGGAAATTTTAAGTGCTGTAAATAATTTTTATTTTGTTATGTTAGTAACTATGCACAATCTGTCAGTTAACCAATTGAGGTACTTTTATTTATTTAATTTTTTACAATTTCAGTTTACGAAATAATATCCATTGTACTTACAGAGGAGTACTTTCAAAACATTTGTAAAAGTCAACATCATTAGTTGTAATTCATTCAGGTGCTAGATAAGATTTTCTGTTAAAGAATTATAAAGTAGAATAAATATACCTAGTACTGAAAAATTTATAAAATATTTACTATTCTTCATGAAAAAAAAGGTATTAAAGCTTTCATTACTATTGACTACTAATTTTGAAAATCAAGCTTATGTTATAACATAGTAGTAACAAATGGGTACCCCATTGGAAATTTTTTCTTAAGGTTCTCCACAACTTATGAAGGTTGAAAGCTCATGAAATTGAAACAAGTATGATGTCATCCATTTTTGCAAAAAGAAAAATAACACTTTAAATATTTTTATACAATTTATTTTTATATTTTTTCATATGTTTTAACAAAAACGTACACAAATCATTATTGTCATGTGCACAAAAATCATTAAAACATGAGCTATAGCATAGATCTTTATTTCTGAACTGCAAGTATATAATATAACTTGATGTGTGGTAAAGGATATAGTGAGATGTACCAAAAGAGAGGAGGGGTCAAAAATATTGAAAAAGAAGCTAAGCATAATTTAAGAATAACCTCTTATTTCATATGAAATTTACTAACATTGTATTAAATTGTAATAAAAGTAAAATTTTAAAAAATTATTTTTATGCTGGAAAATAATTTTTTAGACTTTTCAACTTGTTTAATTTATGCAATTAGTTTATTTTAAAGATATAAATAGCAAAAAAATAACATTAGAAGTTCTATGCTTTAGACAGCTCTTTTGACTAATTACTGGAATCTGATTTTATTATTTGTGGTTATTTTCCATATTATTTTAGGCTGAAAAAATAATTATCATTTTTGCATTTATTAACATCTCTAGTGATCTCTTGACTGTAAATATTTAGGATTCCGAACAATGCCCACAAAAAGAATGCTACCAGAATGATTTTCACGGATATAAAACACAAATGGCCTATCCACAATGAATTCAATTATTCTTGTGGGCCGAGAACTTCTGGCGAATGCTGTTGCAGTCGCTGCTGCTGCTTCAGTGCCCTGTTCGTCTACAGACACTTTTGCTTTATGATAGATAGAATTCACTCTTAGAACTCTATCCTTGCTAAAACCACTTAGTTCTAGCGCACCAGACGAGAGACTCCTCAGCCCCATTTTAATCAATGTGGAGGACAATTGAAAGCTGTCTTCAAACTGAAACTTGGGAACAACTACCACCATTTCTCTCGGAAACATGTCCTCTGTAAGATTCCCCAGCCTGCTCATGGTTAGCGAACTTGACAATATTTGAACTCCGTGGGCTTTATTCTTTGGTAGCATAAGGACCATCGTTAAAGACCTTCCTGCGTACGGCATTTCTATGGCACTGCATTGCAATTCTTCACTGTCAGCATAAAGAAAGGTGTCCCGCGTGACCATCATATCCACAAATTTATAATCTAAATTGGTGGTAAAAAAGGGTCCTCTTTGGGTTGATTGTGGCAGGAACGGCTGAAGCCATACTCCTTTGAAATGCATAGTACTTGTCACTACAAAGTCTGTGTAATGCTTAATGCTGCTTGGAGGGAGTATTTCTTTTATTTTATTCTTTGTTTGTCTTTGTATGAAGTAGTTAATGGCTCTCCTAGCTAGTTCAGGATTTTGGTAAAAGTCTACGTAAGCCAAATCATCCTCCATGAAAGGAAGCAGGCAACTTCTCATTTTTATATCTTTTTGTAAAAATAAATGGTTGACCATTGTGAATGAAGATAAAGCAGAGGAAGGTGTTCTTATTTTCGATGTGAACCACAGTTTTAAAGATTGGTAGCTGTAAGCAACAACATTCTTCTCAAATCCCTGTAATGACAGAACACCTTCGAGTTCTTTTTCGGTTGCCCCCTTGGAACCGAGATATATTAAGATTAATGATGACCATACACTGAATGGGCTGATGAACGTATTTTCGGTAGTATTTAGTGCGTGCAGTAATCGGATACTAAATTGCGTTGATGCATCAAAGAAATCTTCCATGCCCATAAATAACTGATGTTTTGATGGAACATAGTCATTTTCTCTGAAGCACTGTCCATAAGCTGCTGCTAAATATAACGTCAGTAATAGGCCAATCTGTTGAGGCAAAAAAATACTTTATTATATTTTTTATACAGTCTTTAAAACAGTTTTCATTTCTTTAAATCACTATTTTCTCTTTTTTTTGTCAAAATTCGCATGAATTCTGGAGTTTAGTTTCAAAAATCGTCAGGGACGCTACTTTGGATGTTCAACTTAACGTAACATTTTAGTTTGCTGCCCGAAAACTATAAGACTTAAAAACTTGAAATTACTATTATTTATGAAACTTAATACACAGTTTTTTTTAAAAAAGCTCTAATTTATTTGAAAGTTATTGCAATCTTAAGTGTTTCAAATTTTTCTCACTTTTACTTCGCTTTACGTTACATTTTGGCTTTGTTGCTCAAAATCTGTGCAACTTAGAAACTTGAAATTACGAAGATATGTTGAGAGTTCGATGAAATTAAAAATAATTACAATTTTACTGTTTGAGAATTAATAACTTTAGACCTGTAGTTGAAGAAAAAAAAACATGTTCATGGATCTACTATCGGTTGAAACGTAACTACAGAGTTGAAATTTAATGTGCTAATATGTCCATTTTGTATTATAATTTTGACTAGAGTTTTTTGGAAATTCCCATTTGTTCAGAATACACCTAGGTTCGGGAGTTATTGCAAATTTAAGTACTTTTTCGTGGTTTTTTGCATTAAATATTGATTACTTATTGTTTGTTGTAGAAATTTTTTTTCCGTCATGAGATCTATCCGACCTCCCCTCTCCTTGGGAGATCTTGTTTTAGGACATTAAGTACAAAAAAGCGTATGATAATTTAATGTTCATGCGGCAAAAACTTTGTCAATAAGTCAAATCAGGTGTACCCAACCCCATACCCGTGGATTTCCGCTGATCGTATTAAGTATGCCTGTCGGTATTAAAACACGGTAAAAAATATTTTAGTTTTTAAAAAGGTGCCACAGAAAAATATTAATTTCATCTACAAATTAAACTTTAAAAATTAAATGGTGCCCACTGACTGGATGGTGTTCTAGAACGTGCTCTTTGAGGTAGAGAAAGTAGGGAACCTTTAAAATAGATTCTGAAACTTCGTTTAATTATGTTCAAATCTTCGTCAAAAAAGTACATACAGTAGGGCAGTGTTTCCCAAAGAGTGGTACGCGTACCCCTAGGGGTACGGGAACAGTTTAGAGGGGGTACGCGTTCTTATGTGAAATATCGTATAACAAACGGAAATTTCAAAAACTTTTATTTTAAAGCAAAGCTATCCATGAAAATTTGCGATTACGTATTTTTCCATTGGCTATTTTTTGCAGAGTTAACAGTTAATTATTAGTGGTGTCAACAGCCAGTCTTGATTTTTAACTTTTGGGCAATTTTTTTATAGCAAAAAATACATTCATTTTTTTAGTAGTGGTACACAGCGTTAAGAAAAATTTAGAAAGGGTACACAAAAGTTATAAGTTTGGGAAACACTGCAGTAGGGATTGCAAATTAATATAAATGAGAGCAAAAAACAAAAACGCTTTCGAAATCTACAAAACCACTTCTAAGAAGAATAGAAAACATCGATTTTTCAATTAACATCAATATTCCCTCATCATCGATTTGCCTTCTTCCGGCAATTAAACAGGTCTGGGTAGTATTTTCATTCTTGCCTCGCTTAAATACCAATTTACGAAGTCAAGCATCACTGACTTCGGTCAGTGTGCGGGTGGGTGACCACTTGGATCAGTCTGCGTAGGGATCGAGGGTGTGCGGTATTGGTCCTCGTTAAACTGTTCTACCGTGAAGTGCTCGACTTCGCGTATAGGTCGTCGGGCTATCGAAGCAGGGGTGCCATCCCCTCTGCAGAGGATCAAAATTGTGATGGCATGTCTTCGGATCATCCTCAGAGATGCTTCCCAGACCGTCGCCAATAGCCCATTGTGCAGCTCTAGTGCGACGTAAATTAACTACAACTAAATACCAATTTACAGCTTCGGATGAGCAATCTTTTTTGAATTTCATTTTCTATTAGGATAATAAAAATATACATTAAGAGCAGTCATTACAGGAGACCATGCATAGGTTTTAGTTGGATCCTATATGACTTTTACTGTATTGAAAAATTAACTACCTTATTATTGAGAATTTACTTCGCCTTATTCCGCCAATTTTTGTTAGAATATTTCCAAGATTTTGTTTTCCAACAATGATATTTAATAAAATTTTGTCTTTTCAAAGCTTAAAAAAAACCTCGCACAATTATATTTATTGTTTCAAATTAAAGAAAAAAACATCGGTTTTACGCTGTTTCACATTAGTTTATTCTGATTTTACTATGTTTAATAGAATCACTTTTCTTCCTGAAATTTAAGGAACTTGTCTCATTCTAATTTTATTCCGTCAGTGTTATTTTAATATTACTATACATTTCAACCCTAATATTCAAACAATAAAATTTCTTAACATTATTGCGAAATTTTTCAAGAAAACATTTTGTAGCTTAAACTTTCTCTCCCCATAAGTATAAATTATACAGGGAACTTGATATTGATTTTCAAAATAAATATTTAAGCAAGAAGTGAACAAAAGCGCTATCGAAATCTACTAGTAAGGAATATCGATTGAAAAACTCCAAAACCAGTTAATAGCCTGATGGAACGTTTAGATGCTTCGAACAACAGCTTTTCAATTCCTCTCTACTTCCATCAACAATCAAACAAGTTTTAATGTTTTCCCACCTTTCTCAATAGTGATTCGTTAGATTTCAGTTGTTGTTGTTTTTTCCCCCTTATATACCAGTTTCTTTGAGACTTCTGTTGCGTTTCTACTTTTATTTTACTGTAGACATGATTCTAAAAATATGTATTAAAGGCGGTCATTGTGAAACACCCTAAATAACATATGTTTTTTAGATTTCGAAAAGAATTGTTTTCAAACATTCTATATTAAAATCAGACTCATTGTAAAAAGTGGGAAACAAAAATTAAATATTGTTTTCCGTTTCCTCATGGAATAAACGTGGAAGATAACCTTAAAAAAAGAAGAATAAAAAGTATTGGTAACAGTTACTTAACGATGAAAGAAAAGCTTTGAAAATAAAAAGATATGTTTAAATATTTAAAATATTACATTAGTTGACAGAACACTAAAAATACTGTTATTAATTTGGAATCGCTATGCGTTAGGATTATATCTATGATTTAGATGCACTTTTATCTTCATTCACCATTACGCTAATGTTTTCTCTATACACTACACAGCTTTAACTCTACTTAAAATGGAAAATAACCTCGCAATGGATTCTTCTGGTTTAAGTATAGTTCAATACTACTTATTGCAGCACTGTGTCTCACGCAAAATTATCTTCCAATAAGTAACAAAAGTATTTTAGAATTCAATAATTGATACGTGGGCATAAAATAAAACTCTAATTTGAAATGTGTGTGAATTAATAATTCAACACAGATCTGTTTTATTGTTTTGTATGAAGATTTTAAACACGCATTTCGTTACCTCTGTTCTCAAAAAAGAAGCGACCACAAACTCTGAATTGCCATATACTCTAATGTAGCCAAATAAATATAAAAGTGATTTTGGTGCAATGGTTCCCAAATTTCCATCTAATATCACTGTAGCTATGGTTCCTTTACGACGAGTGATGGAAATACACGAAGGTCCTGATGGTCGCGTTCACCTATTAGGTTCTGATGGAAAATTCTTAAATATTCTAGCCCAAGCTTTGAATTTTGAATACAGCATTAATATACCACCTGATAATGAATGGGGCCGAAAGACCGATGACGGTAACTGGACAGGTATGATAGGCCAAGTGTTTAGAGGAGAGGCTGACTTCACTTTATGGAGTACAGCTACAAAAGAACGATTGGAAGTTGTTGACTTTAGTGAACCATACGCTGTGAATGAATTAACTTATGTCACTACTTTGCCAGGATATACACCCAAAGAGTATGTGTTTTTCTATCCTTTCGATCTTGTCACGTGGTGTTGTATAACCCTCATCATTTTCGTGGCTCCCTTATTATTTCGGTGGTTTTCTTCATCTGGTCCATCGTACTTTGAACGTTTATTGTATCTTTACGGATCAATTCTACATCAACCTTTGATCGATGACCATTTTTACAATAGATTTCTCCTTGGCTCTTGGTGGGTTGCTTCGCTTGTTTTGTCGTTGAGTTACTCTGGAGCGCTTTCCTCCTTTTTGAGCATGCCTTTACGGGAAAATCCCATTAGAAATTTTCACGACTTGGCTGTAGCTTCCTCTAAAGGCCAATATCGAGCAGTTGATTTGAAAGGAACTGTTACCATTCCAAGTTTGCTTGCTACCGAACGAGAAGATCTTGTACTTTTGGCTAACACAATCATAAAGAACGATTGGTTCCTAACATTCGCCGAATCGCAATCCGAAAACCATTTTGATGGACGAACAGCACAGTTGGGTAGTAGAACATTTCTCAATTTTAGATTTGGGAAAGCTCCATTCACAAGAATGTATATTTCCGAAGATACGGCCTTTTCTTTTGGAATGGCGATGGGTATGAGTAAAAAGTTCTGCTGCAAAAAACAGCTCGATTCTGTCATTGTTAAAATTAAGTATGCTGGTATTTATCAAAAACTACTTGAAGATGAAATGTACCGATCTTGGCTTCAGTTTGTTGGAACTTTAAAAACTCCGGACTCTAAGCATCAGATATCAATTCATGATTTATCCGGAGCACTAATTATTTTTGCTGTTGGTAACGGTGCATCAATACTGGTTTTCATTGTAGAATATTACTTGCAAAAAGCAAAAGCGATTATGAATATTCATGAAATATTGGAGGAATGATGCTGCAAAAGAGAGCCGTAAGCACTTTGAAAGCTTTAACACAAGATGATGTTAGTGGCATTTTACATGTTTAAATTATTTATGCGTCATCGAGGGCAAAATCACTGTATAGATATAATTTCTGAACCAAGAGCTTGTGCAACAATAGTAATTAGATTTTTCAAGAACTTTTCCCATGATTTTGTTCAAATTTTGTATTTTACCATTTAAAACTATATTCCATAAAATTGTGCAAACATTTTTAATCCTTACTGTTCAAACTTTTTTCGACTGTTAATAAATAAAATAATAAAAAATTAGCGAAAACAATTATTTTCTTTCAATATTTTCACAAAAAAAGAAATAATAATTATTATAAAATATACTTTCGAGAAATTTTCTTTGGATAAACGAGTTTTATAATTGCGAGGAAGAATTTTCTGAATTCCCAGATGTGAATTCCAGACCTCCCCATATTTTGAGTAAAAGGAATCCGAAATAGGTATACTTATTCAGCGAAGGTATATTTTTCGTCTGATTTTGTAACTTTAAGTATCGTCTGCACTAATTAATTAGCACATTTAAATTGAAACTCTCGGAATCATTTAAATTAAATCCTAGTACGTGAAAATAAAATCATTAGATCAAAAGTTATTCCACTGTACAGTCCATACTTTACATCTTACGGAGGCAGTACCATACACAATGTAGTTTCTTGTATATGTTACCGTTAAAGTATATAATGCAGTTATTTCATAGAATACCTAGTTATTCCATGAAATAACTGATCGTGTCCGTTAAAGTGTGTAATATGTTATTAATTTGACACTTTAACTAGTTATTCTATGAAATAACTAGGTATTCTATAAATTAACTAATGAGAGACAGTTAAAGTGTAAAATAAACAATTTATCTAAAATGAAATAACTAGGTATTCTATAAATAAACTAATGATCGACAATTAAAATGAAAAAGAAGCAATTTATCTAATTTATGCAGCGTATAAATGGTATTTATGAAAACGTACCATAAAATCATTTGTTACAACAAGGATTACTAAAATGACACTTGGAATTACAAAGAACATTATTTCTAAAAAACAAACATTTTTTGTTGACACACTGGGTTTTACACGAACATTTTTTAAATCCCTGACCAGTACCTAAACTTTCAGCTGTAGCATATCGATTATTTTACACTTTAACGGGCTGCAGATCGTTATTCTATGAAATAACTAGTTAAACCATGAAATACAAGAGAGTTTTACACTTTAACGGACACTATCAGTTATTTCATAGAATAACTAGGTATTCTATAAAATAACGGATTTCATACTTAAACGGTAACATATACAATGTTTACAACAAACATTGTATACAATATTTGTTTTCATTTATTTAAAACTAACACGCTTCTTCTTCGACTTTAAATTTTAAGTGACGTTTCTTCATTTTGTTTTCATTTACAAGCATTAAGCTACTTCTGTAAGATTTAAATTTCAAGTGCCTTCGTCAGGCTATCTAAAAACACTTTTTTTTTCCTTTAGCATTTAAAAAAAAAAAGTAAATAAAGAAGTATATCAGGCTTTTGAACGACTTAAGAAATCCAGCATGAATTTTCTCTTTGTTTAAAACACTTAAAAACGCTTTTTCTTCATCGTCTTTTTCCTATTCTGATGCGTGTTCTGAATAAGTAACAAGCCAATTGTTGTGATATTTTCTCAGATAAGGTCAGCGAAAGCGAATCTTGGTTTTCATAAGTAAGGGTTACTGGGTACTTGACCTACTTTTACAGCCTGGACGAGGAAAATAATTTTCTTCAATTATTATCTGTTTTTTCTTTGTCTTTTCTTGTCGACCGATACAAGAAGAGATCATTAAGGGTGACGTCAAACAAGACGTAAAATGTATATCGTTTTTATAATTGGTAATAATTTCATTCACGTCTTTAAATGAAAATGAAAGCTTGGCGAAATTAACACAATTCTGCGTAATCATCTTTTAATAGCACTGCCGCTGATGAAGAGATAAAAATTAAGATTATGATTAGAATTTACAATGCCTCGTATCGTAAATATTTTATATCAGATGTTATGTATAAAATATTTTTGATAATGAGCCTGACATTATTTTAGTTTATACTGGTATTTTATTACTGTTTTTTTTTTTTGTTTTTTTTTCATTCAATGCGTTTCATTTATAACTTTTTATAAGCTAACTGCGCAAACAAAACACAGTCATCAATATTTATTTAACAAACCTTAAAAAGTACAAAGTTAAAGGATAAAAGTTAAATAGTTATAAATTCAATTAGTTATTTTTTAGATATTGATATATAAAAAACGATTGTGTGGTGTTTCATTTTACTCAGCCAAACTGTTTTCTCGCTATATTGAGGAATCGAAAAGCCACCGCTATTTTGGGTGTTCAACTTGACGTTATATTTTGTTTTGCTGTGCAAAAACAATCAGCTTTCTAGAAACTTGAAATTGTGAAGGTGTATAAAAGCAATATACAGGGAATACGAGGAATTGAAAAAAAAAACATTCTACAATTAGTTCGAAAATTATTATTAACTGTTGAACTTGGAGGAAAAAATACCATGCGGGCCGATCTACAGACAATAGAAAAGTAACTTCAGTGCTGAAATTTATCGTACTGAAAGGACGTATTTATGAACTTAACCTGAGGCTTTTTTTTCTCGATTTTCTAAATTTTTCGAAAGCTATCGCAATTTTAAGTACCTTTTTCCTTTAAATTACATTTTGTCTTGCTATGTAAAAACTATGAAGCTTAAAAGCGAGATATTACTATGGGTGTAGAAAATGTACGGCAGTATTAAAAAAAATTAACATTCAATGATTTGTTCGAGAATATAAGTCACATAACTGTTAAGCTTGTTAGTAAAAAATTTACTTACAAATTTAAGACTTTTCTTTCTTACAAGTTTAATTGTTAAACTTGTGAGTAAAAAATACCATGACAGCCGCTCTTAGAAATGCTTTTACTAAGTTGAAATCAGACGTGCGGAAAATATAATTTTAATTTATAAACTAAACGCAAGTTTTTTTTTTTTAATTCCAATTCGTCGATAGTTATTGCAATTTTAAGTGCTTGTTTCTTTATTTTTTTTTACTTAAATGACTATTTATCCATTGTTGGAAATAAAATTGTTTTTTTTTTTCTTTTTCGAGATTTTGATTTTATGAGCTTATGCTTGAATTGTTGTAAAAAGCAACAAAGAGAGAGGAAGAGATTAGATGTTGCCAAATATAAATCTTGAAATTTATGCTGGAAAAAAAACTTAATACCAGAGCTATGAAAACCATTTCCTCTTTGAACTGTTATAAATCTAGTTAACGAGTAAAATTACTTCTTATTTATTTCTTCTTATAGAGTCGTATGAATTGTAATACTTAGGATAATTTTCTTTTCATGTACACATGATTATTTTCAAATCCAGGTAATAGTTCATTTCGCTACGATTGACAAAATGTTCCTACAGGGAACTACAATAATTGTATATTTCTTTCACAAGATATGCGAACATAAAATTCCAATAATTGTATAGTTCTTTACCAAAATTTTCTTAGTTTCTGATTGAAAATATAGGTTTTTGCGAAGAAAAAAAAAGAGTTGATGCATAAAAAGCAATTACGAGGGATGGTGAGGTGTGACTTTTAGCTAGATACAAAAAAAAAAAAATTATAGTAAACTCTTTTTGAAATAGAAACTAATGATAGATTTTTTTTTCGATAAAACAATTTTATTTTAACGCTGTCTTTTTACATGTAAAGATAACAAACATACATATAAAATTAATAACCGTTTTGTATGCAGAATTATACTACCAATAACATTATTATTTCCAGTTTTATGTGCTATATGTTCTACTACAGCTCTTTAAAGCATTCCATAGTCATATAGTTTCATAATACAAATAGACTTTTAATTAACCGGGATAATCCTGTTATGCCTCTAACTGGATAATTAATTTCTGTATATTTGAGAAGAAAAATTAATGTAGGAGATTAATAATTTAACTAACCCTAACGAAAGAGAATGAACATAACATTTTTATTAACTCATTTTTATGCCTGTGACAATGGAATCAACAATCAAGATTTTAGCTGCAACAAAGGCAAAAAAAGTGTTATGTTGTGCTTAGTAAAATTCCAGAAGGATGTATATTAGTGACGTAGCTACGGGTGGCTAGAGAAAAGTGTTATTATGTTGTAGGTATTAAAATTCCAGAAAAATGTATGTCAGTGACGTAGCTAGTAAAATTCCAGAAGGATGTATATCAGTGACGTAGCTACGGGTGGCTAGAGAGAACATCTGTCCCAACTTTCACTATCCCCGCACTAATTATTTTTGCAATTGGTTACGGTTTCTCCATAGTCTCTTTCATTGTAAAATATTGAGAGCAGAAGTGGATTAGAATATTAATGAAAAGTTTTATTTATCTGTTTACTTCTAAATTTAGAATAGCCAGCAATATAACACAAAATTTGTAAAATTTATCTTAATAAATATAAACTTGTGATTTTATTACATGAGTTTTCTTAATCTGGAGTTTATACCTTATTTACGTTATACAGTGTATTTGATTTCGAAGTAAACAGTTGTTAAAATTTTCTTAAATATTACTTTTTTTCGAATTTAGCCCTTTAAATTAGGTCAAAATCAATTTGAAAATTGCAACCACCAAATTGTGTCTTAGCAAATGTAATTTATAAGCGCTGGATTCATACAGTACAGTGTTTCAAATTCAATAATTTTTTTCTTCCTGGTAGTATCAAGCGGAACTTTAGCAAATAAAATTAATATACGTATAAGAGGTGTATAAAAGTTATATTAATATACGTATATACAAATTCAAATACGATCAAAAAATTGCTTTTTTTTTAAATTTATGTTCTAATGGATAATGTATATTGCACACGGTTTGCACCGATAACAAGACAGATGGGAAAATATTAGTGGTAGGCTGATAATGTGTGTTAGCTGTTGGACACATTGTAGTGGGTTGTTTTCGCGATTTACTATTAAATTTTAAATTTCCCTGTTCAAAACTGTACACATACAGATTGCACAGGGTGAAAAATTTATGAGGTTTAAATCACACTTATTTAGGAGCTTTCTGTTTAAGATTCCACCTTTTTGTTTATAAAAATATTGAGCATTGCTTTCATACAGTTCAATGTTTTCACTTCAAGAATGTATTTTCCGGGCACTATCAAGCAGAACCTTAGCAAGTAAAATTAATATACGTATAAGAGGTATACGAAACATATAAAAGAGATATTAATATACATATTCAAATATGATTAAAAAGTTGTTTTTTAATTTATGTTTTAATGAATATTGATCGGGGTATATTGCACACGGCTTGCGACGATGACAATGCTGATGCAAAAATATTATTAATGGTAAACTGCTCATGCGCACTTTGTCATGGAATGTTTTCGCGATTTAATATTCATGTTCAAAACTGTGCACATACAGAGTATACAGTGTTCAAAAACTACTTGGTTTAAATCGCTTATTTAGGAGCTTTTTCGTTCGAGATTCCATTTTGTTTAAAAAATATAGGCGCGTGAGGATATCACATCGATCAAATGCAAATTGTTAAATGATTTAATTTAAAATGTGCTGTAAGTATATCATTTATTTAATAAATAAAAAAAATTAAGATATAATGAAAGATGAAAAAAATTGAAATTCTACAGCTGAAACGATAAATCTAAAGTATTTCAGACATGTTTCTCAAATTTATAGAGCCTAAAAATTATTTGAAATAAATATATTACCTCCGTTTATTGGGGCTAGTAAGAAACATGGTTTTAGTTTTTGTAAGTTTTATTTTTGGGTATTCAATGCTTTTATACATGAGCAGAGGAAGACAAAATAAAAACACAGTAAACAATATTTTGTTGCACATTCACAACAGCTAAAAAAAATAATAATCGTGAAAGTTCAGATTTTTATCTCATTAGCCCGATTGATCTGATATTTTTATTTATAATGTGATCCATACACTTGGAAAACAAGATTGTTTAATGAAAATCACTTTTGTTTTCTCACTTAATATTGTATTTTATCTTTTCATCCTGTATAGTTTGACAGCAGTAAGCTTGCTCTAGTTTTCTTATCTTTATGTTACCCGGATGTCTATATTATAATTTTTTTTTGTCTTTTCCAAAATAATTGAACTATAGTAAAACTGATGTTTATATTTTATTCTATCACTAGCCTTGATCGTTCATTCAATACAATCAATATACAACTCTTGAGAGGGCACTATACCGTGGAAAATACCTTCCATGGCAAACTCTCTTTCCTTAACATAAATAATTTAAAGTATCGAAAAATTAAGTGCAGTTGAACATTTCAAATGCCAGTTTTTTTGTAGAAAATATTTGCTTGACTTAGAATAGTGGCTCCCTTTCTCTTTTATTTTCTCTTTTGATCCAATTCCGGCTTTTCATTATTGCTAGAAACTCATCCCCTCTTAAAGAATTTTAAAAAAAAAACATATTTACTATACTTATTTAGATTTTGATGAATTTTGAACACGTTTTAAAACAAAAGTATAGAAAATCTCTATTTACTAATTGCTTTCCTTTCCATTAGCATAGCAAACTAATGATTTAAACAAAATAGAATTAATAATATTTCAATTATCAGAAAAAAGTATTATTATAGCAAACCAGCACTTTGTTGGTCACTTCTTTTTTTATAATTAAATAGACGCAGCACAGGAAAAGACCAAACACAGGTCATTTTCAACTTTCTATTTCCTTTAGTTGATTTTATTTGCAACGCAGTCAAGTCTGAATCGCAAAGATAAGTCAACACGCATGGAACCAATGCCCTGCATGGAACCAATACTGCTTGTGGATAAGACTGACACACTGAAGACCGAAATTCTGTGGCTGATTTTTCTTCAAATGTGTTCTTTGCGTAGAGATCATTTGTAATCCAAAAAACTCATTTTTCAAAATGTCAAGAACTTTTTCATACATAATGGGTTTGGAGCTAAATTTATCTTCTTATCAGAGATTTTGGGAGAGCATTATCTAAATTGATGTTCTAATGATACAAAGGGGTCTGCAGTAAAAACTAAGAGTAATCAGATTGACCTCATTTCCCCCTTTGTAACTGTGAAATTCCCCTTAGAGGGAATACCTCCCCAACCCCCAGGTTGAGATTTGAGGCATCGTACAAAGATTCCTGAATAAAAATGAATTACTAAAAGGAGAAAAGCCTCACTATCATAGTCAAAAAAAATTTTGAATAAATAATTCAGCGAAAGTATTAAAGTAATTTAAATATTATTATAAACATGTATACCGAAATTCAGCTTTATTTAAGCAGTAGTTTTATGGGAAAATGTTCCATTTGTGTTGAAATTTGCAGTTTAGAGAAAAAGAACCCGAAAGAAATAGATAGTGATAAATGGTACGTAGAGTGTTTGAAAAATCATAAAAATAGAATTTCAGCTAGAATAACAATAAAAATTGTTATACAACAGTTGAACTTTATTAAGAATTAAAAATTGGGATACATCACTTTCAAGTCGAAAAACGTGATGATAACCTTAAACTTCTCCGCAGGCATAAATTATCAGGCTACCCCATTAAAGTTTCTATCCTCAACTATTTATAAAGTGATAAAATATTTATGAAATTATATGATATATTCTACTAAGAGCCGTGACAATAAATCCACTCAGCTAATTTACAGTTCTTAAATAGTATATCAGCAGGAATTCACCACCGTGCTACGTACGACAGTCGAGTGTGGTAGCCTCACCCATCTATTTATAGAGTAATGGAACAGTAACACTAAATGAAATTACATAAAATTTATATTCTACCACTGGGCATGAAAATAAATTTAGACAGCCAATTTTCAACGACTAATCATCACAACAGGATTTTGCCATCGAGCTACCACACTAGTGTGTGGTAGCTGTTTGTGGTATTCTGTTATTTTATAAATGGATAAATAAGGCAACCACATTAGTGTGTGGTAGCCTTACCTATCCATTTATAAAATAACAGAATGCTGATATTATACAAATTTATGTAGTATAATTCTACCTTACTATTCTACCATGGGCCATGAACAATAAATCCACACATCTTATTTACAGCTCTTAATCACCCCTTGTGTCAACAAAATTTTCCACTACTGGCCATGAACAACTAATTAATCCACACATCTGTTTTACAGCTCTTAATCATCCCAACAGGAGTTTACCGTCTTTTACCACATTAGAGTGTGGTACTACATGAAATTGTATAGTATTACTTTTCTACTACTGGCCATGAACAATTAATTAATCCACACATCTGATTTACAGCTCTTAATCATCCCAACAGGAGTTTGCCGTCTTTTACCACATTAGAGTGTGGTACTACATGAAATTATGTAGTATCACTTTTCTACCAAGGGCAATAAGCAATTAATCTAGATGACTAATTAATTGCTCTCAATTAGTATCCCAATACTATTTTACCATTGTGCTACCTCATTAGAGTCTGGTAGCAGTACCCAGTCATGCTACCCATCATTAGAGAGCAACAGAATAGTAATACTATATGAAACTATATGGTATTACTATGCTACCACTGGCTATGAAAAAAATAATCTACGAAGCGAATTTACAGCTCTTAAACATCTCAACAGGATTTCACCATCTTCTAACACATTAGAGTGGGATACTATATGGAATTATAGAGCATCACTATTTTACCAGGTGCCATAAACAATAAATCCACACAATTTATTTACTTAACCACTTAATTATATTACTAACACTTAATTAGTATCTCAACAGGATTTTAGAATAGTGTTACCACCTCAGATTGTGTTAGCCCTTCCCAGCTGTTTATAGAATAATAGAATAGCAATACAATATCAAATTTTCACGATCTACCTTACAAATAAATGTAAAAATTAGAATCATACATTTAGCTTGATTGTGTTTGGTTTCAGGAAATGTATAAAGTAATAAAATTTGCTTACTTGTCCTGGTGTCATGATAGGGAACCAGTTCTTATTAACATTTTCCACTTTCTTTTCTACTCCATGCGTTTTCTCTTTCAACTGATGTGCTTGTAATTTTGATACCTTGTTACAGTTTTTCCGCTAAACGTGAAAATTTTTGTTAAGATATCTTTCAGGTACCTCAAAGGCTTTGACCTAACCATCACGTGATTCACAAAGGCGGGAAACATTTTTCTTTCTTCTTCTCATAACAACTGTTTAACCTAATTAAGAATCTTGTTGATTTAGTATGTTTTAAACACCTCATTTAATTGCGCCAAGATATCTTGGAGTAAATATGCGGAGTACATCCGTATTATCTGACCTTGTCTGCACTTAATTTTTCATTCATGTTTTGAGTGACGCGAGAAGTTAGGATCATTTTTCATTTGGTAACGAGGCAGACATACTCACGGTAGATAAATATGTATTGTAAATAAAAAATGCATCAGGAAAAAAAAATAAAGCTTCATTAAAAGAATTCCTATTTGACAATGAATTAAAATTTATGTTACCTTTGTTTTCATATAAATTTTTAAGGCGTAAACTAGGTCATATTTTGGTGGAATTTCAATGCTAAATTTTCTATCATCGATCATTAAATACAGTTACAAAAACAAAATGATGTGAAGGAAATTCTTTGGTGCCAACAAAGAATTACTAGATTATATCATATTAGGGAGCTCCACCCCTCGCTCGCTGCGCTCGACAACCCAACAAAGCTGCTTTCCAATCACTTTGCTCATTCATTTGATACTAATGTATTTTAGTTTTGCTTTTTATGAATGGTGGTTATCTTTATAAA
Source organism: Parasteatoda tepidariorum (assembly GCF_982258835.1). Classification (NCBI taxonomy): domain Eukaryota; kingdom Metazoa; phylum Arthropoda; class Arachnida; order Araneae; family Theridiidae; genus Parasteatoda; species Parasteatoda tepidariorum. The sequence continues at coordinate 88,158,772 of NC_141756.1, read as the reverse complement.
ATAAAGTTATAAAAATATAAAACATATACATCCTGTAAAACCTTTAATTAATTACATTTCGGTACTATTCGATTTCAGCAGGTCTTTAAAACCTATTAACATGATATCTCAATATATTCGGAACCTATTACCACAATACTCAGGTTCGAATCCCAGCGATAGCGCAATATTGCAAGTCTTTTATTTTTATCTACAATCCTAAAAATATCAGTTGAACATTGAACCTTAAGATTATAATTTAAGCCACAATATTGTGCCCATTTTAAATATTGTTAATCAAAATTTTGCGAAGTTTAGTACAGAAATAGTTTTTCCTTCTATATTAAAAAACAAAAGTTACTACCGAATCCACGGCAGTTTCATAAAGACATGATTTCAGGTCGTGCTTCGCATTCAAAAATTATTCGAGATGAGACAAATATATTAAAATTTACACACATCTAAGGAAAGGTATCAGGAACATTCTTATATGAAAGAGGAGCTGTCATAAGTTTTTGAGCGATAATTATTTTACATAAAATATTTTTTCTTTTCGTCACGTAATTCAATTTTGCCAAAACTATTAACAGCAGGAAAAAAAAACAAGCTGTCTTAGCTGGTTTTTCAAATAAATGTTTGAGTTTTTAAAACGATAAAAAAAAAAAAAATTTAGGCGTGATAAATAGCGAAAGAAAAACTAACAAATAAAAAAAATATGTACATATGCATAAATAAAAACTTTTCAACTTTTTAAAAAAAAATCCTTTTTTTTTTTTTTTATTTGATCCCGAAAGATTAACAACAAAGTTCGTACTTCTTCCATTGTTTGAACGGGCACATATTCAAAAATTCTGCTTTCAGTTTTAAAAAAAAAATTGGGGGATATTATTATAATAGGGGGCTTAGATTTATGTAAACTAATATCGACAGTTTTAAATTCTCTCCTGCTTTTTTTTATATATATATTTCCCCCTCTCCTCGAAATGACGCTTGAGTGTGACCAGATTATCCTGGAATTCTTGCTAGTAACTTCGAAATATCAGGAATTCTTAAGCTATCCTCTTCCATTTTCGATTTTGTACATATTTTCATTCGTTTGTAAAGAATTTTTCTTCGATTTAAATCCCTCCGATTTGAATTTTTAAAAATATCTATCTCACTTTAATTTTATTTTCTTTCAGGTTGAGTTTGATAATTTAAACGTATTTACTGCAGGGTAATATTTAAAAAAAAAAAAAATTATTTTTCAAATTTCTAAATTTGATTTTTCATTTAGGTTTTTCGATTCAATTTTTTTAATTCTGATTTTATATAGTTATATAGCTTAAAACAGCTGCTGAAATCTGAAAAGATCCTCGCAAGCAATTCTGGAGATTGACGATCTGGTGACTGATGATTTTATTTTGTTTTATAACCATCGTTGAAAAGTCGAACCAATTTTGAGTTTACGACTACGAATGTTCAGCTCCATAACCTTGTAATTTTGAGCCCAATCCAGAAGACAAGGAAACTCCTGGATCAAGTATTGGGAGAAATTTGTCGTCGTGGAGGACTTTCTAATTAGAACTAACTCGCATTTGCGTTACATGGAGAGGAAAACCATGAAAACCTCCCACGGTCGGCTTGACGGCAAGGGGACTCTAACCCATGATCCGTCCGTCTACCACTGAGGATATTTTACGTCAGCACTGCGGTTGGTGCAAGCCGGATGCGGAATTCATATCGACCAGCCATCGCTGAGATTTGAACCCGGTTCACCTCATTGGGAGCCACCCCTGAGCCACCACGGCTTGGAAATTGATGATTGACGAGCCTCAAATATGTAATTTAAATATCAGATCATTAAAGTGAATTTTTTATTTTAATTTTATTTATTTATTGTTATTTTATTTATTTATTTTTTTGCTCTGCATATTTCTATTCTACGAAATCTATAACAGTGTACTTATTCTAACTCGGAGAAAACAATTATTTCGCAGCAGCATAATTCTATATCAGAAGAATAACAATGTCAATCTCACTTAGTTTAAATTTTCAATTAGTTTTTATTAATAAAATTGTTCAGTTGCTTAACCTTGATATTTTATCTCATTCTATTACTCGACTTTACTTAATTCGATTAATAATCCGTCTTTTTGCAAGTTAGATCGATGAAAGAATCAACCTCAGATCGCGAAACTATCCGGTAAAAACTGCGCAAACAGTTTCGAGGATTAGCTAGCAACAGCAAGCAAGTGACGTAGCATCTACTACAATGAAAATAAACTATAAAAGATTTTATAGAATAAAAGCTAAGGTATTGAGTTTACAATTTTGCTGAAATCAAACAAGTTACATAAACGCCATGGTTATGCCAATAAACGGTTTCTCAACCAAATAAATACTACTTCATATTTGAAATTGATCTTAAAAATATTTCATATTTAGAATCTTCATATTTATTTTTTAAATGATGATTAAATTAAATTTTTTCTTCACTTATAATTTTTACATTCCTAATGGAAAAGATAAATTATGTATTTTTAATATTTAACCATACGAATTTCATTTAAACTGTATTTTTTCTCTCCATTAAATAAGCATCAAGGAAACTGCATTAATTTTTAATCATAATTATTTTGATAATAATTTTTTTTGTCTTCTTCAAATTGCTATTCTTTATTATTATATTTAATTGCTATTCTTAAGTTTGCTTCAATACCACGAATCCTTATTAACGAATTTATTCTTAAATAATTGTTAAGTATTTAGTAGTACCTCTGATAATTATGTAAAACAAATAGTAATTTTCCAAACAGACATTGATGCTTTTGTCTGGCCTTTGCTACTTCTTTCGGTTTCGAAATGGAACTAAGCTTTGACAAGGGTGTCATATCACATGCTCTCCATCCCTCCTCTCTTGATATTTTCTCTTTTATTATTTCCATATGCGTTCGCCAGCTCACGCAGATAATCAACATCAATTATTCACCGTCTCTACTTCTATTCAATTTCTCTTGCCCAACCCTTGAGACTTGACGAGGAAATGAAAATTCCCCAAACTTTTCCCTCTCTTTCAAGGACCAAGTACAAGTTTCTTTTTGCGTGGTTTTGAGGTCGAATTGGATTATTTGAATGTATTTTTTTTTATGAATTAATGAAATAGTGAATTAATTCAGCTAAATTATTTTTTGTATTTTGAAGGGATGAATTTTTATTTTATTATTTCCTACACCATAGAATTTTTTTCTTTCTCCCTTAGATTAGTTTTTCTTTTTTTTTAATATTTGCTTGGTATTCATAAATTTTTATACGTATAAAATGATTAGAAAGACTAGTTAAAAATAAAATGAGCTAAATGCAGCAATTAAATTCAATCAACAAATTCAATCTCATCGTGAGCATTTTTTATAGGCATATATTAGGCTGTACTTGCCTGTTAATGGAGTTTGTAAGGTCTGCAAATATTCATCATATTAAAACTAAAATTTTAACAATGCAATTATAATTGAAATCAAAATACTGACTTTTAATTTCCCCCCCCCCCTCCAAACAATTAATTCTAAAATACACGAGTTTAATGTCAGAACCAGAAATTTCTTATCATCCTCGAATTTCATTTGTTATAAATCTGAAATTTAAAAAAAAAACGGGTGTCTGTAACTTAAATTGTCATATTATGCTATATCACTAAAAAAATATTTTAAATTTAATAAAATTGAACTGAAAACAGACATAAGTTATTCAAATATAATTTTTACTACAATTTTTTTGTTAAATACTTCCTATCTAACTTACTTGAAACAGTTCAAAAATTTTTCTCTCTAACAATCATAATGATCATACCGTTAATACAGTTACCTCTCTAACCAATTCAATTCGTTTGAATTTTTTTTATTCTTTGACTTTCCTCATTTTTACGAAAGTTACAGATAAAAAACAGGAAAAAAATATTGCAAATAATGCATAGAATTTATTTCCACATATTTTTAATTAACTTTTCAAATTGACTAATTAATTTGATTATTTTATATGTACTTTTTATTATAAAATGAAATTTATGTACTTCTTCAAAAGTTAAATTAAACATGAACTTAACTTTTGAATGTAATTATTTAAATTTTTAAAAAGTTGTTATTTAAATAATAGTCAAAATATTAATTTGATTACTAATTTTTCTCACGTATTAATAATAAATATTTGCCTAAATAATTTTCGTAAGATCAAAAACACAGTTTCTTATTTCAACCAAACGTAGTCGGAAGCGAGCAAATTTTTCAGACTCCAATTCCTGCAAAATTTTCTCTGACTCTATACTCTATACAATGACTCTATACAACCCTGCTTTCAATGACTTAAATAATCTACTGTGCTGCCCATAGCTATAGACAAACATATGTGTCAATTGCTGACAACAAAGATGTCCGTGACTTGCATTTTCAAGGTGTGTCTGATTGAGAAGTAGCACACATTTTATTCTTTTTTGTCATTAAAATTCTTTAAATGTCTTGTTCTTCCCACATAGCTTCCTACGATTTCTTCTTCAAGTTTATATGAAAGAACTTAAATTTCATGTCGAATTACAGACAAAGTAATTATATGTACGACTGAGTTAAGCAATGGCCAAATCACATAACAATACTTTCTTGATAAACGAAGACATAATTTTGCAGTGTTTAATTAACAGTTTAAATCTTGACTAAACATTGAAAAATAAGACTTTATAATTCGTATTTCTGTATTTATTTATTTTTTGCCTCATTTCTTTTCATATTTTAACCACTTTTCCCGCAACTTTTGCTTATTCTCTTCCATTGTTAATGTTGTACGAATTCTAAATAATTAAATTTCGAGAGCTCGGTCACAAGTGTTTATTGTTTACATTTAGGGGGGGGGGAATAAGCTTTTTCTAGTGATTCGTAAAATTTTTGTTAATTCTAAAGAAATAGATTTAAAATTAGCTTCAAAAAATGGGTAAAATAAGACAATGTATCTTCAATGTATTATTTTCCAAAAACCGAAAAATTACAAAAAAGTATACCTAACTTAAAATGATTAATTAATTATTAAGGAAAAGTTCTACTCGCTCACTTATTAAAATCATGAAAATTTTTAAATTGTCTTAGCCTTAGTAGTTAAAGAAAACGAAATATTCCCAAAAAATTAACGGAACGAAAAACCAGTTTTTTTTCTTCAGAAACAATGCTGTGATTTCCTTAGCAAGAGATTGTATTGAAGAAATTTAGTTTAATAAGTTTTATTATAAATTAATTTGGTTTACCAAATAATATCTTCTTTCACGGAATATGTAGCCAATGGTCTAGCGAATTTAACCAGGAAAGAGCGTCTTTCCTCTGATAAGAGAGCACCGCTAGAGTAATAGTGCGACTTAGCTCAGAGCCATCCCCTCCGGATAGATTGCAGCACCACTCAGTCATGAGGCCACTTTCACAATTTAGATATAGCTCTCTGAAGAGGAAGGTAATTTTCTCCTGACCTCAGTACCCATGATACTGCGTTCCATGATACCCGGACAGTGATTTTTCAATCCAGCGGCGTTTAACGAATGACTTTTCAATTTGGTATTTTCTAAAAAAAATTGGGAAACAACAACGTCATTCTTGACCTTTTTTGGTTCAGGTAACAAATTTTGAAAGTAATAAAAGCTTGCTTTAGAATTATAACAAAGAAAAAACTCCAAAAAAGAGAGCAAATTGTTAAAAACCGCTGGATTGTAAATTAGCAGCCCGGCCTCTTCGAACCGAATTTTGATGCTCTTACCTTTGGGCTACCACGGCTCGTATTGCTTTGCAAAGGATAAAAATTCTTAACTTTACTCGTATTATTGTTGTGAATAAGCTTAGAAGGAAATTTTATAATATTGTAAAAGGAATTTCAAGTTTTTGAGCCTTTTAATCTAGAAATATTAAAAAAATTTCAATCATGTTTAATTAGATTTCATTTTTATAAATTTTATTAGTTAATTAATATAATATCCTATTTAGTTGTATTTCTGAGAAAAGGTAGCATATAAAAAGTTTGGTCATACCAACTGCATTATAGAACAGATTTAGGATAAAAATAGATTTATTTGTTTCGTGTTGTTGTCATTTCATCACAGGATACATACATAACTTAAGTTTTGAACTCGATCTTAGTTCAAGAAAAACAGAGAATTCTTTAATCAAGGCATCATGATAAACTTTCCATCTTTTCGAAATTTTTGTTGGTGATGTACTAGTGCAGCATGTGTGCAGCTCTAAGAATTCATAAAGATCTCTCAGTGCAAAATTAACACGAGAGAGATCGATTCAATTGACAATTCGACAGTATGCTCACATCTGAGAATATTGTCGTAATATTTTATCAAGAAGTTAAGGTAATACTCTTCGTCATTAATAATTTGTGGTCTGCAGTATACTAGTGCAACTCTAAGAGGAATGCATAAAAGTCTCTCAGAATAATTTAAAAAGAAAAAAAAAACGATTTATTTTGCCATTATTATCATTTTTTAATTATTCGAAAGTATTCAAATTGAAGAATCAAATAAAACCACAGACCGTTGAGGGGGTAATAGAGGTGACACAACCCCGTTGCCTACGACATAATTGTGACAATGTATGTTTCACATTGCTCACAATGATGTCTTTATTACTCATACAAGCTGGTACCCGTCGATTTGAAGCTGAATGGATTTCAAGCTACCCCTGGATATTGAACTCCGGTCTTTAGTAATAACAGATCAGTACCTTAACCCCTAAATTCTGCTATTAAAAGTACTATCCAAAAAGTACAAGTTGAAGCTCATCAGAATGAGATCCAAGCAACTTAGCATCGACGCTTGCCTGGTTTAAATAAATTTGCACTCTATTCCAATTCACACTTCAAGAGCAATGTTCTTACATTTAGCATCGAAATTCGAACATGTGATGTACGTTTTTCATTATTATTATTTTTTTTTTTTTTTTAAAGGAAGATGATCATTTACTCACTTAGAATGGTTGTCCTTAGGCTACTTAACCAGCTATACTATTTATTCTTTAATTTAAACAGTTTTATAATTTTGACTGAATTTAAGCAAATATATGTTACTCTAAGATGACCCCTGCTCATGCTCCCAGATATTCATTATTGCTTTGCAATCATTTTTCTTTTTCGACGATAAAAAAAAAATTTTTACATCAAAATTAACAATTATTCAAGTAAAATACCTGCAAAAGTTTTGACTGTAATACACAGATTTTAATTCCAGATTTAATTTTTAACTCTTTTGAGAAAAAATTTAAACTTGATGATTTTGCTGAGTAACTATTAAAACTTCATGTACAAACTTATTTTTAAATACTACTTATTCACTTTTTGATAACTACTAAAGCTTGAATATTTTTTGTCGAATAACTTATTTAACAATAGTTAATCGGTAGTAATGGTTTAAAAATTTTAATATTTATTTTGTATTTCATATTTTAATGACATGCATTGAACTGAACACGGTTTTAAATAAAATCTAGCATTAAAAATAATCATAGCTTATTAGAAAATATAAATAACTTCGCTACAGTTTCGTAATTTTAGAACGATAACTGGGTAATTTTGTAATGAAATGCTGCCTAATAAGGTAATATCATACCATTACTCGATAATGTAATAGAGGACCAGTATTTTTTCAAATTTAAAACCATTAATTTTGATGAAAATCCAATTCGTAATTATAACAGAAAATAATAAGGAGAAATATTAAAGAAATATTAAAGAAATATTACTGATAAATACAATTAAATAGAGGAATTTAATTTTTATTAATTTTTTGCTGATGACATGTTATATCTGAATCTTTTTTTGTTTAGTTTATGATTTTCCTGACCAATGAAAATACGCATAAGAAAATTTATCTTTTTATGATAATAAATGAAGAAACTTAATAGTATGTCGAGAATTTCCTTTAAACGGTTATGGGGAACAAAACAAAACAAAAATATACTTAGTTTAAACCGTGTTTGATAAATTAAAATTCTAAAGATAAAACAAATATGCTTCATAACAATTAAATTATTCTTCTTAAAAAAAGTTTCTAACTCGGTGCAGTCTTATCTCCAAGTATAAATGTGGAAAGATTGTATCTGCAAACAACTTATTTTAGTTTAATATCGGTCCCTTTTGAGAGCAATTACTTAAGTATTTATGACGTAATCTTTTTCCCCATTAACTTTTACATAACGACTGAAAAATCCCTTTTTCGGGAAATTTTCGAGAGATCTTTCGAGTTCCTCGTTTTATTTATCTCATTTTTTTAAAAGCGGAAACAAACGTCACGTGAATATTATCTAGGCGGAAGTTGGGATGCTGCGGAACATCCACAAGTGTCTATAACACTGTGTTCTTTCGGGTGGTGCATTTGTTTTGGTTTTTTATTTATGTATTTTCTTTTTTTAATACGGAGGTGTCAGTTTTTGGTATAATTTGAAACTTGTGTTTTTGTTTTGGTGCTGTGACAATTCACAACACCTGGATTTCTCTGTTTACAGGTATGTTTGTATTTTATTTATTTGCTTGATCGTATTCTTTTGAAAAATAGATAAGATCGTAGTAAACATACATAAAACTTATTTGACATTTGCGTTCTTAATTGTAATCGTTATGATCTATAAAAAATTACGGCATGTGATTCGTTTCCAATGGCTTATATACCTCTAAACCAAATTTTAAATTTTGTTAAGTTTCATATTTTAATTTTTTTTTAAATATGTTTTTGTAAAATTTAATATTTAAATATTTTTTTTTAAATATTAGTTTTTATAAGGTTTTATATTCAGCTAATCTTATAAGTAAAAAAAAATCACAAATAAAGCTTAATATATTTAACTAACTCGAAAATTTTATTTTTGATTTATCCTTGTGTACGTAATTAGTTTTATTTTTTAATGTGCCAAGCCATAACCAAGCAACTAGTTCTGAATTTTTAAGAAGAAACTATCTGAAATTTATTTTAATTTGTTTACTTTTACGACACCGTTATTATTATTTTCACAATTTAATTTAGATCTAGCTATACAGCTATCTATATTGTTTATAAGAATTACTTGCTATTAAGAACTTTAAATAGTTGCACTGATTGTTAAAGTTAAAAAGCTTTCACAATTCAAAATTTGCTAATTCTAAAATTCGAAATTTTAATTTCACTAGTACTAAAATTTGTTCTTTTCCTCTTCTAAAAAATCTAAAAAAAATCTAAATTTCCAATTTTAAATCTTGAAACAATAAATTTAAAGCTCAAATTTTTTTTATCAAGTTTGAAATTTTTGTTGAATATAGTGTTTGTTTTATTCTTGTTTAAGCATCTTGTATAACCGTAATTTATTCTTGTATATAATCATGTAAATAAAATAAGCTTATTGAATTTTTAAAATGATTCCTATTTGCTTGTTTCGGTCGATGCTTTTTTTTTAATCATTTTCATACTTTGAAGCTTTTTTCATAGTATTTATTAATTCTATTATCAGCTTTTCTTAATTTAATTTACATTAAACTATAAAATTAAGTTTGCAAATTGTTATTTCTATGATTATAATATTCTTGCATTGATTGTAAAAGTTGAAATTACTAAGGCTTTCAAAATTATTATCCGTACTATTAATAGTTCTCTGACTCCTTCTAAATCTAAGTTTGTAAATTTTATTCTGAGTTTTTTAAATTTATTTCTTATTCTTTATCAATACTGACTCGTGGCGAAATTTATTTAACTTCTAATTTATATTATCTGTAAGTATGCAAATTCGTTATCTTCTTGTTAAGGTTGCTATAATTTTTTTGTCCCAATTGTTACTAAGCCACGATTCTAAAAATAAATAAATAAATGAAGAAAAAAAATTAAAATCATGCATAATCTTTTACGAAAAATATTCATTTTAAAAGTCTCTATGTTTATTGTTGTTGATAGTGCTAAAAAGTGAACAAACTAAGAGAACTATCAAAGAATACTAGATTTTAAATGTTTTCCTCGCATAGAAAATGAAATTTCCTGAAAAAAATATCCATATTTAAAAATGGTTTAAAAATATTCTGAAACAGTTATTTCGGCCCTAAGCATTCTAACCTAACTGTAAAGAAAAAGGAAAGAAATAAAACTTAACAGCTATAAATACACAATACTTCAAGGGGAATTTTTTTCCCACCACCAATACAAATTTCAATCACAAATATGTCATTAAACTACGAACCAATTTTGATAATTTTTAAGTCTAGTAAGGTATCGCTTTGTTTTCCTTTAAAAGACGTAATCATTAAAATGTGTTATCACAGGACTAAATTTAAATAAAAAATATCTTAAATAAATAATGAGTCAATAGCGAAAAAAAATTGTCCAATGTAAGTAATTAAACCATGCATGACAAGGTTTCAGTTAGCTTAGTCAAATAATGAAAGAAATCATCAAAAATTGGGTGACTATTTGTTCGAAATTCATATTCCCACCCTGTACCATTAAGGTATTAAAAATTATCACGTGACAGCAGCTTGAATCACCATATATAAATTCAGTTAATCACTCCTTGTGAATTAACTCACTGTAACGGGGGATATTTATTGCAGAATTACATAAACCTAAAAAGTATTTACTGTATATGTTCCTATATTTCCAAATGTGGTGCACTTTTAAAAATTACTTATCGACTTAACAGGGTGTTCCGTAATGATCGCCCTACATGCATATTTTTATGAGATCGCAAATTAATATTTAAGTGTCTTTAAGTTTTATCTTCTGTAAAAAAGCTTTTCATTTTCTTCAAATGCACTGCAGCCTACTACAGATCAAGGCCGTCTCAATAATCTTCTTCCAATGGATCTCATCTGGCTTTATGATCTGCCAACGGTTGGTTTTAAGTGTTTTGAGATCTGCCTCTATGCAATCTATCTTGTGTGAGGTCTTCCTCTTTTCTTGGTACCCTGTACACTAGCAAATGTCTAAACAGGTTTTGGATGATTTTAATCCATCGTTTGTAACTTTTTAGCTCAATAATGATTAGTCATAGTTTTTCTTTTTAAATTTTGATTTGCTATCTCTAATGCTTTTATTTTTTACTTTATTTTTTCCTGGATTCAAAAAAATATATGTTAAGGTTGGTCAATACAAAACATCTTTATAGTTAGTTTTCATCTCGTATTTTCCAATTCCTAAGCTTTACTTAATTCAACTTTTTAAGAATCACTAATAGTTGAAATATATTAAGTTGATTTACGCGAAACTAAGTAGTTAAAAAAAATAGATAACCAGTGAAAATAATAAGTTTTTGAGTTTAATTAAATACCAATTAAAAATATTGAAAGTGTGATATTCCACAACCTATGTTGATTCATATATGCAGTAAAATGAATTAGTTGTTCATGTTTGATAAATGGCATATTTTTACGCATTCTTCAACTTACCAAGCATCCTAAATATGCGTCTTGAAAAATAATTTATACCTAAAAAAGTTCATATTTGTAGGAAAGATTGAATATAAATGTTATCATAGATTAAAATAACTGAATTTTGTGAATGATCAGTTTTCGTTAGTTCTAGTTAAATAGACCTTTAATTAGTTAAAAATTTCGATTATTTATAATGTTTTAATAACTTATTCGATTATTTAAAATTTCAGATGCTATTTGAAATTGACACTAGAAAGACAAGAAAAAAAAGTCTTTTTCCAAGTTTCGACTTCCAAATAATGCCTTAGTAAATTCTGTGATTTAATACTCAATAATTAAATAATCATTCATAGTAATAATTAAATAGTACTAATAGTGTGAAATCTTTTGAATTTTTATACAAATTTTATTGAATTTTTTAGAAATTTTAAAAGTTTACAATTATTTTTTTGAAAATTAACAATGTTTTTAATGCTAAACCTCTAGATGCCTTGAAAACTTAATTCTAGACATTTCGAAAGATGTATCTTTATAGTTTTAAATTCCATTTGTTAGCTTTATAATTTAAGACGTACTAAATCCAATAAAAGGGGGCCATGTGAAAAAAAAAGAAAGAACAGTTTTTCATTAATTCCGTCCACCATTTTAAACTAGTTATTTCAAGGCTTGAGATATTCGTATCTAAAGCATTTGCTGAGAATTTATATTTTATTTTTGTGCGTTGAAGGTCTGATAGACTTTTTTGAAGGATGATTATGAAAGTAACTCTTATACTGTTATAACTGTTCATTAAAAGAATTTTTTTTAATTTATAATAATTTTTTTTCCATTTATTATACATTTATAATATTTTTTTTCATTTATAATACATTTATAACACATTTTCGTGGATATAATGTTACTGTCCCTCATTAACTTCAAAAGGAATAGTATTTTATAATAATTATGTTCAGTTGTTTGTGAGTATACAATAAAGAATTTCTGAAGTAAATCTAATAGATCAGTGATTTCTGAAGTGTGTACGTGGCTAGCCCACTGGGAATGTTTCAAAATAATAATAGTAATATCATCTAAAAAGAAAGTTATAAAATCTCCTTAAATAAAAGAAAAATGGTAAAAAATAATGAATATTTTATTGTATAAAATTTATATATATTCAAAGAATTTAAACAATATGCATCATGTTAAAAAAATAAAAATAAACGCTATAATAATTCTATCCTTAAGAAGTTGGAACACAATATTCCAGACATACACTACAATTTGAATTGTTTCAGCTTAATTTAACTTCAAGTGTTTCTATTTTAGCCATTTAAAGTTATTTTTTAAAATAAGCCTGTTATTTATTCATTAATTAAAATAAATTTATTCATTAAATTGAGCTACAAGTCTATTTTTTGTAAGATCAATTGCCTTTTGTTTGAATGCATGAGGGAGGACTATGTAGGATAGAGATGATACTCATAAATGAAAAATTAACAGTTTTTTTTTTTGAAGTTCTTTCGTTAGGAAAAAAAAACTAAAATTAAAGTGTCTTACATTTGAGGCAAAAGTTATAATTTTAAACAATATGTACCTTTATGGCCGTAAGGAATAGTCTGAACTAAAGACAACATCTTCTAGAAGATAAAAGGTCTCAGCACAGATCAATTTAGTAGTCCGACGTAACGAACATAAACTGCGCAGTGGAGGAAATAAGAAAGATGTCACTATGGTCGAGCCACTAAGCTGCGCAGTGGGGAAAATACGAAAGTTGTCATTACGATTGGGCTACTAAAGGATCAAATTTCTTTTTTATGGTAACCCGTGCTAAGGCATTCTCTTTACTATCAGGTATTACTTTAAGAACGGACATGTAACTTAAATATTTAAAAAGTCATTAATTTTTTTTTAAATCATCAATTTGACGAGATTTTTATCCTAGATGAAAATTATCAAAATCATTGAATAATTCTCAATTTTTGCAAATTTTTACGAGCCCATACGATACAGAGTTAGAGCAACTTTTTAAATATTAAAAAAAACTAGATCACAAATGTTTTCATTTTTATAAAATTTTGTCTTTTCTTCTTATTGACGTTTTGTGCCATTTTCAGGGTTAGCTTAGAAGACACTGTCAAGAGATAGGCTGCTCTTGACCTAACAGTCTTAAATAACTGTTGCAAACTCATATCAGATTAGAAAATAGCATATTATTCACTAAAAAGCATTATTTAATGTGACACCAGAGCCTTTGAAAAACAGCCTTTAATAAATCATCAAGAATATTTTTTTTTGTAATTTTAGACAAGCAATTGAGTACTTTCCTCAGGAGAAGAAGTGATTATACCTAACCGCGTGGTTTAAGTCAGATTTAATTGGATACCTGTAAGTGACGTCACGCGTGTGTTTCGAACCTGATTGGCTTCTGAATGGAGAAATGCCAAGATTTATCTTCGATTTTCAGGTATCCTATTGGGTAAATCTTTTTTGGCAGTGACTGCAATGTCGCCAAAAGATAAAGTGAAATGCGGTGTTAAAATATCTTCAAAAGCAGAATAGATCAGTCACAGGCTATATTTCTATTGTAGTTAAAGTAATCGTATAAATTTTTTGTGGTTTTCCTTTGCATACATCTCAAATAGTTATTATAACTCAAAATAATTATGTTCTTTTAGAAAGGATTTATTTTGCGAGTTAAAAATTGCTTCGCGTGTTTCTTTCTCTTCTGTTCGAAGTTACGAGGTTTCAGTGCAAAGCTGTAAATTTTTAGGAACTATAAATCTATTATATGGAAAAATTGTTCATCGCAGCTAAAGAAAAGATCCGTGGATTGATTAACTTTCTTGGTTGAGTTCTAAAACGAAATTGGATACAATGTTGTGTAAAAGTCATACGTTTTTTTGGTAAGCAAGGAGTTTTTTGAATAATTTTCTTAAAACTATATCTAATATGTAATTTTATTACTGTAATTACTTAATAGTAATAATAAACTTATGTGAATCAGTTGTAATTAGCATTTGTATAAAAATTGCTACGTTTCTTGATTCGCGAAGAAATAGGAGACTCCGTTTAGCTTTTGCAACCTCTAATGTATCATGACTACATGTTCTAGTTTTCAACTTTCATTATTGATTTCGTTTTCTGAACACCGATATTCTAATTATAGTACCTAAAATCAAAAAACTTATATTTTGCATTTTTCTTTCTAAATTTCAATTTAAAAGTTTCTTGTTTAGTTAGAAATTGTTTGAAATTGTCAAATTAGAATGCAAAATTTATAAATATAATTCAAAAAAGGAATAAATAATTATGATATTTGAAATAAAATTTCAAAATTTTATGACGGAGATCAAAATTGTTGAGCTAACAAAACAAAAATAATTTCCTCATAACATTTTGCGACGTAACTACCACTACAATTATTAAACATTAATTCACTGGTATATAAAACATGCTAACTCAATTCAATCTTAAGGAAACTTTTAATAGATGAAGGTTGGCAATATCGATAACATTTCCCCCCACAATTCTTGTCTTGTTTTCACCTTATACGTAAAGTATAAAAACCGATGCTTTTAAGATATAAGTAACTTGGAAGTGAATTAATTATAAGTGGATTTCATTGCTTCTTAAATCTTTTTTTTTTGTTATTATTATTCAGTTTTTCTCTTATTACACTGCTCATCTGTGTTCTTCATGAATAATGATAATCTATCTTGTGCTAAAAGAAAAAAGACGGGCATTATAAACTTGGAGTTTCAAGTAATAAAAGATGAATGATTTCTAGAAAAGGAGTTACAATTTAAGGCATAGTTGGGATAATGTCACCAACTAGGCTCAAAAAAGTTCCTCTTTGCTTTTTTGAAATAGGTTGAATCATTTTTTAAAGAAATTAATTAAATTTTTTGTTAGGAAATTTTTGAACAAATTAAAAGTAAATATTCACGTCTGAAACAGTTTTCGCACAACGATTCCGAGAATTTTAGTTAAATTTAGAAATTTCAAAAATAATAAATAGTACCTTGTATATGCATATTATTCAACAACGTGATATAGAGCTTCTTTTATTTTAAAAAATGAGTGATAAATTAAAAAAGTTCTTAATGAAACAGATCAAATATTTTTCGCAGATTAGACTGGGGAACAATTTTTTAGTGTATTTGTACAAATTCTTGATTTTGCGTAATTCAGGTGGGGGCTTTCAAATCCTGAATATAGTTTTACTTATTCATTCTAAAGCTACAGATTTTTTTCAAATTGAATTTTCAGTCTATTTTTTTTGTTGTCTAAATATACAAGTTTAAACACGTTATGTATAACAGGGGGGCGCATTAATGTTATGACAAACATCAAAGGGAGTTAAGGCACACTATCAAGATTCAAATTGCACTGGAACCCAAGCCCCAAAATGTCGTCGTACGCGTCCTCTAGCGCCCCCTGTTGTAACCTGTTCAGAAGTACATAAAGAAATAATTCATAATAGAGATCCGCCCTAGCGGCGTATTATGGCTATTTCCGACATGGGCTGGGCTATTTCAGACATTTCTATGCAATTTTAATCTAGATGACATGTTCAAACTCCCCTAGAAGTTTGTCTCTCTTAGAAACTTTACTCCTTTTATATATAACGTTTTAAGACTTGTACATTACCACAAAAAAAAAACGAATAATGTCGTTTTTTAAAGAGAAAAAAATGCAGTTTGGAGAGTAAATCCGAATGCAAATTTGAAAATATCTGTTTTAAAGTCTCTTTCAACAAGAAAAAAAACATTGTTCTCCAGTGTTATTTCAGTTATTTTTTTTTAACAAATATACATATTGCCAAAAAAATAATAAAAGATGTAAAACTAAAATGAAGACTGGTTCTTTTTATGAAGTTTAAAAATATAGAGTTTGTAATCAAATGACTATGGTGAAACTTATTATTTAATTTATCGCCGAAACTATTGTAACGATCGCCATTACAAGGCTAGTTTGTTACTCAAACTACCTATTTATAATAAAACAAGAAAATAAATAAAACTTTTAGTTTTAATCTATTTTGAAAGCCTATTTCTTGAGTGCTAAAAAATGAAACAGAGTTTTTATTTTCATGTTCGCTTTAAAGTAAATGTCTGGGAAACAAAACTTTTTCTCTTTCTAATTGGATGCCTGCAAGTGACATCATAGTTCAATCGTGTCATTTGCCGATTTAGAAACCAATCAGATTCGACACGCACGTGTGACGTCTCTTGCAGGTATCCAATTAAATCTGATTTAAATCACATGGATTATGTATAATTACTTCACTTCTTCTCGAGTTGCAAGTATCCAATTAAATTACAATATAGTTTATACGTTCGTAAAAAAGGATAATGCCTTTTTTTTATAGATTGTCAATTACTCAACTCACTAGACAAAAAAAAAATTCAAACCTAGAGGAATCATGAAAGATTATAATTTAATATCATCTAATTCCGTTTCTAAACTTAATAACCGCCTGAATTCGGGTATAATGTGTGTCCGCAAGGTTTATTTTCAGTTTCGTCATGTCCAATTTGTCACTCATTGAGATTTGATCGTACAAATCCATCTAATTCCAGAGTTGCTGATTTCGCCTTGTTACCTGCTGTACCAATATGTCTGTTGCACTCCAATCAGGTGGTCCTCGAGAAGTGTAAAAATGAGTAAGCGTTCCTCATACATGCCAACTTGTTCTAATTTATCAGAACGATTTTATTTGAATATTTAGAGCGGTAGCAAATTTCATGTTTTACATTTTATTATTGATTAAATTAATTTATTTTAGAATGATTGTTTCAGCACTACATACAAACAATTGAAACATATATCTATAAAGCCCTATGAATTGGACTGAGAATTTTTTAAGTGCACGCAAAATTAAACAAACTAAGTTTATTCTAAATTGATATTTGACTACCGCTTTAAATGTTCTGAAAGCTAGAACTTACGAGTTGGCAACTACGGCTATATTCTTCCAACGCGATGAACTTTGCTGTTGCCATCTTAAAAAATACTAGTATTAAAATCTCACCAGGAAAATATTGTCAGAAAAGCATCACCTAGTGGTCACCTCGGTAACAGAATTCACAGAGTCAATCGGCAGCGTGATCTTCATAAATTCAAATTTATCTACGACCATTACATTGCCGGGCAGATACTACTATCGTAAAAAATTGGCTTAAACTATACTGCAAAATTAGCACATTAGAAATTATTGATTTTAATAGAAAATTTTTATATATTTTAAAAAATGGAGTAATTCAAATTTAAAAAATGAAATTAGTCCTCATACAGTGTACAAACAAATAATTATAGTTTTCGAAAATTAAGAAGTTATTTTTCAAAATTCAAAGTAGTATAACTTGAAATTTTTGAAAGCCATCACTTGTCTTCAGCTTTTTCTTCATAGTAATTCAGTAAGTTTAAGAATTAAAAATGATTCTCTTGTTTCTTCTCTCAGTAATATTTACGCCTTGGTTTATTTTATTGTTATTTTCGGCTTGTTTTTTATTAGGCTTGTTTGTTGAGTAAATGTTTTATATTTTTAAGTCTGAGATGAAAAATAATCTGCAACAAATCTGTGATAATCTACTGCGTCCGCTGCCGTACTGTAGGATTTCCGCTACCAGTAAGGCCACCTTAGTGAGCAGGGCCGAATTTATATTAATAATAATAAATTCTCTTCCAAACTCAGGGAATAGAGCGTTCGCCTTCCAATGAGGTGAATTGGGCTCGAATCCCAGCAATGGCTGGTCGATACGAATTCCGCATCCGGCTTGCACCAACCATAGTGCAGACGTAAAATATCCTCAGTGGTAGACGGATCATTGGTCAGAGTCCCCCTGCAGTCGGGCAAACCATGGGAAAGTTTCGTAGTTTACCTCTCCATGTAACGCAAATGCAGGTTAGTTCCATCGAAAATTCTTCCACGAAGGCAAACTTCTCCCAATACTTGATCCAGCACTTTCCTTGTCTTCTGGATTCGATTCAAAATTACAAGGCTATGGAGTTGAACATTAGTAGTCGTAAACCCAAAAATTGGGTCGTCTGTTCAACGACGGTTATAAAATTAAATTAAATTAAATTAAATTAAATTAAATTAAATTAAATTAAATTAAATTAAATTAAATTAAATTAAATTAAATTAAATTAAATTAAATTAAATTAAATTAAATTAAATTAAATTAAATTAAATTAAATTAAATTAAATTAAATTAAATTAAATTAAAACATCGCAGACCCACCTCCTGTTTAATGACGCTTTCTATTATTTCTCTAACGGTGACTAATGCTTTGCCCGTTGACTTTTTATTTCACTTATTATTTTTCGACTAAAAATAAAACAGCAAATCAACTGTGTAATCAACATCACTTAACTTTCCATTCCAGGGTTCTCCTTCTTCACACTCAATTATAAAGACTATTAAGCTTAAATTAGACAATGAATGATATCAGTTATATCTATGTATGCATTTTCTCACAGAATAGTTTCCAATTTGAAACTTACTAGTGAATAATAAGCGGATGTGGTCTAGTTCGCGCGATTGAAAAATTGATAGCTCATTGGCAAAAGTGGAAGTGAAACTACTTCCACTGAATTCAGAAAAGAAACAGATAGGAGCAAAAGAAAGAACAATATTTAAAATAGAACTTTAAAAATAAACTCCATGTAAAATACTTCGAAGACACATTGTGTGTTTAGGTACTCTTTGTATGGGTTATTTTATAACAAATGAAACATCGTTTTGGGGAAAATGTTTCATCCGAAAATTTAATTTAACCGATAATGATTTTTAATTTATTATGTTTTTAAAAATTTACAAATGTTCCAACCTCCAAACAGGCTGATTTTCTTTTCGTGTTACGAGGTTGGGAAAAACCGTAAGAAATTTGTTTTGTCGATTTCGAAGTAATGATTAAGTTATAATGAGAATTGCAATCTGTTCTGCTGACAAGTTCAAGGTTTGAAGAAAAAGGTTTCTTCACTCTTTTGAAAATCTTTATGTCTAATGTCATGCTTATGCCCTTAACTCTTTGACGCAGGATTTTTTGTTAAATATTTTATTCATACTTTTTTAATAATGTTGCATTAATTTTGGTCAAAATAGCTGAAAAATATTAAATTTATATATAAATTATTAAAAAATATAAATAGATCAGAGAAAACCAGTTATTCATCAATGACATTTCTTTAATTTATATAAATCTATGATTGATGGACTTTTGAGTATTAATGGAAAAAAATTTTAAACTAGTTTTTTTTTGTTCTTGGATGATATATTTTAGTACAAATTTTATTGCGATAATCTATCTCTATCATATTTCTTAAGTAACTATTAAATTGCTTTCTATAATTAAAAAATACCAAAATATATTTTTGCTTGTAATTAGAGCGTCAAAAAAAAGTAAATAAAAGGGATACGTGTGTCAAATCGGCGTCAAAGGGTCATTAAAAATTGGTATATTTGACTTTTAAATTTAGAAATTAGAATTAAAAGTAAATATGAGTTTTAAACTCTAATTCTCCTGCATAACTCAGAATTTTACGAGCAATATTCATGCTAACCATTAGCTGCAAAATTTTAACTCTAACGAAAAATCTTATAAAATTTATTTACCTTTTTAATTACATTAAAAGTGATTTTTCCAGCGCATTTATCATTATTGCGCAATAGACAAAATTTCTGTAATTCTTTACATTTATCCAACTGACTCGTTTATATTTTGGATAATTTATAGCTTCTCAACTAAAATGAAATCGACAAAATTTTGACGGATAAAACATAATTCGTAAAAAATGACCATGGAAAAATTTAACTTGATTGCGAACTCTTCGGGTACTTAAAGTTTCGTCATTTGTTAACAGAGTATTGCAGAAGTTTATTGCAAGAAAAATTGCAATTAAGACAAGTATCAACAATTCGAAATCCCTTCATTTGATAAGATCATAATACAATAAAAAATAAAGGACATGTGTCATTTGTAAAACATGTAAACAAGAACCGTGATATAGTAATATCTTAAAGCTGTGTAAAAACATTATTAAATTGAATTCCAATCGCAATATAGCATCCTGAATGAAAAATCTTAACTGCGTGAAAGTGAAAATCCCGTGAATCTGGTTTGATTTTCACTATAAACTTAATTTTATTGAGCAAGATGATAAGATATCTTACTAAAAATTCAGTTACCCAAAATAGTTTCGGTTCAAATTACTTCGGATTATCTAAGTTCTATCGCATCTTTTTATCTTAGTAAAATGTACTATTGTTATGTAATATGTATATCTAAAAACATGAACAAAACTGGTTTTATTCTAAACATAAAATAGTAAAATAAACTGTTGTAATCGTGACGGTTTTTTCTTTTACAACGTTTACCCGAAACTTTTTTATATTTGTTCATTGTTTGTTATGAAAAAAAAAATCTTTGGACACTTTTTTCTGGTGGGGGAATTATTTATTGCCTAACACATGTGCGCACGTCTCAGAACTTAAAAGGCCCCTTACTCTTGTCGTATTATTGGATAAAGGCTTACAAAGAAAAGTATAACTAATATAAAATGGTAATAAAATAGTAATAAAATAATGTAATGGACGTCACTGTCTATTTTCATGTGCAGCTGACCTATGAATCACCGTATCAACAATTGTTTATTTTTATATTCTCTTTAAAAATTATTCGAATTTTGTGAAAATAATCATTTTATAACGTATAAATCCAAAATGTTGTTACTATTTTAGACAAAATCGTTGTCAATAAATCACGTGATTATTTTTTTGAACCGTTTGAGGCACTTCCTCTCTCACTAAGATTTCTCTCTTAGTTATCATTATACTTCCTTCCCATAATTTGCAAGGAAATAAAAACTCTATTTTCTTTCTTAAAATAGACGAATTCCCGTAATTTCAATGAAAACGTTTTCTAAGTTTCAGTCTCCACCGTGATTGCGCCTGATTTTATAGGGAGCTCCCCACCTCCTAACAGATCATGTAATTTGTGTACGTCCCCTAATCATATAATAACATTCTCTATTTTCCTCTGAAATAAATATTTTTTAAAAAATATTTTGTGCTATTTTCTTTGCCATTTTTAAATTAAAGGTAGCTATAATAATCTGAGCCTAACCAACGATGACGAAGCTTGAAATTGGGAGTGATCAATTTATAAATGTGACAGTTTCTAAAAACGAAAAAAAAAAATAACATTTCGAATGACTCAATTTAATAAAAGTCTTTTTTCATGAATCGTTGATTGTTCAGGTTCAAGGTTTCATAATATTTTTTCTGTGCTTAACCAACCATTCATTAAACTAGTCATAAATCATTCCCAGCATTTCTGTGTGAAAATGAAAATGTAAATTTTTTAGTTACGAAACGAAATTCTATTATTTTCCTAACTTATATATTTCCTCATTCGCCTTTGTTGGAGAACGTTTCAAAAGTAAGAAGCTTGCATGTTGTAAACATTGGCTATTGAATTATCAGTTTTTGCTTACAATAGTTGGAAATAAAGTAAATATGATTGAAAAAAATGTTCCCTTTTATACAAGGTTGAATTTCACTAACATTACATTGTTTGAAGCTTATTTTTATAAGAATTATATTGAGCCGAAAAAAACCTTAAAAATTCGTTTTTACAAAAGATTTTAAAAAATATTAATAACGTAGTTAATATTAGAAAAACTAAAAAATTATGTTTCTAATTTTGAATTTTTTCAAAGTTTCTGCATCTAAATAAATTCTAAGGCTCTCGTTATCTGTCATTAAATCTACATCTACCCGCATTTCAACTATCTAAGTAACAATCTAAGTAACAATAGGTAAATGAAGATAGTGACAATCAAGATGGAACATTTTTCCTTCATTTTTTTGTTCTATTATTGTTTTGAAGTGACCGTTTTTCTAGTTTGATTTACTATGCTTTTAATAAGTTGGAGTTCAAAAAAAATAGTTTGATTTTTTTTATCGATTTTGTTTATTTTGTTAAAAAATTAACACTAAATTTATCATAAGGCATAAAAAGCAAAGAGCGAAGACAAATTATTAACATACATTTTTAGTTTAAAAATTAAAATAAAAATAAGCTTAAAATTTCTTATTATAACAATTTTCTTGTGTTATAAATCATTCAAAAAGCGTCTTGTA
This sequence comes from Parasteatoda tepidariorum, assembly GCF_982258835.1. NCBI lineage: Eukaryota > Metazoa > Arthropoda > Arachnida > Araneae > Theridiidae > Parasteatoda > Parasteatoda tepidariorum. Next base: position 88,136,276 of record NC_141756.1, on the reverse strand, counting down.
CACAAACAAGTTCTTTTTAGGTTCGAAATCGGATACTTGTAACTCGAGCAGATGTGATGTGATTATACCTAACCATATGAATTAAATTTTTAATTGGATACCTGTAAATGACGTCACGCGTATGTGTCAAACCTGATTGGCTTCTGAATCGACAACTACCACGATTTTCCAACGAGGACGTCATTTGCAGGTATCAAATTACGTGGCAGAGCTCCAGGCCATTGTGACTACTTCAATATTTCTAAATCGAGTTCAATAATTCAAAGCAGTACTTCATACATTTTGAATTTTATTTTTCAAATATAAAGGAATTCAAGAATATAGGAGAAATAAGAAATATTTTCTAAGAAGAAGTTTTAAATATTTATTTTTAAAAATAATTGATTTTCATTTTTCAAATAAAATACCTAGTGGTATTTAAATGGGTTAGAATAACCCTCTAAAATTGTAATTTGTTTTCTCGAATATTCATTATACAGATAGAAGATAAAAAAATATTAAATTATAAAAAAACATTACCGAAACCTTTAAATACTTTTTTATCTTAAATCTTTATTTCGCAAATCTCAGTACTCAAGTACTTTATTTGGCAAACTTCTTATTTTGATCTTATATTTAACACATTAAATTTATTTCTGTTTGATTATATAAGCTTTTGTCAAAATATGGAGGATGTGTTTATCGATTTCGAATTGCTCGTGATATCCTTAGAAATATTTTAATTTTCGGAAGTCCTGAAATGCCATTTTTGATATCATTCTGTTGAAATACTGAAACATTTCTGCATTTATTGTTATAAAAAAAGTTACAATAGAGATTGCTGTGGATCAATGATAAACCACCTAACACCTGCTTAAAAAAATAAAGAATCAGAAAAATTCTGTTGTAGTCACGTTTTGAGTGCCTATTGTAACCTAATTAAGCTAATCGTGACTCTCACAAAGTTGCTCCTCAACTTCTCTTTTTTTTTCTACTTCTGAAATGGTGTAGAAAGTAGATGTGATGAGATATAAACTCGGTTATGGCATTCAGCACGTTTTGGGATTCAGAAACGTTAAAAGAAATAAATCAAATTAATGCTAGGTCATTTATTGTACGAATGGTATTATTTTTACGTTTTCTTTATCACGTTTTATTTCTCTTGAATTATTAGTTATCTCCGTTTCTTAACACAGTTGTAGAAAATGTGAATGTTTTTCATATTGGTATATTATAGAGAAAAGAAAAATATTGCCAACTATGTATCTTGGAGTTTTTAAACTCCAAGATACTCAAAACTCGAAAATTTTTAAACTCGAAATCAAATCTATTTATTACCTACTTAGTAAGAGAAAATTCTCTTAGTGAAAAGTTTTTGGTGAAAAACCTTTTAAGTGTCTTTTTTTGTTAAAAATTTCCAATGTACCTCTCAGAGGGAAGAAAACCACGAAACAACTAACTTGTATGTAACATTGAATAATTAAAACGTTTGTATTGTTATATCATTTGCTGTTGCATCATTTGTAGAAACAAAAAAAAGCATTATTATTGTTATTATTATTATTATTTTTTTTTTTACAAATTTTAAGTTTTATTTTAAGTTTTATATATTTTGAAAATATTTTGAAATTTGAGTTGTTTACTGAAAGAATTTACTACCGTAAAGGAAAATAAAACCCAAAAGCGTTTCGAAATAGTAATGTAAAATTTTTAGCTGCTTTGAAATTTCAAATTGATATGTTAAGAACCTAAAAATTCAACAGCTTGCAGATAATTTTGAAGTTTCCATTACAATTATAATTTTTATTGGGAAAAAAAAGTCAAATAGAAAGAAAAATCTGTCCTAATATTTCGAGTTTAATATTTAACTAACTATTTACCATACGATAATTATATTAATTACTAAAATTCTCACTAAGCTTTTAATGAATTGAATAAAATTCAAATTGAAGGGGTTTCAGCTGTATAATAATAACCCACATTTCATATTGTTCAAGGGATAGTTGTTTAGAAGTCTTTTTCGTAAAAAAAGTTACTACATGATGAATAAGATGTTTCTGCGTAATGCACTGTTACCTAAGGAAAAATGCAAAAACTTGATAGAAGAACCTACTTGGAAACAATACTAATGTGCAATTTGATGTAAAAAAAATTTTAACTTTGGAAAAAATGTGACTTAACACGTTAAATGCCACGCTAATTTTACATGGCTTGCCCAAACGGTAAATAGCTACAAACTAAATTTGCAAAATGTTAGACCTTTGCTAGTTTTTTAAAAGGTTTAGCATGACATATCTAAAAATTTACTCGAATTATATGTTTCTGATAATCTTGGCTTCGCCGGTCTCCGGTGATTCCCGTGACGCTACGAACAAACTCAGTGCCGCTCACCCGTGACCCCTAAGGCATTCAACGTGTTAACTATTATTACCCAAAGATCTTTTTTAGCAAACTAATTTTTTTTAAATATAAGAAACTAATTTTTTTCAATTTTTTTTATAAGAAACTAATTTTTTTCTAAAGAACTAATTTTTTTAAAAAAATATTCAATAATGTTCTAACCTGATTGAACAGGACAAAATGAAGGTAAAACGTTTATCATAAATTTGAAAAAGATTCATACCAATTCGAACCAACATATTATACGAGAAAGAGAAAAATATTTGACTTTCTACGAAATGCCCCCCCCCCCCCCACTTCTACTGCCATTAAATTATGCATTCAGACATTTTTTTTCCCACTGTATACGTATCCATTTTTTCTTTACGATTGCTGATGCATTACTAAATTGAATTCGGCATTTAGAATTATAAAACCGTATCCATTTCATCAGATATATTTTCTAAATTTATTTCTAAGTTATAATTCCTTTTATGATAAAAAATAGTTACAAATGTATATCTCTGACTCATATCAAGTTTAATGCTATAATTGTGAATGAACCTTTGAAAATCACAGAGATGCCGAGATTAGTTTGAAATCGTAGATTCCCTTTCAATTTTTCAAAACTATATCTTTTTATGTTTGCAATTTTTTAGTAATCCTAAATGGATTCTCATGAGTATTAATCGCTTTGTTTTAAAAAATATATGAACGTAGTTTTATATTTATCCATGAAGTTCTCGTCTCTTATCCCTGTGACGAAGATGGGACACCATTGTCCTTTTTATAAATTTTCTTCCTAACTCCCTAAGTAAAAGTATATTTTAGTGCTAGTGGGCTGCGCCCCCTGCTCGCTAACGCTCGCCAACCCCCGAAAATTGCTACGCAATCTTATATGGTTTGCTTTGCAAACCAAGCTCGCTTCGCTCGCTACTAACTTCGGTACATTGCAAATATACAAAATTCTAAGAATTCAAAACAATCATTCAAATCAATATAACAACTTTTTTTTTTAAAAAAAAATTACATCTTTTTAGTAAATACTAAATTATTAAAATAAATTTGAATTCAAATAAATGATTATGTAATTCGTTAAACCTATTAGAAATGTGCTATAGTACAAAATCTTAAAGCGTAGCAGCTCGACTGAGACTCATTTTTCAATGAATAACTAATAACAATAATAAAACAAATAAATTCGTGATATAAATCAAAAATCGTCAAATAAATTCGTAATAATATAAATTCGCGAAAAAAGAGCTTTCGACAAAATACTAAAATAGAGATCTATCGACAGAGACTACTCACTTCTGCCTAGCTTATGCTCTCTCTGGTTATTTCAGTTTCCGTTTTTAAAAGCGCTATATGTTAAGCCATCTCAACTAGATTTGGCATGTAACATTTTTAGCGGCAATCATTGGTCGATTTTCTAGCGTTGCAATGAGGCTTTTTTTTTTGTCGCCGTGTAAGAGAAATATATATACAGATATTTTCATTATTAATAGTTACTAAGAAAATATGTTACATTAAAGGAATTATATTTGCTCTAAATTTGCTCTAAAAACTCAGCCTCAGTTAATCTTTTATGCTCACCGGCAATTTAATATTAGTGCTTGCTAATTTCCCAGTCGCATTGTGCGTTAAATAGAATTTATTTTTGGAATCTAAATGAATGAATTTTATAAATGAGAAAATAGCTAACAGTAAACTAGGTATTTGTATGCAGAAACTCCAAGTATAATGGATACACTTTATGGAATATACAAACGTTGACCATAGAATATGCGAATATTATGACTATGACCATGGAATATTATGGAATGTACAAACGGACAAGAAAGTTACTTGATTTTTATTTCGAAAATGTGGAAAATTAAAATAAAACCACATGAAATAGTATAATTGAACTGAAATTGTTTGAGAATGTTTCTGAAAAAGAAATTTATTTTTAAACTTTTTATCTTTGATCTGCCGTATTATTGTCCGCAAGATAAGAAGAATAGAACTTATCTTCTTTTTACTCTTCTACGAACCGCTGATATATCCTTTTATTCAATTAAGAAGATCATCTTATCTCGGTAGCCTCTATTTATCTTCTTTTTTTTTCAAAAAGAAAAATAAGAGCATCTGTTGCATAATGTTCTCTCTTCGGTGCTTTAATGAGACTAGACATATATTGCTCATAAATTCTAATTTTGTATTTAAATTTAGATAAAGAGCCATATAACCATAGATATGTATCTATTAATTTTCAAGGCTCTTACGTTCTTCAAGAATTTAATAATTTGAAACTAAGAGGAAAAATCGATTTTACGATTAATTGATTTTAAAAAGTGATTTATCTAAGGAGACTTATACGTATACTCATTAACTCATCTTTTGAGCTCACAAGGGAAACTAGGGAAGTGTGACTCGTCAATTTTAAAATAAACTAGTGGGATGTATGCCTTATGAGGAATAATTTTAGGGGGCAACATTCGTTTCGGCCCATAGAAGGTTCTGTGAGAGATAAAAAATAATTCAATATATAGAAAAATCGGTATTTTATTACTTCAATGCAGACTATTAGTTATTGTAATTATCTCATACTCCAATTAATTTTGTGGTACTTACTTTCACGTACTATATAATGCATATTTATTCTCAAAATTGATTTTGAAAATTTTATATATCTGTAGTTTTTCAGAAAACCTGTTAGGTTAATTTAAAAAAAAAAAAATTGACATCAAATTTCAAAAATTTTCCAAATTAATTGGAGTATGTAATTGCAAATCAATTAATTAATTAATAATTAATTAATTAAAAATTAATTAATTTATTAATTTGCTAATTGATTTATTAATTAGAAAATTAATTAATTAACGAATTAATTACAAATTAATTAGAGTATGAGACAATTACAATAACTAATAGTCTGCATTGAAGTAATAAAATATCGATTTTTCTATATATTGAATTATTTTTTATCTCTCACAGGGCCTTCTATGGACCGAAACGAATGTTGCCCCTTAAAATTATTTCTCATAAGGCATACATCCCACTAGTTTATTTTAAAATTGGCGAGTCACACTTCCCTAGTTTCCCTTGTCAGTGAATTATCTTATTAATGGAATGCATCAAAAACGTTTCAACTGGTTAGAAAATAAAAATAGTTAAATAAAAATTAAGTTGATAGTTCTAATAGGCTACTATATTTTACAAATTTTATTCAAAAAATCTATTTTTAAAAAAACATTCTGCTATAATTTTCTTTCGGTTTAGCAAATCGGATTTATAAACCATATACGAAAGTAATTCGAACATACATCAGTAACAACTGCTTTTAATGTGTATAAAAAATGAAGATAAAAAGTACATCCGTTAGGGTGCATAAATTGACATCTAACGGAAGAAAAAATAAAAAGGCTTTCGAAATATAACGAATCACTAATGTAAAGTGGGTAAAAATAATAAAAACCACTTTGATTGCGTGTTGAAATTAAATGATCATCTTTCAATTCCATGCTGTTCCCTCAATCAGTCTAATAAGTTTTGATGTTTCACCTTTTTGCTGTACTCTGTTGTGATTCCTTTTTTTTCAATTCACTCCTATTTTAACTTACGATCCCTATTTTGTGAACATTTTTGGATTCTAATAGATTCTAAAAATATATATTAAAGACAGGGATTACTGAACATCCTAAACTCCATAGACCTCAAACAAGTGCTTATTGTTCTCCTGTGCTGACGAAATTAAAAATTAATCACGACATTCTTTAGCTGTTATTAATTAATATTTACTACTACTACTTTAGTTATTATTTAATTAATACTTGGAAAATATTTTACAGAAAGATTTAAAAAGGGTTTACAGAGGAGTTCAGAAAAAGTAAAAGTTTACAGAAAGAGTAAAAGTATGCTGTTGTATGTTTATGATTTAAAAAATTGCCGCGACAAGAATGTGTCGAAAACTTCAAGGGATTATGCAGGAAGAATTTTAAAAAATGGCAATTATGCTGATGTATGATTATTTAAAAAATTTCCGTGGCAAGAATGTGTCGGAAACTTCAAGGTAATATGCAGGAAGAGTAAAAAAGGACAATTATGCTGACGTATGGTTATGGTTTAAAAAAATTCCGTGACAAGAATGTGTCGGAAACTTCAAGGTAATATGCAGGAAGAGTAAAAAAGGACAATTATGCTGACGTATGGTTATGGTTTAAAAAATTTCCGTGACAAGCATGTGTCGGAAACTTCAAGGTATTATGCAGGAAGAGTAAAAAATGGCAATCATGCTGACCTATGATTATTATTTAATTAATGTTCGAATGGTTCGATTTAAGTGTTAATTAACAATATATTTGGAGATTTTTGCAAGTATTATGAATAAAAATACAATTTAGGATCATTCAAAAAATTCTTAGTAACTTAATTCAGAAATTTCAAGCCGACAAACTTCTGTCCTGTATGTACGGCTAAATATGGCGCTTGTACATACAGGTAATCTCGTGGATGCCTGCTAAAAACGCAGCTCCTGACGAACGAGTTAAACACTTGCCGTTATGTTTTAATGGGAGTTGGACTTAATATAATTTAAGCCATAAATTTTCAAGCTAGCTTATCTGGCAGTTAAGCTGTATTTATGGAGTTAAATAATGATCTTATCCTACAAATTTATGTATCAAGTGATTGCTAAATTCCGAAAAACGTAAAAATGTATTCTTTTTTCATTTTCTAAGACTGTCTTATAACATTTCACTTGTTTTTGAATTCATATTCAATTTTGTATAGATATTGCGCGGTTTTTCTTCGAAGAGGACATTTTCGATTTCTTCCCCGAAATGAATTATTTTGCTATTCAAGTAATTTTTTGCGAGCAGAATTCATGAACAATAACTGATTTAGCAAATTGATTTTTGAAGTGTGTATTGAGCGACAAGTGGAGAAAAAACATTATTTTCTTTCTACTGGGTGTGGCAAAAAAGCTCGGACAAAGTTATTACATTATAGAAGTTAAATAATTTCTTTTAATTTGTGTGTTCATTTTTTGTCTGCTACATACTTTCATTATAAAATAGTTTATAACATATCTTTTTTTTTTTTTTTTTTTTTTTTTTTTTTTAGCATTTTTTGCAATGTTAAGCCAAATGCTATTTTAGAGTTGTTTACGCAAGGAAAACGACAATGTGAAATGATTCACTCTGCTAAATAGTTTACTTTTTTAAATAGTAGTTTTTTTATTAGTATATTTACAGCTTCAAGCGAACTTTTTCTTAATATGCTGGGGGTTCCACTAGAGGAAGCTCGATTATTTAGGGTTCCATAGCCGAAAAAAATAGCAAACCGCTTGTCTAAAGTAATCGCTTTGGCGAGAATGGGATAGATTAAAATACTACTAACTCACTTTGCAACCAATTAAATTTATGTATTATTAAAAGTCTACTCTTATTTGTTATATGTTGTTCATTTACTTATTTTTAATAAAGTTATATTTAAAGTTCTTTCTCCAGCTTTTTTCGCCAGTATTGTCAAAATGTCAATGTTTTGGTGAGGCTCCACCATTAAGTTGAGTAAGTTTCACACAAAACTTTCACAGCAGTTGGCCGCATTCTTCAGCAATTTTATCTTATTTTATAAAAAAAAATTTTGCAACTTACTTAGACGAGATATTAACTTACGCCCTATATCATTGCTTCCAATTCACGAAAATATTATTGTTTTGGCGAAAGTTTTTAAAAGTTTATGTAAAATTAAAATAACTAAATAGCAAATGTTCAGTACCCATATATTTACCGCACTGTTGCTAGTGGGAAATCTGCTATTCATTTTCCTTGATCATGCATTTAATTTTTTTTCTTGTGCATTCAGTATTCTTTGGCTTCAGAAGCTTGTGTACTTTGCTAATATCTCTTGTAAATTAAACAAATTACGTCTGTCAATACGAGGAGCATATGTTACCATTTTCAGTGCGTAGGATAAACCTGAAGAGTTTTTAAGAAGTACAACTTTTGTATCTATAGTCTTTGTAAATAGAACAGACGTCTCAATGCGCGATTTTCCCACTCTCCACACTTTTCTCCTCTCCACCACCATAATTTCTGGAAAATCTTGCCTTTTCTCCCCATGCTAGTCTATCCAGATAACTTACTAAAGCGTACTACCGAAAAATTATCATCTTTTTGCCAAAACCATGGTAACGGAGAGGGTGAAAGAGCGGGGAAATCGCGTAAACTTGAGATGCTTTACTATGTGTGTAATGTTTAATGTTGATTGAAGGAATACAATTAGTTCTCTCAGAATTTTTTTTCCACAGGAAAATTCAATTAAACTCGAAGAAAACATTAAATATGTAAATAACTGAAGTATCTCCAGTTACGTTTTGATGATTATTTTCCTAATAGACGCGATATATTCTTATCAAACTATTGAATACGTAATCTTTTTTTACTTGTATTCTTGAATAAAGTAGGTAAGTGATAATCTTTAATTGTCTTCAGGCTCAGTGTTATAAATAAATAAAAATGTGCAGTCGTTAAAATGTTTACTACTTTTTGCTATCAAATGCCTTTTACCCATTTTTGGCCTTTTTTAATTTAGTAAAAACTTACTTGGAATATGAATCAAAACTTAATATAAAACTACAATTATCCTACATGACGTCCAAACGTTAAATTTCTTTCTTTCAGCAAACAGCTGCAAATATTGAATTTTCAAATTCAACGTATGCTTAAAAAATAACTATAAAGTTTTTTGAAAATTTTTGTTTTCATTTCATCTTAAGTATCATTTTATTTTTATGAATATTCGTGGTGAAATATTTTAAAGTTATGTTTTCGTACCTAATTTAAAAGACAATAAGCAGCATCAAAAATAATTATTCTACTAAATTTTATCTTTCTTTTACCCGTTATTACGAATTAAACAAGAGGCTCGTATGAAGAAATACTTTAGAAAACTCTGCCCTTTATGATGCAACTAATAAAAATAATCCCCAAATATATTCTCATATTTTGAACCCATTATTTCCTAATCACCCGTTATTACGAATTAAACAAGAGGCTCGCATGAAGAAATACTTAAGAAAACACTACCCTTTATGATGCAACTAATAAAAATTATCCCCAAATATATTCTCATATTTTGTACCCATTATTTCCTAATCACCCGTTATTACGAATTAAACAAGAGGCTCGCATGACGAAATACTTAAGAAAACACTACCCTTTATGATGCAACTAATAAAAATAATCCCCAAATATATTCTCATATTTTGAACCCATTATTTCCTAATCACCCGTTATTACGAATTAAACAAGAGGCTCGCATGAAGAAATACTTAAGAAAACACTACCCTTTATGATGCAACTAATAAAAATAATCCCCAAATATATTCTCATATTTTGAACCCATTATTTCCTAATCACCCGTTATTACGAATTAAACAAGAGGCTCGCATGAAGAAATACTTAAGAAAACACTACCCTTTATGATGCAACTAATAAAAATAATCCCCAAATATATTCTCATATTTTGTACCCATTATTTCCTAATCAAGTTCAAGCGTGAGGCATTATATGATATACTTGGCGCGTCTTTCGGGATCAAAGGTCAATAAGTGCCTCAGCGCGTCGCCTATTGGCGCTAAATAGTGCCTTAGTTCCGAGTTAATTTACTGTAAAAAGTAAAAATTTCTTTCACGGCGCAGGGGGAAGTAGAAAAATGTCTCTTTGAACGACAAGTCGAATTTTATGTTTTTCTTTTTTACTAAACTGAACATAAAAGACCTTTGTAAACTCATTTTCTTTACTTACACTCAGAACAGGAAAAAATGCAGAGACTACAAAGTAGAATCCTTTTTTTCGCCTTTAAACGCTAGTGTAAATACTAATTTTAATGCAATGTAGTTTTGCCCAGTAAAACCTTCTTCAAGGTTTATTAGATTTTTTTAAATATCCGTTATTAGATCGTCAAGGATAAAATTTGTCGATCGGATGTGACAACTTTAACCCTTTGTCGCATTGGTGCCCTTTTTGTAATTTTTTTGTTTCTATCGCTCTAGTTACAAGCAAAAATATATTTTTTGTATCGAAAAAACTGTATAATAGTTACTTAAAAAAATCTGTTAGATTACCATAATCTTATAAGTATTAATCGCTTTGTTTTAAAATACTATAAAGAATATAATTTTATATGTATACATGAAATTGTCATTTCCTAACCGTTTGACACAGAAAGGGACACCGGTGTCCCTTTAATAAATTTTTACCTGACGTTCTAATTACGAGTAAAAATATATTTTAGTAATTTTTAATCATAAAAAAAACATTGTTAAATAGTTACTAAAAAATCTGTTAGAATACAGGAATTATATTTGTACTAAAATATAAAATAAAAAAGTAGGTAGAATTTCTTTTTTATTCATATTCAAAAATTAATCAATACTTGATTTTATAAATTAAAGAAATTCCAATGATCTATAACTGTTTTTACTAGATCTAAATAACTGCAAATTCGAAAAATTAATTGTTTATAAGGGAGTCGTGTTTGGGAGATTTTACCTTCAACGCAGAACTAGACACTGATGTTTTATGCTGTATTTCATAACCATAAATTATTAAAATGCTAAATATAGTATTTTTCACTTATTTCGAACTAAATTAATACAAAATAATGGAAAAAATATGAAAAACGCATTTAATAAAAATTCTTCTTTAAAGGGTTAACAGTTTATTACTTGACAAAATATTTTACTGTTTTCAATTTTTTTTCACGTATGTCTTTTTTTTACGTATCACACCTGCCTAAAGAAATAAATCATCGTAAGTTCTAAAAATTAAAAAATTAATTTCATTGAAAAATGAGTTACGGCATCACAAATGACGCGAAATATAAGTGGTGTATTTGGCTCTGGTGTTAATAGTTGGTTTTAATGTTGGTTGAACGAAGATGAATAACCAAAAATGCTCTCCTAAGCATTATATTCATCTAAAAAGAAGCTAATGGTGAGTGTTAGAGCAGCAATTCATATTTTTTTGGGTCTATGGAACCCTGAACGATCGAATTTCTTTTGGCGGAACCCCAGTTTTAAAAGAAAAGTTTGATAGCGACAGAGACTTCTTAGAAGAAAATGACATTTCAGCATCATCCAATATCTGAAGTAAAATACGCAGTAAATATCCTGAATATTCCTACAGAAAATGTGGATCAGAAAGTCTTGGATACTTTGCAGATTGTAGAGAAGAATATTGATGAAGTCTGCTTAAAATCAAATTGTGTTTAGTAAAAATTCAAATTTATTTTATAAAATGTAAAATTAAAACCAATTTCCAGCTAGTGTTTTTCTCTTTAAATTTTTATTAATTATTTTTTAAATTTATTAATTATTTCCAATGACGATGAATATTGATTTGGATTGAAATCACCAGTATTACGTTAATTATAATTATATAATACTATAATATTGTGATGATCATCGATAACGATAAATTTACAGCATTACCGATAATTCAATTATTAAATACAGTATCGTGAGTGTTGATAAATTTTATTTGTATGACGAAAACATTAATCAGAATAAAAATAATATAAATTAGTTGAGTTTAAATATTATCGGGGTATATATCTATAAATATCGTTACTTGCTCAAGATACATATATAGAGCGTTATTAAAATTCCAATGTACACATTCTGAAGTAGTATATATTCTTATCTATATGGATGGTCTGTTATAGTATATATCTATATAGTATCAGGGGATAGAGCTCTCGCCTCTCAATGAGGTAACCCAGGTACGAATCCCAATTATGGTTAGTAGATTCTGTTCTCGACTCGCTCCGACCACAATGCTGACGTAAAATATCTATATCCTCAGTGACAGACAGTTCATGGGTTAGAGCCACCCTGCAATTTGGATTAACCGTGGGATGTTCTCGTAGTTTTGCATACCATGTAATACGGATTAGTTCTACGAAAAAAAAGAAGAAAAAAAACCTTCACGAAGGATAATTTAACTCAATGCTTGATCCAGGTGCTTGTTTGATTCAGAATTTCAAGAATATCGAGTTAAGACGTGATGGCTCTGGAGATAGAGAATTCGCCTTCCAATGACGTGAACAGGGTTCGAATCCCGAGAATGGCTGGTAGATTCGAATTCCGCATCCAGCTTGCACCGATCACAGTGCTAACGTGAAATATCCTCATTGGTAGACGGATCATGGGTTAAAGTCCATTTGCCGTGAGGCTAACGGTGGGAGGTTTTTGTGGTTTTCCTCTCTATGTAACTCAAATGCGGGTGAGTTCCATCAAAAAGTACTCCATGAAGGCAAATTTCTCGCAATACTTGATCCGGGAGTTCCCTTGTCTTCTGGATTGGGTTCAAAATTACAAGGCTATGGAGTTGAACATTAGTAGTCATAAACCCAAAATTGGGTTGGCTGTTCAACTACGGTTATAATATGATAATATAAGACTATGGAACTGATAATCTTTTGACGTTAGTTAGCCCGACAGCTGCTCAACGCTGGTTATCTAATAATGTAAAGTAACAGAGAAGGACAAAATGTAAGAGTAAATAAATGTATTGGAATTATTTTAGCTTTAATAATTGTGCTGATATACGTCATCCAGTTTTGTGCACGATTTCTTAGTGTTCTTTAGTTATGATTTATTGGTTATTTTCTCTGTTTTTTTCCCCACCAAATACGAAGAACGCATATTCAGTTAGTAAAAGGAAACATAACACGTGTACCAAAAACTAAATGAGCTTCTCATTTTATTAATGGAAATTTTTTTTAGCACACAAGAATAATAAATGACTAGAAATCTACTACTAAACCGAAAGGAAAAAAAATAATATCTACGCCATACCGAAGAATTTTTGTCAAGTTGCCAAATTATGCATTGTTTGTAAATCTACATTTTTAAATTGAGAATAACTCCCAATTTATTAAGCATTTAAATAAATTTTACGATTCCTTCAGCTTTAGTCATTACAACTTCGAATACAAGCTTCCTTTGATACTGAATGAGACAGAAATTGCCGCCATTTGACATTTCTTAACAAAAGCAGCTATTTATTAGCTGCTTCTAAGCCTCTCTTTTGTCTGCGTTATTTGTGAAGGCGGTGATGACCTGAGCTTGTCAGAAGCTTAAGAGTGGAGGCGTTTCCGTTCTTTTTATTTTTCTTATCTCATTCTTTGTCACAACTACGGTCTTTAATTGTCTAGGGTGGTGAATTTAATATTAAGTGGAGGTAAACTGTACATCTAGTATTCATAGGCGAACTATTGGGTTCTTTGTTGAAGATAATACAGGGTGATTGAGAATTACCTAACTTTGAGTCACAATACACAATAACTCCTAAAATGAGAAAGATACCTAAGTTGTGTAATTTGTGTATATAAATATTACAGCAATGCATGAAAAAGCTTTAAAAAAGTCGATAATTAAAACAGAAATAAGCTTAAAAGCAACTTAAGCACTGTGATTAGATTTTATGATTAGATTTAAAATTACACACATAGAAAGAAAAAAAAGATGAATAAACTCATAAAATTAACTGAAGTAACGCGAGAAAAAAAAATGGAAACTATGCTGTAGAACAGTGCTAAGCAATTGGCAGCTCGCGGGCCACGTCCGGCCTGCGTTTTGTGACCCGCGAACTAAAATATATTTGTTGTTATTTTTAACGGACAATTTGAGTAAATAATCATTATGGGTTTAAAATAATTTTCTTTCGTTTAAATAAAATAGAAAAAAAAACTAATTTATTTGTTTTTGTGAAATTTAACATACCAACGGTGCAAAAAAAAAAATTATTTCTCGGGTAAAAAGCTACTTTGTATTTTTATCTGTAATTCAATACTTTTGTTTTGTGCAACTTGATAAAAATCTGACTGTAATATTTAATGTTCCTTCAAACATAAAAGAGTTCAATATAAAATTTTTATTAAGTAGCGGCCCGCCATTTGACTGGTGTTTTTAATTGCGGCCCCCAGCCTCATGTAAGTTGGAAACCTCTGCTTTAGAACATCAAAAATACGTTTTTCTTCAAAGTACATTAGAAAAATACGTAGAAATAAATGAAAAATACACATTCTTGAATCACGATTTTTTTGCTTCTCTTTATATTATTAAAATAAGGTATTCATTTTGAATTTTGATCCCTACAACTATCGCCGAACTTCCATTTTTATTTCTCTTTTCGAAAGCAATTATCTAATGCTGTTTTTCGAAGGCTACGTCGTAATATTATGAAATTATGCTTTTTTGAGAATAATATGCTATTTTTATAACTGCTGTGAGATTGCAACTGTTACTCATGACTGCTAGGTTAAGTTTTGCCCATTTAAAGCCAGCACTGTCTATGCTTATAATGTAAATGGCGCAAAACGTCATTATTGAGAAAAACCACAGTTTTGTGAAAATGGAAAGCGTTTCTGGTCTAATTTTTTAATATTTAAAAAACTTACTCCAGCGCTTTCATACTTGCTTTCATAAAAATTTGCAAAAACTGGGAATAAGACAATGATTTTGATAATTTTCATCTAGGTTGAAAAATGTCGTGAAATTAGAGATTTTTTTTTTAAAAAAAAAATTTAATAACTTTTTAAATATTTAAGTTTTTCGTCTGTTCTAAAGTCCAAATAATTCTTCACGGCAAGATTATATACAGTTTAAAATCATCACATTGCTTTAAGTGTAAGGTATTTAAACTATGGCTATTTTATTTTCCTTGGCGACTGAGCTTCGAAAAACAGCGTTTAATTCTTATTTCTCGTACTATATTTCTCTTTTTATACTATTTCTCAGTGACCCATAAGAATTTTTACTCCAGCTTTAATTCTTTATAACATCTAAAAATATATGTAAAGAACAATGAATTATAAAAAAAAGCTTTATTTTGTTTATTTTAGACAATACCATTTAAAATTTTGATGCATGCTCAAAGCATAAGAAAATAGTATATCACTAAAAGACTTTGTATGTTGCTGAAAAAGAAACGTAAAAAGAAATGTCATGAAAAAGAAACGTAAATTAGAAAATAAAAAATTATATATTTTTAAATATCGTAGAAGAAAGTTACTACTTTATGATGAATTTTGAATTTCTTTTTTTTTATTTGACAAGAAACTGGCGATGAATGATAAGAAATAAATTTTCAAAATTTTTAGAAACATTTATTTAGTTATTAAAAGTAATTTAAATTATTGAATTAATATCGTACATGAAAGAAATATATCAACATCTTACACTATCTTCATGTTATAAATGATAGCCACACATTTATGACGCGAAGAATTCTCAATAGAGTCTTCATTAACATAGTACGACTCTGATTCAAAATATTAAAATAATCGATTTTTCTCTGAAAAGAAAACACTTTATTTTTAAGTATTATATAATACATATATGCAAACGATATTTTTTAGGAATTTATTTTTCAGTGAAATTGCGACGGAAGCCTAAAATTTCCTCATTTTTTAAGGAAAGCTAATAACAAATAAAATTATATTATTACAACTCAAAATATTAGAATACTTAATTTAATTAATCCAAATTTTTAGAATGTAGAATGTTTCTAATAGTTCTAATTTGTTTCTAATAGCGAGAAAGCTCAAAAGAATTTTATATTTATTGCAAACGATTATTTTAAAAAGACTTTACTGCTTTATTTATGTTTGGAATTTGTTTTAAAATGAGATGCTTACGTGATATTCCAGAATCAATAAAACTATGAGTTAATGACTTAACATCGACATGATATTAATCAACAATATATTACTACTTGAGTTGTCCTCAGTCAATCAGTAATAAAATCTTACAACAGTATCGGAAGAATGGAAAGTTTAGAAATAATCGTTGCAATGGTGAGCGAAAACAAAAAAAACTTCTGTTAGAGATGGTAGAAAATTGAAGGCTGTAGTTAAAAAAAAAAGCGTTTCCCGGGTGTACAATATTGCATAGGAAATTGAGAGGAGGAATTAATATTTCTAAATAGGCAACACATTAAAACGTCTTCATAAATTTAATTTTCAATCCCTTGTTTCAAAAACAAAACCACTTATGACTGTTAAACAAAAACTTGAAAAAATGAGATGGTGCAAATCAAAATACTTATGATACTTGGGAAATTGGAAAAAGATATTATTTAGTGACAAAAGTATGTTCAGTGTATTTTACGGCAGTCAAGGCATTCGAGCTTGGAAGACAAATTAATAAAAAGTACCCGAAACATTCTGTAAAATTTGAAGTCTGTGTGATGATGTGGATTTCCATATGCGCAAGTGACCCTAAAATGGAATGCATTCCCAAAGAAATAGTTGAAGTTCCCAAAAAAAAACTGCAAGATATTGCTCCTGAAAACAAAGCTGAGTCAGTGCAGAGCATTAAGTATACTTGGGTCAATGTCGCTTATTGCAATCAAAGCTACAAAATATTAAGCAATGTTTTGTCCGTTTATAATTGAATTTTAGTGTTTATAATGACATGTTTTGGACCAAATAAAATTTTATTTTAATAATTAATTTTTTAAGTTAAAACATATTGTGAAATATGTAGACTTGACTCGTTAAAATCGTAATTTAATTTAAGTAAGTAAAAAACAAATAACAGAGTTCATAGTCGAAGTTTTCAATTATTTTAATATTTTGAATCAGAACTGTACTTGTATACTATGTTCTTGCACATAGTACTTGTACAAGGATTCCTCTCAAGAATGCTGAATTCTTCGAAAAGATAGCACGACGGTTTTTTGTACCACCTTCCTTTACAAAAATCATTCCATTATAAATAAACACATCCAAAATAAAAACACGGTTTCAGATAAATTCAGGAATACTAATTTAGTGATTGTCTGCCTATGATCATTGAGTTAGTTTGAGGCTTCGAAGTTGAACATTGATTGGAGTAAATTCGTCGACTGATAAACGCCGGTTATAAAATTACCTAAAATCAGCAGTGCCATATTTAGACAAGCTTTGTAATTAATATTAAAACTGGTAAGAATAAATACTCTGATTTCTGAAACAGAACTCAGCAAACCATACATATCTACTTTCTTCTGTTTCTTTTTAATTAACGAATCAAATTGCCGGTCATTTCAAAGAATTAGGAGATTTTATGCGTTGCATTAGCTATTTTTATTTTATGTCCTGGAACAAAAATAGGCCTCTCTTGCAAGCGCTATAAAACTATTGATTTGCGATCATTGGATAATATAATCTTTTATTTTGTTTTTATAGGCTATGGCAAAGCTCGTCAACAGAGCAATCAAATTGGTTGTAGTGGGAGACGGAACTGTTGGTAAAACTTGTTTACTCATATCTTACACCACAGGAGCTTTTCCAGATGAAGAATACGTACCAACTGTGTAAGTTCATCGATTATCCTATTGGAAGCAATTCAAATTGCTCTTCAAAATATTAGTTAATGTAAAACATATAATATTGAAGTCAAGTGACTCAATTTTTTAGTTGTGTTTACACCTGGGAAATTAATGGGAATAAAATTGTCACGAAGTTGAAACAATTATACACTTCTGCAATATACAAAGTTTTTAAATAATTAATTCGAAGATTTTTTGGTTTTCGAATGCATCGGTGATGAAAGTAATGATGAGAATCAGTCAAACTGTATTGATTTTTCAGAACTTAGAACCTCTTCGTAATCACTCCTATTTTTTTAGGGATTTTATTAAATAAATCAAGAACAACTTTGAATATGCATTTCTCATCGAGTGTGAATAGAGCGAGGTTCGTAATATGAAGCTAGTCTAAGCAGTTTAAACCGTTCTCGTTACTTAAAAGTTTTAATTTTAAATAGTTCAAACGATCACGGTTCTAGGCAGGAGAATGAATATATTCCTTCCTTCCTTCTTCTTCATCAACTTTTTATTTTATTTTTATTTACTTTTTTAAATAAATAAACGATTTATCTCGAGCTATAAACGATAAAATATTTTAGTAGCAAACTTGTATTTGTAATGTAAAATATTTTCTTACGTTGTTCCGACCATATTTCCCTCTGTAACTTTTTCATCAAAATGAAAATTTATAGTAAATATGCTTTGTGAAATTGAGAATCTGATTGATACAATTTAGACTGGATAGGCTGGGATGGCAGGGCACTGGGCCCATGTCCAAGAGTTCGTGGGTTCGATTCCTGCGGGCTAATGACTCCCCGTGTAGTAAATAGTGACTGATGCACGTTAAATCAGTCGAGTCGCAAAGTCCTCCATGTTCCCATGACAAATCATACCTCTGGGATTACTGATCCAGGCGTTTCCTTGTCTTCTGGATTGGTTCAAAATTACAAGGATACGTAGTTGAACATTAGTTGTCGTAAACCTAAAATTGGGTCTGCTAATTAACGACGGATATAAAAATTTTGAATGGATGAACCGCGGTGGCTCTGGGGATAGAACGCTCGATTCTCAATGAGGTGAACCGAGTTCGAATCTCCGCGATGGTTGTTCGATATGAATTCCGCATCTAGGTTGCACCCCAGTAAAATATCCTCAGTGGTAGACGTATCATGGAGAGTTTCCTTGCCGTCTGGCTAACCGTGGGAGGTTCTCGTAGTCTTCCTCTCTATGTCGCGCGAATGCATTTTAGTAACATCAAAAAGTCCTCTACGAAGGCAAATTTCTCCTTATACTTCATCTAGGAGTTTTCTTGTCTTCTGGATCAAGTTCAAAATTACAAGGCAACAGATTTGAACAGTGGGTCGGCTGTTCGACGACGGTGATAAAATAAATTAAAATTTAGATAGGAATAGTCAAACTAAATCCACTAAAAATGTTCCTTAAAAATTGTCAATCGAATATCATTATATCTAAGTCTTTTATATTTTATTTCATAACTGGTGTTGAACAACTAACCCAATTATGATTTTACGACCATCAATGATCATCTCTTAGTCCTGCAATTTTGAACCACACCCAAAAGAAAAGGGAACTTCTGGATCGAAATTAAGACAAACTAGCCATCGTGGTGAACTTTTCGAAGGAACTAACCAGCATTTGCCTTGCATGGAAAGAAAAACCACGAAAACTTCCCATAGTTAGCCTGACAACTAGGGGATTCTCCCTTATCCACTGTCTATCATTGAGGATATTTCACGTCAGCACTGTGATGGATGTCATCAACTTGTCACCGCTGGAATTCGAACATCGGCTATCTCATTGGGAAGAGAATGTTCCATTTCCTGACTCACCACGGCTCAATCTTTTCTATTGTAGATTTTTTCGATAGAATTATTTAAAATGTAGATAAAAGATACATTACTGAATGCAGACTTATAACGGTAGTTATTTGCAGTTTTTTACATTTTAAAAGTTGAAAAAAATCAGAGCTCGCTCCACCGATGAAGTTGCACGGAACTCACCCTTTCTGTATCTTTGTTTACTGAGGAAAATATTTGTTTATAGAATCGAAGCGGCTGACGTCTTTTATTATTTTTTAATTGTGACTTTATTACATTATTTCTGCACTATATTTATTTCGGAACAAAACAAATGTGACGTAAAACAAAAACCGAAAACATTATTGAACAGTTTTATACATTTTAAAAGTTGAAAAAAATCAGAGCTCGCTCCACCGACGAAGTTGCACGGGCTTCACCCTTTCTGTATCATTGTTTACTGGGGAAAATATTTGTTTACAGAATCGAAGCAATTGACGTCTTTTATTATTTTTTAATTGTGACTTTATTACATTATTTCTGCACTATATTTATTTCAGAACAAAACAATTGTGACGTAAAACAAAGACCAAAAACATTATTGAACAGTTTTTTTACATTTTATAAGTTGAAAAAAATCAGAGCTCGCTCCACCGACAAAGTGGCACGGGACTCACCCTTTCTGTATCTTTGTTTACTGAGGAAAATATTTGTTTATAGAATCGAAGCAGCTGACGTCTTTTATTGTTTTTTAATTGTGACTTTATTACATTATTTCTGCACTATATTTATTTCGGAACAAAACAATTGTGGCGTAAAAGAAAGACCAAAAACATTATTAAACAGTTTTTTACATTTTAAAAGTTGAAAAAAATCAGAGCTAGCTCCACCTACAAAGTGGCACGGGACTCACCCTTTCTGTATCTTTGTTTACCGAGGAAAATATTTGTTTATAGAATCGAAGAAGCTGACGTCTTTTATTATTTTTTAATTGTGTCTTTATTACATTATTTTTGCACTATATTTATTTTGGAACGAAACAATTGTGACGTAAAACAAAGACCAAAAACATTATTGAACAGTTTTTTACATTTTAAAAGTAGAAAAAAATCAGAGCTCGCTCCACCGACGAAGTTGCACGGGACTCACCCTTTCTGCATCTTTGTTTACTGAGGAAAATATTTGTTTATAGAATCGAAGCAGCTGACGTCTTTTATTATTTTTTAATTGTGTCTTTATCACATTATTTCTGAACTATATATTTTCGGAACAAAACAATTGCGACGTAAAACAAAGACCAAAAACGTTATTGAATGTGACTTCTGACTTACCTATCGACGTTTATGGTTGATTCGTTTTATCCATGCAAAGTTTAATGACGCCAAAGACGTATTCGACTGCACTGCGTCCAACACAAATTTCATTACGTACCTAATATAATGTAATCAAATGGTGTAGTAAACTAAACCAGATATTATAAGAATAGAGAATTGAAGAATTTGTGTATGTGGACAAATGATTTATGCCTAAGTATCTTTCTTTCTCTTCATTTTATTTATTTATTTAATCATTTTTTCAGATTTGATAACTATGCTGGGTGCATGGAAATAGACAATATACGGGTCAGTTTAACTCTCTGGGACACTGCCGGGCAGGAAGATTACGAAAGATTACGGCCCTTATCGTATCCAGGTGTAAGTTATATTTATTAGAATTTTCTAATTTAAATAATTTTTATTCTTTCTCCATAAAAAAATATTTATGAAACTGCTCCACGCCTAACTAAGTAAGAAATATTTAATGCTATTATCTTCATCACAGATGCTTATTTCACCATTTTTACTATTGCTACAAAATACTCAAATTATTGAAGAATAAATTCAAGCAAATTAAGTGTAAATCAAATCTAGCTGTCACTATCAGCCACATGGCGACTAAATTGGCGAATTGGCGATTAAATTAGCGAATTGGCGATTTAAAATATGTCTGCTTATTCGATTGCCTCTTTTTTTTTCTTTTTTTAATTGAAAATTCATCTCATGTGCATTTTTTTCACCTTCTTCTTCTTGGTATTATTCTTATTATTATTGACATTAATAAATGTGTAAGTATAAAAACTAGCTGACACTATCGGCCACAGGGAGACTAAATATTAGAATTGGCGATTTAAAAAATGTCTGCTTACTCGATTGCCTCTTTTTTTTTTTTAATCGAACATTCATCTGGTGCATTTTTTGCTCAATTCCTAATTAAAAGGGCGCAAAATATCATTTTCTGTTTATGACCCTAAAACAATGACTAAATTATATGGTTTCAGAAAATTCTTGCTAAAAGAAGAGAAAAGTCTTACATATTTATCTTTTACATTATAAAAACTAAAGCTCACTTATTATAATTAGTAAAAGTTCTTATAAAACAATGAATGGATTATATGAATTTATCAGTTATACTTTAATGTATATTCTACACTCTATAACTAAAAAATCGACGCACCAAGAAGCAATCATCCGATTGCTTTGAAATTTCGTATGCATGAATGTTTTGAACAGATATGGCTGGAATGATGCCGACTGGGGACGTATAGTCTTTAGCGACGAGTCCCGCTTCCGACTGTGTCCTGACGATCATCGAAAACGTGTTTGGAGACGCACAGGGCAGAGGGGGATCCTGCCTTCACATTGCCACACCTGCCCTCAACAAGGCATTATGGTCTGGGGTGCCATTTCCTTTCTCAGCCGGACCCCTTTGGTCGTCATTAGAGGTACACTTACTACACAGCGGTACGTCGACGACATCCTAGGACCTATTTTGCTACCGTTCCTTTTGCAGCGCCCTGGGCTGATTTTTTAGCAGGACAATTGCAGACCACATACGGCACATGTTGCTATGAACTGTCTGAAAGCTTCTCAAACTCTTCCTTGGCCTGCCAGTTCACCAGATCTCTCTCCCATCGAGCATGCCTGGGATATGATGGGAGGGCGATTGCATCTGGCATGGAATGTTGTTGACCTCGTTCGACAATTGGATCGAATTTGGCAGGAAATACCGCAAGAGTCCATCCGGGAGCTTTATCGGTCTATGCCACTCCGTGTGGCAGCTTGTATCCAGGCTAGAGGCGGGTCAACACCTTATTGAACTTTTTACTGTAACTCTGCAATAAATTATTCAATTGTCCTGAAATTTTAATCATTTACTATTCTGTACATTGTCTTCCTATCCACCAATTTTCGCTTCAATCGGACAACTCCTTCTAGGTGCGTCGATTTTTTTTGTTATAGAGTGTATTTATATTATTTGTTATTGCGAAACTTTTTCTGGGAAATGACGACTCAAATACCTAGTTAGTAGTCAAATGCAGATCAATATTAATGTCTCCACGACACAGATAAGTTTTCTTCTCATCATAAAGCTAGTCGTTTTCTTCCTTGCGTTGTAGAATTTACTTCAGTCGAACCTCGCTAACTCCAACCTTGATTTCACGAATTTTTCGATATCTCGAAGGAAAAAAAATTCCCTTCAAATTTCCTATACACTCAATGTTGAAAAAAACTTGATTTCATGAATTTTTTTTCTAATCCCTAGATAACTTGAATTTTTTTTCTCCATAAATAGTGTAGATTTTTCTTCTGAAAATAAAAAACTATTCTTAAAAAATAAAAAAAATTAAGAATAGAAAACCAATTCTCATAATGATTAACTTTTTAAAAAAAATGGACATGAAGACATCAGTGGCATGGAATGATGCGTCTTTCGCTACGATAATGAATGGCTTCAAGAAGGCTGGATTCATTAAAAATCACGAAAGTAGTCAAACAATCAATATCGTTAATTCTGCTGAAAACTACACCGAAAATGGTTGGGACAGATTGACCGGACTCTTGAAACTTGATGACATGGAATTTCATGACTTTGTAAGCGTAGATGATGCAGTAACAGTGTGTGGTCAGTGGGATGACAATGATATCATCGCTCAAACGAAAGGTTCTTGTGAACTATCAGAAGAAGAGGATGAGGAAATCGAAGATTTACCACCCAATGTTACAAGCACTTTCTGCAGTGGACACTGGAAGGAGATTTATTGAGAGGCAGCCAAATATGTCAGAAGAGACATTTAAAGCTATAGTCCACTTGGAAAGTGTTACAAACTTCCTTACACATCTCTAAAGCAAACAACAATTGAATCTTTTTTTAAATGAAAGTGTAAAAAGTGTTTTTAGAATAAATATGGAATAGTAAATAAGGTATGTAAAGAGCATTTTTCTTTATTTTACTATCGATAACATGCGATTTTCGATAATTCGAATTTTCGGTATATCGAATTTTTTCTCCTCTCCCTTCAAGTTCGAGATATTGAGATTTGACTGTATAACCAAAATGAATTGGAATGTGTAATAAAAGTTTACTTTTCTGGAACCATTAGGACTTTAAAATGCGCAGAGCAAAAACGACTCCGCTGCCGCAAACTTTTATGCATGCATTTCCCCAAAATGGTGGCCATATTCTATTTATTTCAACCAAATGTTACGTACGTACAATCAATATTTCAAACTTAGCTCCGCAAATTTCACAATAATTTTACGTTTATGGCAAAATTTTCTGCTTGAAACTGGAAGTCCCGCGAATTTTCAGTCCAATCTTTGGAAATTCGTTTGAAATTCTGAATCAGTAATGAGAGAAGCCGAAAAGTATTTTAGTATTCCCGAGAAATATTTAGTACTAATAAAATTAGTAAAATTGTGGTTATAATTTTGCATTTTTCTACTTCCTGTTGTGTGAATTTCTTGCACATGTTGTTACTAAACTAATTGCTGATCAATTTTAAAGACTTGGTGAGAAGTACATCGTTATTAAAAAAATTTCATGCATATGAATAAATCATTTTATAATTGTTTAATAATAAAAAATAATGGATCTTTTGTTTTTCAGACAGATGGTTTCCTGCTGTGTTTTAGTGTGGATAACAACAGATCTTATGAAAATATCTCAACAAAATGGTATCCAGAAATAAGGCATCTCTGCCCTACCACCCCTTTCATCTTAGTAGGTAAGTGCGCATTAACTTCTCTGTAAAACAATACATTATTAAGGGAGTACGGTACGCTTCTACAGTACATTACCGCCCACTCCGAAAGTATACAGTTCCTAGCCAAATTATTAGACTCTCTGTAGTTTTTCAATAATTACACGTTTCGCACAAGTTTATATACAATACTTATATATTTAAATGTACATGTAATGGGATTTCATTCAGGAGATTTTTTATGTACTTCCTATCTGTATTTACTTTTAACGTATTGCATTACAATGTTAACCAACTGATACACGAAAGTAAACAAGTGCAAACCGGTTTCAGTCGCGTTTTCACATGCTTCAGTTGCGGACGTGTTTCTGTGGCATAGTACGCTGTGCTTATTTGTTTCACAGTTTTATACTATGCAGTTATTTGTTTATTTTGCGTGCAGTGTTTAATTTATCGATTGGAAACTTTCCTAATAGGTAAAAAAAAGGCGATCCTTCACCGTGCAAAGAAGCTGTAAGTAAAGGCTCTCGTGAATGGTGATATATTTTCAAGCCTTGAAATATCATGAAGGTTGCTGAAAATAGCGTACGACGCATAAGGAAAAAAATTGAGTTAGGTGACGAATTGATTTATGATACCATGGACGTTTTATGTATGATACCATGGACATAAGTGCACATTTGAAATGTACTTTTATGTATAAGTGTACATGGAATAAATGTACATGGAATAAGTGTACATGGAATAAGTGTACATGGAATAAGTGTACATTTGAACATAAATGTACATACCGGCGTGAAGGGATAATCGGGCGATAACATCACGTGTGATGAGAATCATACGTGATGTCATCGCCCGATCACGATGAATCACGATGAAAAGATCACAATCCAGAAGGAATTGATGGACTGTTGTTGTTACTTATCTCCAAAGGTCTGACGGTGTCAGTGCAGATCCATAAATCCGTTGACGAATAAAAAGTCGAAAACGAGGAGAAGTGTAAATTTCTTCTCAAAGAACTCCTAAGCAGCTTAAAATTACTTCAGCTAACCTTCTTGTTTTCGACTTTTTATCCGTTGACGAATAAAAAGTCGAAAACAAGGAGAGGAGAAGGGTAAATTTCTTCTCGAAGAACTAACTCCTAAGCAGCTTAAAATATCTTCAGCTAAAGCCTGATGTTGGTGACATTTCGGGCAAAGGGGTTGGATTTTATACCCTGAGAAAAAGTAAGACATTTTAGATGTTAACTGGCAAGGCGTGAAAGGCAAGTATTGTTTTTTTTTTGTAGCATGGAAGAATCAACGACTGTCCCGGCTTAAATGGACTAATTTGACTTATCTATGAAAAGCAGTTTAAATCTATTTATTTTACCCGGTGTCCAAAAAATGAGAGGCGATTTGAAAAGAGAAAAACGAATACGAAAGGGGAATCAAAATGTACGGTTGACAGTAGTGTTCTGCTTAGGAGGCCGAGAAATTTCTTCTCTCCAAGTTTCAAAATTATTAAAAAAGTTTAACAAACGGTGCCGCTAACTGCGAAAAGCTAAAAAACAAATGTTTCCAAAATAAGAATTACTTGCAACAACAGTATATCGCAGGCCGGGGACAAAATTAACAGAACTCGGTGCAGCAGATAGTCTGATATGCAGCAAGAAATATTTAATAGTTTTTCCGATTTAATTGCTTTAAAATCATTCATCAACAGAAGAGCCTTCTGTTGACTTACTTAGCAAGTTATTTTGAAACATAGTGAGAATAAATATCGACGAAATACGAAGCAGACCGTAGATATCTATCTTTATTTAATTTTGAAAATCGTTCATCATTTTCGGCACGATTCTGAAACTTTTTTTCTTAACTAGTCAAGTAGCTAAATGATGTACACTCTTTCGGAGGTACGCGTCTAGTTGCAAACACAACTAAAATTCATTTTCAATAGAAGTAAGTATGGTTTTTAGTGCTTCTAGTTTATTAGTTTATACATTCACTTTTACTTCAAAGCTTGCACCATCTGAGCTTGTCTAGTACACTGACATAAATGTGGCAGCATCACAATAACTGTGGTTGTCTTTGTCAAATACAATAAGTTTGCAGCCAAATAGAAAATCTTTGATAGCTTTTGCCAAACCTTGATTTTTTCTTCTTTTGTTAGAAATTTCATGTAATGAGTTTATTTCGCAATATGTTAATCGAATAAATAATGTTTAGAAATCAATTTTCACTTAGTTATGAAATAACTTTTGAACAGGTACTAAAACAGATCTAAGAGAAAATGCAGAAGGACAGTCTAAAGATAAATTTATTAGTAGAACGCAAGGGAAAAAACTGGCTTCAAAAATTAAGGCTGCCAAATATGTAGAATGTTCAGCAAAGGAAATTAATGGAGTAAAAGAAGTAAGTGGCTTTTTTTTTTACAGATATACTATACTATTGTTTATTATTGTTATGTGTTAAGAGTTATTTTTGTCGAGAAACACTAATATAAGTCTTATTATTGAGTTTTGAGAAAAATTATGCAAATCTGTGAAATCTAAGAACAAGACCAATAGTAACCGACCTACCCCCGAAGGAGTTTGCGGATAAGGGTTTCACCCGTTTGCACGTGACTAAACACTACCAAACTACAGAAA
The DNA here is from genome assembly GCF_982258835.1 of Parasteatoda tepidariorum. NCBI lineage: Eukaryota > Metazoa > Arthropoda > Arachnida > Araneae > Theridiidae > Parasteatoda > Parasteatoda tepidariorum. The sequence goes on along the minus strand of NC_141756.1, from coordinate 88,109,105 downwards.
AGTAAAAGTACTAAATTAAAAAGATTAAAACACATAGGAAAAAATCCCAAAATCGAAAAAGTAAAATAAAAATAAAACAGAATAAAGATTAAAAGTGCTTAAAACATCAAAGTGGATAAAATCAACCGACAATAAAAGTGTCAAAAATACAGGTAAAAACATATAAAAGTAAGGTCAGGTAAAACAACAAATGGTAAAATATGAAAAATCACATTAAAAATAAAAAAGACTAAAATAAGCCCAATAGAATAAATAAAATAGTCGACTAAAAGTTCAAGTGTCTCCCTTTCAAGGCTAAGTGCTTCTAAGATTAAAATGTTCTAAGGTAAACCAAAGTTTCACTGAGATGATAACACTCAAAGATGACACCAGGTAAGACAGAGGGTGCTGAATTTGACCAAGAGCAAGGTTTCATTTCGAATGTCCCATGTATAATGAAGATGCCAGTTTAAGGGGAGAATAAAGTCATGGAAACGGCAAGTGCCGAAGCAAAATACTAAAAGCAGAAATTTAAAACCAGAAAACCTAAAAGCCGAAAGTTTAAAAATAAAACCAGATAAAATTTTTCTATTGAGTTTTGAGATCTATTGAGTTTTGAGATAAATTATGCAAATCTGTGAAATCTGAGAACAAGTTTATGTTTAAAGAGCGTTGTGGAATAACATGTTAAGTGATAGGGGATAAGTTTAAAGTTACGCACCTCTAAGTTTTACTGTTCGTAATTTAACGAAAATGCTTTTAATTTTCAAAACTTATTACACATTTCATTTACACAAAAAGTGTCTATCAAGCAGGAAAGGAGAAGGCCTTTGCGCGTTTTACAATAAGCGAGAAATCTGATAATTTAAGAGTCCTTACGCAGTGATATCTTCACCGAATGCTCAGTTTAGTAGCCCGAACGTAGTGACATCTTTCTTGAATCCCCACTGCGCAGTTTATGTCCGTCACGTCGGATTGCTCAATTGAGCCTCTCTCTTCTAAGAGGTGTTGATAAAACGCCTGGTATATGGTAATACTGATTGTTTCGAATGTATTGCAACCGGTGATGATATTTACTCAGAGGCTTCTTCAGTAAAACGTTTGCTGCTCAAGGCGTTGTCACGTTGTTTTATAATATTGTTTCTATATTTCTCACCCAATAACTCACAATTTTAAGACAACTGATAAATACTGAGTTAGCTGATAAGAAAACAACCAGTAGGGAGTAGTCCATACACTAGACATTTAATAAAAGTTTCAATCAATTAAATTAAAATTCCTATGCAACGTTTATTTTATTTTTTATTTTTTTGTGGCTGGGTGGCGCAGTTGGTTTGTCGTCGGCCTCCTGAGTCCAAGTCTGTGGGTTCGATCCCCGGCCCAGACACTGGATTTTCGGGATGTCGTATGATTATGCGGCATGTAAAAGATCCCTGGAGTGCCTTATTGGCTCTTCGCATTTTCGGCAAAATTAAATTCCTAGTGCACTTTAGCATCCAAATAGAGTCTCGGTGCTGCCATCTAGTATGGCAGAAACTAGACGTCCAAATTAACATGACCAACGGTATCTCACCCATTGTGGTGGTCCTGAAAGAGTGGATACCACCTCTGGAGAACGCACTAGGTCTGCTCATCGGCAAGACCGATTGTCCAGCTCATTGGAAACAAAAAAAAAGTTTATTTTATTTCAATAAATTTTCCGTTTCCACCAAAATAAGTATAAGGAAAATGCAATAGAGTGTATAAAGAAAGACATTTTGTATTTGAACAATAAAAAGACAGTAATTACAACACCCTAAGTCTCTCTGTTAAAAATAAAAGCCTAAATTTCAACTGATCTCTATTCACCTTTGAGTTTTAGAGATTTTAAACTTTCATGTAGTGAATTAATAAAGTGTAAATAAAGCGATTAATAAAGTGTTATATGAAAATTTGAAATTATTAATTTAAATGATCTTTAATTTTTTCGCCGCAGATTTAGTTTTCGGTTCTATTGGAATAAAATTTAAATCTGAAATTTCTCTTCGCTACCATTGCAGCATCATCCACAAACTTGTTTTTAAATACTTGTTTAATTTTTGGTTGCTATCAGAAGCCGTTCATTTTTTTTTTTTTGCTGCTAACGAAATTATTTAGCAGTAGTGCAAAAAATTAAGTTTAAAAAAAAAGTTTTTTAAAAAAATTATCGTAAACTTTTTAATTGCTTGCGTTAACTAAATGCAACTTTTGTATACAATGTGTTAAAAAAAAATAATAACTTATTAAAAAGTTAATCTATCTTACTTACCGTTTTATAATTATAAAACAGTTAACGTTATAATAAATATAAAACGATACATATATTATAAATCTATAAAATGCTTCGTATTAAAGTAATATCATTCGATAATTTTTGTGTGTAATTATGGAACAATTTTAATTTTAGGCCCCTTAACTTTGGATAATAAACAACTCCTGTGTTGCGTACACGTTACATTAACGCTAACGTGTTTTTCCGTTTCTCAGCGATGCTGCACATGCTCAGGAATAGCGTATTGTGTCTCACAAACAGTGTAGGAATGTTAAGACTTATTTTGAAAATGGAGACGCTTAAGCTGGTGTGCAGCAGTCGTAATATTTCTCTTCAGAAAAATTTCAGTTTCCAATCATTATGAAAGTCGCATCGTTAGAAGATCATAAAAATAAAGTCAATGCCGCCGAAAAGAAATTTTCATTGCGGAACGTTTTCATTCTAAAATTAGAAACGTTAAGACAACAGAGAATAACTTTAAACAACTCTATGACCTTAAGAAATGATAATTGAATGTTACTTGTAGAGCCGCGATGGCTTAGGAGATAGAGCGTTCGCTTCCCAATGAGGTGAACCGGGCTCGAATCCCCGTGATGGCTGGTCGATACGAATTCCGCATCCGGCTTGCATCGACCACAGTGCTGACATGAAATATCCTCAGCGATAGACGGACAATGGCTTAGAATTCCCTTGCCGTCAGGTTAACCGTTCGAAGTTCTAGTGTTCTTCCTCTCCGTGTAACGCAAATGCGGATTAGTTCCAAAAAAAATTCTTCCACGAAGGCAAATTTCTCCCAATACTTGAACCAGAAGTTCCATTGACTTCTGAAGTGGGTTCAAAATTACAAGGCTACGTAGTTGAACATTGGTAGTCGTAAACACAAAAATCGGGTCACCTGTTCAACGAAGGTTATAAAATAAAATAATATCTTACTTGTAAATAATGTTATAACCCAATGCCACCCCGCCACAAAGGGTGGTTCATTTGTAAGAAACGCTTTTATTGATAAATAATTAAAATTAAATAAATGAAAAGGGCAGTACTTATATTTAATATATTTTTATTTATTCTATACTGGCATATCTCGAAAAATGCATGTCAGAAGAAAATATGAGAATAAATGAGAATAATGATACGATGGTTCACCTTCCTAATCTGGGGTAGCGAGTTCAATGTCATTGGATAAGTTTTCGTGAAACATTAAACATCATTATTTCTGATCCGGTGTGCATTTCTCGAAGTATTAACCCATTCTGGGACTTTTGTGACACCCTGTATAAATTTCTTCTTCATAATGTACCATTGCATTACTACCATTGCATTTTTACAACTTGTTTTTATTTTTGTTGACAGGTATTCGAAGAAACTGTGAGAGCAGTTTTGTCTCCAAAACATTCACATATCAGAATCCATCACTGTAAATTGCTTTAAGTTCCATTACTTTTTTTTAATCCTGTAATTTTATACCTTATACTTTTCTCATTTTTTTTCTTCCCGTTTAATAAAGTATATCTGTATTTTATCATTTTTCATGTGACTACTTCTTTTCTCTTTTCCACTAAATAATGTAGAGATATTAAAGAAATAGAATGCGTGAATCAGGTAATCGAGTTATTTGTAACACAGCGCTTTGTGAAAAATACGATTTTTTGTACAAATATTTGGGAACAGCGGTTCTCAATTTTTTCTGACTACGCAACTCTAATGGATGGATCCTTCTTTTGGCGGAACCACAGCTTAATAAAGTTCGTCAGCAATTGCAAACCTAACCAAAGAAGCACTACTAATTATTTTCGAATAATACAAGTATACATTTTTAAACCTTTTTGTCAATAATAGTTTTAAAAATAGGTATTATGTAAGACAGTTGAATCCACAGGTATCAAACTTAGCTCTGAACTTAATTTTGGTATGTATAAACTGAAAATAAATGAAATACAATTAATTATGTTTTGTTTTTATTCGAAAAGGAATATGGAACGTTGATTGAACTATCATTAAAGTACTGTCCTAAATGTGAGAATGGTTATAAAAAACATTTCTTTATTGTTGATTTTTTTTGTTCCCTTTAAAGTGAAAAATTCAACTGGGAATATTTTTTATAAATGCTGATCTTTTTCATAATTTATTTAGTATATTTTTCCAGAAAAATATTTCATAAAAATAACGGAAATATTAAACAAGTAATGGATTGTTATTTGGAAATAGATGTCATCGCAGGTTTTAAAAACCATGACTGTTTTTTTTTAAATTTAATTGCCGGATCCTTTGTGACACTCCCTTAGAACCCTAAAATTCCACAAAACACCTTTTGGGAACTGCTGTTTGGAAAATTATATAAGTCTTTTTTTCTAGTTTATTATTACAAGAGGTTACATACTGTTCTTCCTGGTTTCTTGAGCCCATGCTCCTTATTAAAGTTACAGATGGCGCTGCTCCAAAGATTTTATTAAACAGCTTTGAAATGTATCTTTCCACTATTCCAATTGACACTCCAAGAACAATGTTCTTACATTTACCACATTATCGAATTTGTTATTTCCATGAAGAAGAAAAATTATCATTTATGCTCGTGGAATGATTGCTCCTTCGCTACTTAACCAGCTATACTATTTATCCCTTAATTTAAACCATTTTATAATTCTGGACAAAAATTTTGACTAAATTTAAACAAATTGAAAATATATGTTATTCTAAGATGATCTCTGCTCATGCTCACCTATCTCCATTATTGCTTTGTAATCAATCGTAAAAAAGAATCCATTATCCAAATAAAATACCTTCAAAAGTTTTGACTGTAATACAATTTTAATTCCACAGATTTAGTTTTTAATTCTTTTGAGATAAAATATAAGCATGACAATTTTGCTGAATTTGGCGTCCTTCATTAAAACTTCATTTACACATTTATTTTTAAATATTTATTCACTTTTTGATAACTGCTGAAGCTTGAATATTTTTTGTCAAAGAACTTATTTAACAATAGTGCGAAAAGTTAATTCGCTGCTTTAAAAAATTTAATTGACATATATTGACTGAAAACAGTTTTGCATAAAATCTAGTATAAAAACAAGCACTACTTATTAGAAAATATAAATAACTTTTTTACCGTTTAATACTTGTAGAACGATAACTGGATATTTTTATTATGAAATGTTCTATAATAAGGTAATATTATACAATTACTCGAAAATATAATTCGCGATCGCAACGCTCGAGTACGCCGTCTAGCGGGAGCCTGTAAATATCGGACATTAATTTATCACGTTTTCATTTAGTTCCATCAAAGTCATTGACTGAATCAGACGCCATTTTTTAGCAGCAAATAAGAAACAAAATTTCCCTAAGGAAAAGGCCGAAGAACTTGAAAAAAATCTCCAGAATATTAGTAAATCTTTCAGGAACAGAACACGCCAAACATTTGAAGAAAAATTCCTCAATAATTTTTAATTTCTATTATCAACAAACTTGCAACTGATGACTTCCGATTTCGGATACTGTTACAGATGTGTGTATTAAGGTAAAATGCATTTCTTCTGTCTTCAATTCATTACGAATTAAAGTGCTTACATTGCTTTCGTCATTCCAGTGAATAAATATGAATTCAGAACATACAGAATTGTAATAGTTATAGCATATTCTTCTTCGTTATAGAATAGTATATATTTCTGTATCCATATAATTCGGAAAACAACAATAAAAAATTATCCAAATTACTTGAAATAGTGCCATTTGTGCTGATTCTTAATTAATTTAAATCGTTTTCTTGGTAAGTTTTTTTTAATTTTGAAAGAATAAGTTCAACTAGAATTCAGCTATTCTGTTTTTAGCTACATATTCAAATTCATATCAATTATAAAATTTTGCTGTGTAGTATGTTATCTAAAAGTAATGAAGATATAAACTATGTATCTATTATTTGAGAATAAAGTTTTCAAACAAGGAACTTATCATTTTGGAATTCTCCGGGAATCATAAATCAGGTAAGTGCAATGATTTTTACAATAAAAAATTTGCTTGTAAATATTTTTTTTTCATTTGATGATGGTTCTCTTCAGAATGGTTTTTTACGTCTGATTAAGAACTATAAGAATAATAAAAAAAGAAACAATATGAAAGTTTTTATTTCAATGTTAATAATTCTTAAAATCGTTTTTTTTATCCTAAGAATTCTTTATTTTCCGTTTTTTAGTTTATAATTTTTTGATAAAAATTGTTCTCAAAATACTTTTGAAAAATTAAATGGTATAACATTATGTGTTTATGTATACTTCTTGTATATTCCAATGTTTGAAATAATATGATTCAGAAAAGTATGGAATAAAAATTCGGTACTTACGACGTATTAACGCCACCGCCGCTACAGATTTGGCGGTTTTTAAGTGCCGCCAATCTACACTTAAAATTTTTGCGACAGTTCATAAAATAAAACACTTTATTTAAAATCAAAATAGTTAATTGGATTTCGGTGGAAAATGAGCCGATATAGAGTTTAGCATAGATTCAAAACAATCATATCGCCATATGAACTCTGATGAATAAGATTCCAAATGAAATAACATTTCCAAAACGTACGTTTGCCAAGATAAAGTTTTATGTTGTGGGAATTGGTACATTTTCGTTTTTTCGGTAAAATATTTCCCTCCTGAAAAAATAAAATTGCATCTTGTTTTGTTTTTGGCAAATCCCAAAGACGAATATTCGTAGCACTAAAAATGGCGACAAAAAAGAATTGTTTTTTTTTTGTTTTTGTTTCGTCAGCATTCTTTCTTTATTTTACGTTTCTTAGTTTCTAAATAATGATTTTTATTGAAACTTGAAATTTTTTGATAAAAATTGTTGTCAAAAAACGTTGTTTACAAAATTAAATTTCATAAAATTATGAGGCTTATGTATACTTTTTGTTCATTTTAATTTTCGAACTAATATGATTCTTAAAACTATAGAATGTAAAGTTTAAATGGGCCTTTCATGTTATATCATTAAATTTAGTAATACTATTTCTCGGGCATTAGGTTTTAACTCTTATAAGAATATACATATTTTTTTCTGTTAATGTACAAATATTTTTCCGATGTGTTTTGGATATTCCTTCTCTAATAAAAAGAGATACCATTTTGTTTTCGGTTGTACAAGAAAGAATATCAAGCATTTTTCTTTTTTAAATTTAATAAGCCACATTAAAGAAGGAACGTTGCAATGCTACACGCTACATTAACGACGTCTCCCGAGTAACTGAATGACGGTTCATATGGAAATCGCAGGTAAGCGTCTCATACAACAACGCCCCCTATAGTTCGTTGCGATCGCGATTTTTATTGTTTAAAACTTTTAATTTTGTAAAAATCCAATTCATAATTGTAACATAAACTAATAAGAAGGGCTGAAAAAGAAAGGAAATATTGTTGGTAAATAAAGGACTTTAATTTTTACTATTAAATAAAGGAATAATTTTTACAGTTAAATAAAGGACTTTAATTTTTACTAATTTTATGCTGATGACATGCAAATACTATATCTGAATCTTTCTTGCTTATTATATGATTTTAATAACCAATAGAAATACGAATAAGAAAATTTATCTTTTTATGATAGTAAATGTAACTAACTTTAACCTTTGAACGGTTATGTAAAGCTAAACAAGACAAAAAAAATACTTAGTTTATGCAGTACGCGACAGGAATACAGGATAAATAATCAGAAGACATTTTTTAGAACAACCATTTTTATTATTATTTTTTATCTGTTTTTTTCTCTCGTTGCCATTCGCAACTCTTTTAAAAATAAGATGAGCAGACATGTGACTTATGACATTCCTACGATACTCCCTCACCAGTAACTAAGTTACGATGCAAGGCAAATATGTCAACTTTTTCATATAATGATAATATTACATAACAACATGTATACAGTTCAAAATTATACTACATAATGATTCATCATAATACAAAAACATATATACAAGATATTAATATAACACATATACAAATTATACCATTCTAAATTCCAGTTTCAATACAGTAAAATATATATATATATATATATATATATATATATATATATATATATATATATATATATATATATATATATATATATATATATATATATATATATATATATATAATAAATGTATGTGTGTCTAATTAATACAGTTTTGCTCTAAAAAACGATTCATTTTTCTGCCAAATCTCGACATTTTAACATTTTGTTCGGGATTGTCTGCATTTTCTTGTAATTTATTCGATGTTAAACATTCGTTAGGTTTTGCAGTTTTTAAGTTTTCATCGTAATCTGGATTCTCATTTTCAGAATTCAGTAGATACACTGGTTTAAGTCTGTCTGTTGAAATGCTTACTTTTTTTCCTTTATAACTAATTACAAAATACTTTTCCGTCTTATTCATTACTTTATAGGGTCCTTGATAAAGAGACTCTAATGGCCTCCTGACTCTATCAATCCGCATAAGAACATGTGAACATGAACTTAAATCTTTGTGCACAAATACTTTGTTCCTTTTGAAATATTTTGACTCTAAAGGTTTTAATGTTTCCATTTGATGCTGAAGACTGCTAATAAAGTTTTCCGTGGATGTTGTCACTTTTGAGTATTCAAAAAATTCACCAGGAAGTTTAATGCATTTACCATAAACCAGCTGAGATATTGAATACTTGGTGTCATTGCGTAGAGCAGCTCTGAGACCAAGTAAGACAGTAGGAAGAGTTTCGGGCCATTTAATAGAGTTGTGTGCCTTTATTGCAGTTTTCAATGTACGATGTTGACGCTCAATTTTGCCATTGCACTGCGGATGATATGCAGTTGTTTTGTTTATTTTTTCTCCACCTAAGATGGTAAGAGATTTAAACGTTTCAGAGTCAAACTTTGATCCTCGATCGGTAATTACTCTGTATGGCACTCCAAATCTAACTATCCAATTTTCATAGAAACATCTGGCGACTGTTTCAGTTTTAATATCAGGTATAGGAACTACTTCTATCCAGCTTGTAAAACTGTCAATACAAGTCAAACAGTATCTGTTTCCATTGGATGGGGGTAACGGCCCAATTAGGTCAATATGTATCTCGTTAAATCTTTCATCCGGTTGTTGATATTCTCTAAACTGGGATTTAGTATGTTTTGAAATTTTGTTTTTTTGGCAATCTATACAGGTTTGTCAATACCATGTTTCATAAATTAAAATTTTAAAGATAACATAAATATAGTTCGTAACAATTGAATAATTGTTTTAAAAAAATGTTTCTAACTCGGTGCATTCTTATCTCAATGAGTAAATGTGGAAAGACTGTATCTGCAAATAACTTATTTTAGTTTAAGATCGGTACCTTTGACCGGTTAATTACCTATTTACCGGTACCTTTGACCGGTTATCGGTTAATTACCAATTTATGACGTAATCTTTTTATCCATTAACTTTTACATAACGACTGAAAAATCCCTTTTCCGGGAAATTTTCGTGAGATCTTTCGAGTTCCTCGTTTCATTTATCTCATTTTTTAAAAGCGGAAACAAACGTCAAGTGAATATTACCTAGGCGGAAGTTGGGATGGTTGGGAAGTTGCGAAACATCCACAAGTGTCTATAACACTGTGTTCTTTCGGGTGGTGCATTTGTTTTGGTTTTTTATTTATGTATCTTCGTTTTCTAATACGAAGGTGTCAGTTTTTGGTATAATTTGAAACTTGTGTTTTTGTTTTGGTGCTGTGACAATTCACAACACCTGGATTTCTCTTTTTACAGGTATGTTTGTATTTTATTTATATCTGATATGTAATTTTATTACTGTTGTTACTTAAAAGTAATTACACGCAAGCAAATTTCTCACAATACTTGATCCAGGAGTTCCCTTGTCTTCTGGATTGGATTTTTAATTTCAAGGCTACGGAGTTGAACATTAGTAGTCGTAAACCCAAAAATTGGGTCGGCTGTTCAACGACGATAAAATAAAACGTTGACTTTTTATTTCACTTATTATTTTTCGGCTAAAAATAAAACATCAAATCAACTGTATAATCAAGATCACTTAACTTTCGATTCTATCTATAAATGCATTTTCTCACAGAATAGTTTCCAATTTAAAACTTACTAGTGAATAATAAGCGGATGTGATCTAGTTCGCGCGATTGAAAAATTGATAGCTCATTGGCGAAAGTGGAAGTGAATGAAAAGAAACAGAAAAGAAACAGACAGGAACAAAAGAAGGAAAAATCTTTAAAATAGAACTTGAAAAAAATTCCATGTAAAATACTTTGAAAACACATTGTACTCACATTGTACACATGTACTCTTTATATGGGTTATTTTATAACTAATGAAACCTCGTTTTTTGGAGAATCCGAAAACTTCATTTACCTCATAGCGATTTTTAACTTATAATATTTTTTAAAATTTACTAAAGTGGCAACCTCCAAACTGGCTGATTTTTTTTTCTTGTTTCGAGGATGGGAAAAACTGTCAGAAATTTGTCTTGTCGATTTCGAAGTAATGGTTAAGTTATAATTAAAATTGCTATCTGTTCCGCAGAAGAGTTCAAGGTTTGAAGAAAAGGTTTACTCTTATGTCACTCTTTTTAAACTCTTTATGTCTAATGTCACTCTTATGTCATTAACTCTTTGACGCAGAATTTTTATTAAACATTTTGTTCATACTTTTTCAATTATTTTGTATTAATTTTAGATAAAATAACAGCTTATCCCTTGACATAATATTTTACTGTTTTCAGTGTTTTGTTTTTTTTCACGTATGCTGTCTAAGAAATAAATCATCGTAAGTTCTAAAAATTTTAAAAATTAATTTCATTGAAAAGGGAGGGGTCAAAAATTCGTTCTAGTTTTTACTTGAAATATAAGTGTATTTGGCTCTGGTGTTAGTAGTTGGTTTTAATGTTGATTGAACGAGGATGAATCACCAAAAATGCTCTTCTAAGCATAATATTCACCTAAAAAAAGCTAATGGTGACTGTTAGAGTAGCGATTCATGATTTTTTAGGTCTATGGAACCCTGAACGATCGAATTTCTTTTGGGGGAACCCCGGCTTTAAAAGAAAAGTTTGATAGATTATGCTAACAAAATAAATAAATAAATAATTGAAAACTACTCATTAATGAGATGATGAAGTATTCATTTCTGGTAAATGAAAAGAAGACTTCTTAGAAGAAAATGACATTTCAGCAGCATCCAATATCTGAAGTAAAATACGCAGTAAATATCCGGAATATTCCTACAGAAAATGTGGATCAGAAAATCTTGGATACTTTGCAGATTGTAGATAAGACAATTGATGAAGTCTACTTAAAATCAAATTGTGTTTAGTAAAAAATCAAATTTATTTCATAAAATGTCAAATTAAAACCAATTCTTAGCTAGGTGATTGTTTTATTAATTATCTATTAAATTCGTTATTAGTTTTTAAAGAAATTATGTAAAATCACAATACTGGTTCCTCAGACGGGTCCTTATGGTGCGATTTGACTGTATTTTCGATTGAAACGAAGTTCGAAAGCAGGATTTGTTTTAATAATTATTCAGTTGATTTCATAATTTTTATTATAAATGTATAAAATATTATTCTTAATAAATTGTGACAGGGGCATTAGTAATTTTAAAAAAAACTACAAATGTGATAGAGATATTATTGATTTAGAACTCTACATTGAGATAACCTCTTGGCATTTCCGGCAAAATTAAATCCCTAGTGCACTTTATCATCCAAATAGAGCCTCGGTGCTGCCATCTAGTGTGGCAGAAACTAGACGTCTAAATTAACATGCCCAACGGTATCTCACCCATTGTGGTGGTCCTGAAAGAGTGGATCCCACCCCTGGAGAACGCACTAGGTCTGCTTATCGGCAAGACCGATTTTGCAGCTCATTGGAAATAAAAAACATTGGAATAACCTTGTAGTCTTTACCTTGTATATTCTACCATGGAATAACCTTGTGTAAAAGAAAGACAAAGAGTGAATGAAGATATCTAGTTGAACTACTAGTACAGCTGGGCCATCTATCAATGTATTGAGAAATATCAATTAATTTTTTAGAAATCATGGTATTAATATTTTAAAAAAGCATCCTCACGATATTTCGTGCGCACCATGGCATATTATTCGCTCAATATTTTGTGTGTACCATAAATATCGAATATAGGATTATTACCAACTACGATGAATATTGAATTCGATTGAAATCACCAGTATTACTTTAATAATAATTATATAATACCATAATATCTTGATGATTATCGATAACGATAAATGCATAGCATTATCGATAATTTCAGTTATTAAATACATTATCGTGAGGATTGATAAATTTTATTTGGGTGAAGAAAATATTTATCAGAATAAAAATAATACAAATTAGGTCAGTTTTAAAATTATCCTGGTATATATCTATAAACATCGTTATTTGCTCAAGATTTACATAGAGCGTTATTAAAATTCCAATATACACATTCTGAAGTAGTATATATTCTTATCGATATGAATGCTCTGTTATAGTGTATATGTATACTATGTAGTATCAGGGGATAGAGCCTCGCCTCTCAATGAAGTGAACCCAGGTACAAATCCCAATGATGGTTAGTGGATTCTGTTCTCGGCTCGCTCCGACAGCAGTGCTGACGTAAAATATCTAAATGCTCAGTGATAGACAGTTAATGGGTTAGAACCTCCTTGCCGTTGGACTAACCGTGGGATATTCTTGTGGTTTTCCATTCCGTATAACGCAAATGTGGGCTAGTTCTAAAAAAAGAACCTCCACGAAGGATAATTTAACCCAATGTTTAATCCAGGTGTTTCTTTGATTCAGAATTACAAGACTAAGTAGTTTATGATCTATTGACGTTTGAAAACACGACTGTTGTTTAACACCGATTTTTTAATAACATAAAGTGACGGAGAAGGAGAAAATTTAATAATTAAAAAAAAATATTGGAATTATTTTAGCTTTAATAATTGTGCTGGCGTACGTTTTCCAGTTTTGCGCACGATTTCTTAGTGTTCCTTAGTAATGATTTCTTGGTTATTTTCTCTGCTTTTTTTTTCTTATACCCAGTACGAAAATCTGATATTCAGCTAGTAAAAAGAAATATTACACGTGTACCAAAAAACTAAATGAGCTCCTCATTTTATTATTGGAAAAAATTTTTAAGCACACAAGAATAATAAATGACTAGAAATCTACTACTAAACCGACAAAAAAAAAATAATATCTACGCCATACTGAAGATTTTTTGTCAAGTTGACAAATTATGCATTGTTTGTAAATCTACATTTTTAAATTGAGAATAACTCCCAATTTATTAAGCATTTAAATAAATTTTACGATTCTTTCAGTAAATAGCTTTCAGTAAATAACAGCTTTAGTCATAACAACTTCGAATACAAGCTTCCTTTGATACTGAATGAGGCAAAAATTGCCTCCATTTGACATTTCTTAACAAAAGCGATTATTTAAAATTACGCATATAGAAAAAAAAATGAATAAACTTATAAAATTAAATGAAGTAACGCGAGAAAAAGAAATGCGAACCATGCTTTAGAACATCAAAATATGTGTTTCTTCAAAGTACATTAGAAAAATTCGTAATAGATGCTTTTTTGAGCATAATATGCTATTTTTATAACTGCTGTGAGTAGGGGAGAGGGGGGCACATGTGAACAAATTTTTTTATTTCTTCACTTTTCGAAAAATATCATCAATTTTTCATAGTAAAAAAGTCCATAGGTTTAAATAGTATTTTCTTTGTCTTGTGGAATTTTTTGAGATTTTTCAATAAAATATTTCTTTACTTTATAATATTTTAGAAAAATGACTTCAATTGTTCACATGTGCCCCTATTGGGGGCACATGTGAACAAACAAGATGAAAACAAGATGGTATCTCTTTTTTTTTTTAAAGAAGGAACATCCAAGACACATCTGAAAAATATTTGTAAATAAACAGAAAAAAATATGTATCTTCTTATTAGAGTTAAAACCTAATGCCTGAGAAATAGTTTTACTAAATTTAATGATATAACCTGAAAGTCCTATTTAAACTTTCCATTCCATAGTTTTAAGAATCATATTATTTTAAACATTAAAATAAGCAAAAAGTATACATAAGCTTCATAATTTTATGTAATTTAATTTTGTAAATAAAGTTTTTTGAAAAGTAATTTTATCAAAAAATTTGAAGTTTAAATAAAAATCATTATTTCGAAACTGAAAAATGTAAGGTAAAGAATGCTTACGATACAAAACAAAAAACAAAAAAAAACAATTCTAAAAATTCCTTATATTAAAATAAACAACTTTCATGTTTTTTCTTTTTTGATTCATAATTTGACGTAGAAAACCATTCTATAGAAAGCTATCATCAAGAAAAAGACTACTTAAAAGTAAAATTCTTTATTTTATAAAAATTAACACTTACCTGCTTTATAAATCAGAAGAATTCCAAAATGATTTGTTCTTCGATTTTTGTTACCATTTTTTAGTTCTACGAAAATGCGTCTTTGGGATTTGCCAAAAATAGAACAAGATGCCATTTTATATTTTCTGGAGCGAAATATTTTGCCCATTGCCCACCGAAATCCGATAAACTACTTTGATTTTAAATAACGTATTTCATTTTATGATTTGTTACGAAAATTTTAGGTGTAGATTGGCGGCACTTAAAAACAGCCAAATCTGTAGCTGCTGTGGCGTTAATACATATGTACCGAATTTTTATTCATACTTTTCTGAATCATATTACTTGAAACATTAGAATATACAAGAAGTATACATTAACACATAATGTTATACCATTTATGTTTTCAAAAAAATTATTTTGACAACAATTTTTATCAAAAAACTATAAACTATAAAACGGAAAAGGGCAATTCCATGAAAAAGGGGAAAAGCTTTGGAAAATTCAAATAAGAATAATGTTATCATTTTGGATGTTTTCTGAATTAGAAAGGTTTGAAGTTTGATAATTTATAATTATTTTTTTTGAGAATTTAGTTTTTTAGTGTTGGTAACTCATTGAACATTGGCATTTACTTGTTCTGATTTGGGTGAAGAACATGGTCAGTTTTTGAAAATCAGTAAGTTAACAATATTTTAATTTCAAAATGTTCCAAAGAATAAATATTGTTTATTACACTTAATGGAAATATTGTGCAGTGTTAAAATAAGTTTTTGCTGTTAAATTCACTTAATTATATAAATTTCAACTAAACATTAATGCATGTAACGTAAGTTACCAAAAACTAGAAAAAGTTTTTGTGTGTAAAAAAGAACAAGTGATACAAAAGTAAGAATAATATTTCTTCTTCCTTAGAGGCTAACACTAAATAAGCAGCAATAGTTTTCTTTTCAAATATTACTTATTTATTGTTTTGAGCCCCATTCAATATGTGTAACGTAAGTTACTGACATGCATGCAATGTAAGTTACCAATGTGAAATGAGTTTATTCCTCTTGAAAATTGGCATACAAACTAAATAAGATGTATCCAGTTACAATACCGAAGTTTAAATAAATTATCACTGCCTTAAGATATTAATTTCAATGAAACTCTTTGCTTTAAGTTATTAATTTAGGTGTTGGCATTCACATGTTTTCAAAGTTGAACGAAATCTTTCGACAGGCACCGGGAGTTAAGGATGTAGTTATAATTAGAGATGCTAATGATAGCAAAAAGAAAGTACAAGCACGGCATCTTCATCATTCAGTTCGAGAAATGCACCAAATATTTATGGAAGAAAATCCAGAATGCAAAATTGGAAAAACTAAATTCTTTGAGCTCCGTCCAAAGCATGTCTTGCTTAGTAGCAAACTTCCAGGCAATGTTTGTGTTTGTAAGCATCATGAAAAGTTCGGATTGACTAAGGAAGAATTCAGCAAAATTTATGATGTTCCATCTTACGAAATTCATTAGAAATTTATTTTATGTTTAGAAAAAACAGCTGAGTGCGAGTCTCTGGAACAGATGAGTGGAGTGTCTAGTCTATTCTCAAAATCTCAACAGATTAAAAACATTAAGCAGATCCACCATTTAAGAGTACAAGAAGGCATACCAGAAGAGTTTTTTTTAGTGAAAGATGTTGAAAAAGAAAATGATGAATCCAAGATAAACGCTGGGGGTTGATGTATGGTTAGATAGGAGGACATGTTATATCCTGGTGTGGTAATGTCTGTTGCAGAGCAAGAATTTAAAGTCAATGTAATGGCTGCTGCGAGAATCTATTGTAAATGGCCAGAAAAAAGAGATGAAATATTTTACCAGAAAGAAAGCATGGTGAAAAGAATTGAGCCCCCTGTACTTGTTAATAACAGAGGACTTAATAAGTTTGCAGTTATGTGTGAATCAAAAGTATCTGAAATTACTTCAAGTACACTTTTTCTCCCTTGCACTATACTGTTTAAATAACTTAATTTGCATTTGTACATTATTTGATAAAAGTTTGATACAAAGGGAATTTCGTAACGTAAGTTACTGTAACGTAAGTTACCCACTTAAAAAATTATATTTAATTTAACTTTTGAAATAAAATCTTAAATCTAGGCATAAGAAATATTTAAACATGTCAGAAAAATGATACATATAATCTTAATCATGAAACTTTTATGTAAGAACAGAATTTTGTCTTCAAGTATATTGCAAATTTATGCCATTCCTTTTTCGGTAACGTAAGTTACCACACTAATTTCAGGCTTTTACACTGTTTAAATTGAAAAATAATAATTATTTTAATTATATTCCTTTTGGTTTTAATTGTAATTTTAAGAAATCACTTTATTTTAATATGTGTATTCATATTATTTGTTTGCTTCTAAGCTCTCAATACAATAAAGTTTATGTGAATGTAATGTAAGTTACCGTGGAATAGCCCAAAATAAAGAATTCTTAGGGAAAAAAACGATTTTAAGAATTCTTTACATTGAAATAAAAGCTTTCATATAGTTTCTTTTCTTATTATTCTTACAGTTCTTAATCAGACGTAAGAAACCATTCTGTAGAGAACTATCATCAAATAAGAAAAAACAGTTTTACAAGCTAATTTTTTATTATAAAAATCATAACAGTTACCTTCTTTATAAATCCGTAGAGTTCCAAATGAAATGTTCTTCGTTTGAAAGTTTTATTTTCAAATAATATGTGCATAGATTAGCCCTTTATTACTTTTAGATAACATACCACACGTCAAAATTTTATAATTGTAAGATCTCGATATGAATTTGAATATGTAGCTTAAAAACAGAACAGCTGAATTCTAGTTGAAATTATCTATTCTTTCAAAACTAAGAAATACTTACCAAGGTAACGATAAAAAATTTATTAATCATCAGCACAAATGACACTATTTCAAGTAATTTGGTTGATTCTTTATTGTTGTTTTCCAAATTGTATAGATACTGAAATATATACTGTTCTATAACAAAGAAGAATTCTATAATTATTGCAGTTCTTGACGTTCTGAATTCACATTTCTTTATTGGAATGACGAAAGCAATGTTGACTTCATTTAATTTGTAATGAATTGAAGACAGAAAAAATTATTTTACCGTAATATACACACATGTAACAGCAAGTGATAATGAAATTGTAAGTTATGTTGTTGGTAATAGAATGGTAAAAATTATTGAGAAATTGTTCTTCAAATGTTTGGTGTGTTCAGTTTCAATGTTTGGCATGTTCTGATTAGTTTTTTCAAGTTCTTCAGCTGTTCCTTAGGGAAATTTTGATTTTTATTTGCTGCTAAGAAAATGGCGTCCGTCATGGCCGATGATCTTGATGGAACTAAATGAAAACGTGATAAATTAATGTCTGATATTTACAGGCTCCCGATAGAGGGCGTACTCGAGCGTTGCGATCGCGAATTGCGTTGCGCGCCCTATAGTTCGTTGCGATTCACGATCGCTGAAAACTATAGGGGGCGTTGTTGTATGAGACGAATATCTGCGATTTCTATATGAATAGTTATTCAGTTACTCTGGAGACGTTTTTAATGTAGTACTGTAACGTTCCTTCTTTATTGTGGCTTATTAAATTTATAAAAACAAAAAAATTGATATTCTTTCTTATGCAAACGAAAACAAAATGGTATTTCTTCTTTATAGAGAAGGAACATCCAAAACTCATCGGAAAAATATTTGTTTATAAACAGAAAAAAATATGTATATTCTTATGAGAGTTAAAACCTAACTCCAGAGATTTTGTTTTACTAAAATTAATGATATAACATGAAAGGCTTAGTTAAACTTTACATTCCATAGTTCCACGAATCATATTACTTCAAAAATTAAAATAAACAAAAGCTGCATAAGCCTCATAATTTTATAAAATTTAATTTTGTAAAAAAAATTTTCTGACAGCAATTTTTATCAAAAAATTTTAAGTTTCAATAAAAATCATTATTTAGAAACTTTAAACTTAATCCAAAAACAAAACAAGATGCAATTTTATTTTTTCAGGAGCGAAATATTTTACCAAAAAAACGAAATTGTACCTATTCCCAGACATGAAACTTTATCTTGGTAAACGTACGTTTTGGAAATGTTATTTCATTTGGAATCTTCTTTACTAAAGTTAATATGGCGGCAGAGATATAGATTGTTAAGATAGAGAAGAAAATAGAGATTGTTTTGAATCTATGTTAACCTCTATATCGGCCCATTTCCCACCGAAATCCGATTGACTACTTTGATTTTAAATAAAGTGTTTCATTTTATGATTTTCTCAAAAATTTTGGTGTAGATTGGCGGCACTTAAAATCCGCTAAATCTGTAACTGCGGTGGCGTTAATACCTAAGTACCGAATTTTAATTCCATACTTTTCTGAATCATATTACTTCAAGCATTAGAATATGCAAGAAGTATACATAAATACACAATGTTACACCATTTATGTTTCCAAAAAAAGCATTTTGACAACAATTTTTATCTAAAAATCAGAAATTAAAAAACGTAAAACAAAGAATTCTTAGGATAAAAAAATGATTTTCAAACTTCCTCATATTGAAGTAAAAAACTTTCATATTATTTCTTTTTTTCATTCTTATAGTTCTTAAACAGACGTAAAAAACCATTCTGTACAGCAGTGATTCTCAACCTTTTTTTTGCGGCGGCACACTTTTAAAGATTTCGAAAATTGACGGCACACAATGAAAAAAATTAGTTTAAAAGTTGTTTAATTACCTATAAAGCACTGTGTTAAATAGTTTGTGATAATAAATTTGAATGTGAAATAAAATAATATGTACTACAAAAGCACATTTATTAAGGGATTAATTATTTCTTTCGACTAATTTTTTATTAGTTAGTAACAGTTTTTTTTTGCTAGTTATTAATTGTTAGCTTGTTTTCCATAGTTATTAACTGTTAGTTTTTTTACATTCATTACTATTATTTGTGATTTCCTGTTAGTTAGTTTTTTGCTAATTATGTTAGCTTATTTTTTCTGCTAGTTAAGTTATCCTTTGTTAATTTGTTTTTATAACTATTAATTGCATAGCTTACTTTAATGATTAGCTTTTATTTTCGCTTGGAAGTTAGTATTTAGCTTTTTTTAGCCTTTGTTTATTAATAATTTTAATAGTCATTAAATTTCCTACTAATTTCAACATTATTTAAAATTGTGTGTCAAAGACAATTTAAACACTTCCTTCTTATTTTAAGATTGTCAGAGACAAGACAATCGCCCACAAAGACATGTTCACGCGGTTAAAGCGTGGAAAAATTATAAAAAGTATATATATAATATTATATATCTATACACTTTTCTTTAGTTTAAACTTTACTTGTAATAAAAAGAGTATTAATTTTTATTGTATCATTTCTAATATTTGGCGGCACATTTTAAGAATTTGGCGGCACTCAAAAGTGCCGTGGCACAGTGGTTAAGAATCACTGCTGTAGAGAACTATCGTCAAATAAGAAAAAAAAATATTTACAAGCTAATTTTTTATTATAAAAATCATAACACTTACCTTCTTTATAAATCCGCAGAATTCCAAGTGAAATGTTCTTCGTTTGAAAATTTTATTTTCAAATAATATATACATAGATTATCCCTTTATTACTTTTAGATAGCATACCACACATCAAAATTTTATAATTTTAAGATCTCGATATGAATTTGAATATGTTGCTTAAAACCAGAACAGTTGAATTCTCGTTGAAATTATTCTTTCAAAACTGAAAAATACTTACCAAGAAAATGATAAAAAATTTATTAATCATCAGCACAAATGACACTTTTCGCGATCGCAACGCTCGAGAACGCCCTCTAGCGGGAGCCTGTAAATATTGAACATTAATTTATCACGTTTTCATTCAGTTTCTTCAGAATCACTGGCAGAGTCGGTCGCCATTTTCTTTGTACGAAATAAGAAGCAAAATTTCCCTAAGGAAAAAGCCGAAAAACTTGAAAAAATTCTCCAGAACATTGTTAAATCTTTCAGCAACAGAACACGCCAAACATTTGAAGAAAATTCCTCATTAATTTTCAACTTCTATTATCAACAAACTTGCAACTGATAACTTCCGATTTCGCTGTCGCATACTGTTACAGATGTGTATTTTAAGATAAAATGCATTTCTTCTGTCTTCAATTCATTACAAATTAAAATGAAGTCAACATTGCTTTCGTCATTCCAATAAATAAATATGAATTCAGAACGTCAAGAACAGCAATTGTTATAGAATATTCTTCTTTGTTATAGAACGGTATATATTTCTGTATCAATATAATTCGGAAAACAACAATAAAGAATCATCCAAATTACTTGAAATAGTGTCATTTGTGCTGATGATTAATATATTTTTTATCGTTTTCTTGGTAAGTATTTTTTTGTTTTGAAAGAATAGATAATTTCAACTAGAATTAAGCTGTTCTGTTTTTAAGCTACATATTCAAATTCATATCGAGATCTTACAATTATAAAATTTTGATGTGTGGTATGTTATCTAAAAAGGGATAATCTATGTACATATTATTTGAAAATAAAACTTTCAAACGAAGAACATTTCATTTGGAATTCTGCGGATTTATAAAGAAGGTAAGTGTCATGATTTTTATAATAAAAAATTAGCTTGTAAAATTTTTTTCTTCTTCTTATTTGATGATAGTTCTCTACAGAATGCTTTTTTACGTCTGATTAAGAACTATAAGAATAAAAAGAGAAACAATATGGAAGTTTTTTTATTTCAATATGAGGAATTTTTAAAATCGTTTTTTTTATCCTAAGAATTATTTATTTTACGTTTTTTAGTTTATAATTTTTTGATAAAAATTGATGTTAAAATAATTGTTTTGAAAAATTAAATGGTATAAAATTATGTGCTAATGTATACTTCTTGCATATTCTAATGTTTGAGGTAATATGATTCAAAAAAGTATGGAATAAAAATTCGGTACTTACGTAATAACGCCACCGCAACTGCAGATTTGGCGGTTTTTAAGTGCCGCCAATCTACACCAAAATTTTTGCGACAAATCATAAAATAAAACACTTTATTTAAAATCAAAGTAGTTTATCGGATTTCGGTGTACAATGGGCAAAATATTTCGCTACAGAAAATATAAAATTGCATCTTGTTCTATTTTTGGCAAATCCCAAAGACGCATTTTCGTAGCACTAAAAAATGGTAACAAAAATCGAAGAACAAATCATTTTGGAATTCTTCTGATTTATGAAGCAGGTAAGTGTTAATTTTGATAAAATAAAAAATTCTACTTTTAAGTAATTTTTTTCTTATTTGATGATAGTTTTCTATAGAATGGTTTTCTGCGTCCGATAATGAATCAGAAAAGAAAAAACATGAAAGTTGTTTATTTTAATGTAAGGAATTTTTAGAATTGGGGTTTTCTTTTTTGCTTTCTATCGTAAGCATTCCTTATTTTACATTTTTTAGCTTCTAAATAATGATTTTTATTGAAACTTGAAATTTTTTAATAAAAATTGTTGTCAGAAAACCTTTTTTACTAAATTAAATTTCATAAAATTATGAGGCTTATGTATACTTTTTGTTCATTTTAATTTTTGAACTAATATGATGTTTAAAACTATGGAATATAAGGTTTAAATAGGCCTTTCATGTTATATAATTAAATTTAGTAAAACTATTTTTCGGGCATTAGGTTTTAACTCTTATAAGAATATACATATTTTTTTTCTGTTTATTTGCCAATATTTTTCCGATGTGTTTTGGATGTTCCTTCTCTAAAAAAAAAGAGATACCATTTTGTTTTCGTTTGCATAAGAAAGGATATTAAACATTTTTCTTTTTTAAATTTAATTAGCCACGATAAAAAAGGAACGTTGCAATGCTACACGCTACATTAAAGACGTCTCTAGAGTAAATGAATGACTGTTCATATAGAAATCGCAGGTATTAGTCTCATACAACAACGCCCCCTATAGTTCCTTGCGTATCCGAATTTCAAGTAATTTGGATAATGTTTTAGTGTTGTTTTCCGAACTATATAGAAACAGAAATATATACTGTTCTATAACGAAGAAGATATTCTATAACTATTACAGTTCTGAATTCACATTTATTTATTGGAATGACGAAAGTAATGTTGACTTCACTTTAATTTGTAATGAATTGAAGACAGAAAAAATTATTTTACCGTAATATACACATCTGTAACAGCAAGTGATCATGAAATTGTAAGTTATGTTGTTGGTAATAGAAAGGTAAAAATTATTTAGAAATTGTTCTTCAAATGCTTGGCGTGTTCTGCTTCAATGTTTGGCATGTTCTGGTTAGTTTTTTCTAGTTCTTCTACCTTTTCCTCAAAGAAATTTTTCTTCTTATTGGTTGCTAAGAAAATGGCGTCCGTCATTGCCAATGGCTATGATGGAACTAATGCCTGATACTTTCAGGCTCCCGCTAGAGGGCGTACTCGAGCGTTGCGAGCACGAACAGAAGCGTAAAATTTATTCATTTTTCAAAGAAAGTTAATAACAAATAAAATTATATTATTAAATCTAGACTAGTTCAATTGACTTTGACTAGTTTTGACTAGTTCAAATTTTTAGAATATAACACAATATTATATTTGTTTCTAATCGTTTTACGAGTAGCTCAAAAGAATTTTATATTTATTGCACACGATTATTTTAAAAAGACTTTTTTTGCGTTATTTATGCTTGAAATATGTTTTAAAATGGGGTGCTTACGTGATATTCCAGAATCAATAAAACTATGAGTTAATGACTTAACATCGACACGTTTTTAATCAACAATACATTGACTACTTGAGTTATTCTCAATCAAGCGTTAATGAAGTCTTACAACAGTATTGGAAGAATGGAAAGTTTAGAAATAATCGTTGCAATGGTGGCCGAAAACAAAAACCTTCGGCCAGAGATGATAGAAAATTGAAGGCTGTTGCAAAAGGCTGAATTCAAAAAATAATTTCATTGACACTTAGACTGTTAAACATAAACTTGCAAGAATGAGATGTTGCAAATCTAAAATGTTAGGATACTTGGAGAATTGAGAAAATATATTTAGTGACGAAAGTAGGTTCTGTGTATCTTAAAGCAATCAGCGCAATCGAGTTTGGAGGATGAAGCAAGAAGCATTTAATAAAGAGTACCAGAAATATTCTGTAAAATTTGAAGTTAGTGTGATGATATGGAGTTGCATGAGCGTAAATTGCCCCAAAAGAATATGCATTCCCAGGGAAAAAATTTAATTCAGATATATGTCAAGGTGCCGACCGGACTGTATAGTGATCCAGGAAGCTGACCGATCAAAAACGTCCTGAGCTCCTCGAATACCAGGCATGGACGTTCTTTCATTCTCTGTATTATCTGTACTTACTGGTGGAGCCACATCAGTCCACTTAATATGGTGCCCCTGAAAAAGTGACCAACAAATCTGCCCTACTCATACCTGAATGAAAGGTGGGCATTTTAGAGAGAAAATATTTATCACGATTTTCTCGAGCACTGCATGATTCCATCATCAAAAGACATATCTGAGGATGATTTTATTTTCCAACAAGATTTAGCTTCATTTCTTACAACAAAATCAACTAAAATCTGGCTGTACCGATGCAAAATTACAGTGTTACCGTAGCCAGCCAATTCAACAGATCTTAACCAGATTCGCCAGATTCTGAAAGTTTATGGGGTATAGTAGAGAAAAAACTGCAGGAAATTGAAACAAAGCTGAGCTGGTGCTGAGCATTAAGCACACTTGGGCCAATGTAAACAAAAAAGACAGCCAAAAACTTTTTTATCTATGAAAGATCGTTTAAATGCAGTAATCAAAGCTGCAAAATATTAAGTAATTTTTTTTATCCGTTTATAACTGAATTTTAGTGTTTTTAATAAAAAAATTCGGACCACATAAAATTTTATTTTTACATTTAATTTTTTAAGTTTAAATATACCGTGAAATACGTAGACTTGATTCTTTCAAAAGTAATTTAACTTAAGTATGTAAAAAACAAATAAAAAAAAGAGAGTTCCATGTCGAATTTTTCAAGTATTCTAATATTTTGAATCAGAAGTGTAATTTTATGACTTGTGCATAGTACTTGTGGTTGAATCTAGGATTCTCCTCAAGAAAGCCGAATTCTCGGAAAATATGGCATAACGTTTTTAACACATCCAAAATAAACACATGGTTTCAGATAAATTCAGGAATAATAATTTAGTGGCGTTGTCTGCTTATGATCATTGAATTAATTTGAGACTTCGCAGTTAAACATTGATTACGGCTTTTCTGTCGACTGTTCATCGCCGGTTATAAAATTAAATAAAATCAACAGTGTCATATTTTACCAAGTTTTGTAATTAATTTTGAAACTGGTAAGAATAAGTACTCTGAATTTTGAAACCGAACTCAGCAAACCATACATATCTACTTTCTTTCGTTTCTTTTTAATTAACGTATCAAATTGCCAGTCATTTCAAAGAATTAGGAGATTTTATGCGTTGCATTAGCCATTTTCATTTTATGTCCTGGAACAAAAATAGACCTCTCTTGCAAGCGCTATAAAACTATTGATTTGCGATCATTGGATAATGTCATTTTTTATTTTGTTCTTATTGGCTATGGAAGAGCTCGGCAACAGACCAATCAAATTGGTTGTAGTGGGAGACGGAACTGTTGGTAAAACTTGTTTACTCATATCTCACGCCGCAGGATATTTTCCAGAAGAAGAATACGTAACAACTGTGTAAGTTCATTGATTATCCTATTGTAAGCAATTTAAGTTGCTCTTCAAAATATTAGTTCATGTAAAACATATAATATTGAAGTCAAGTGACTCAACTTTTTAGTTGCATTTACACCTGGAAAATTAATGGGAATAAAATTGTCACGAATTTGAAACAATTATACACTTCTGCAATATACAAGGTTTTTAAATAATTAATTCGAAGATTTTTTGGTTTTCGAATACACACACACATCTGCCAATCGGTGATGAAAGTAATAATGAGAATCGGTCAAACTGTGTAGATTTTTCAGAACTTAGAACCACTTTGTAATAATAACTCCTATTTTTTTAAAGATTTTATCCGACTAATAAAACAAGAACAACTTGGAATATACAATTTCATCATCGAGTGTGAATAGAGCAAGGTTCGCAATATGAAGCTAGTCTAAGCTGTTTAAACCGTTCTCGTTGCTCGAAGGTTTTAATTTTAAATAGTTCAATCAATTACGGTCCTACGCAGGAGAATGAATACATTCCTTCCTTCCTTCTTTCTTCTTCATTAGCTTTTTATTTTATTTTTATTTACTTTTTTAAATAAATAAATGGTTTATCTTTAAGTATTTTAGTAGCAAACTTGAATTTGTAAGGTAAAATATTTTCTAACGTTGTCCCGATCGTGTTTCCCACTGCAACTTTTTCATCAAAATGAAAATTGCATTACATTGTGAAATTGAGAATATGATTGGAGCAATTTAGACTGGATAGGCCGGGATAGCCTCGTTGGTAGTGCACTGGGCCCATGTCCTAGTAAATGGTGACTGATGCATGTTAAATCTGTCGAGTCACTAAGTCCTCCATGTTCCCATAACAAATCATACCTCTGGGGGTACTGATCCAGGAGCTTCCTTGTCTTCTAGATTGGTTCAAAGTTACAGGGCTCCGTAGTTGAACATTAGTAGTCGTAAACCCAAAATTGGATCTGCTGTTTAACGACGGATATAAAAG
Source organism: Parasteatoda tepidariorum (assembly GCF_982258835.1). NCBI lineage: Eukaryota > Metazoa > Arthropoda > Arachnida > Araneae > Theridiidae > Parasteatoda > Parasteatoda tepidariorum. The sequence goes on along the minus strand of NC_141756.1, from coordinate 88,082,653 downwards.
TTTAGACTGGATGAACCGCGGTTGCTCAGGAGATAGAACGATCGATTCTCAATGAGGTGAACAGAGTTCGAATCTCTGTGATGGCTGTTCGATATGAATTCCGCATCTAGGTTGCACCCCCCGTAAAATATCCTCAGTGGTAGACGTATCATGGGTTAGAGTCCCCTTGCCATCTGGCTAACCGTGGGAGGTTCTCGTAGTCTTCCTCTCTATGTAACGCAAATGCATTTTTGTTCCATCAAAAAGTCCTCTACGAAGGCGAATTTCTGCTAATACTTCATCTAGGAGTTTTCTTGTCTTCTGGATCAAGTTCAAAATTACAAGGCTACAGATTTGAACAGTGGTAACCATAAGCTCAAAAGTGGGTCGGCTGTTCAACGACAGTGATAAGATATAATAAAATTTAGGCAGGATGGTCAAACTAAATCCACTAAAAATATTCCATAAAAATTGTAAATCGAATATCATTAGATCTAAGTCTTTTATATTTATAACTGGCGTTGAACAGCCAACCCAATTTTGAATTTACGACCATCAATGATCAACTCTTAGCCTTCGTGGTGGACTTTTTAAAGGAACTGACTAGCATTTGCCTTGCATGGAAAGAAAAACCACGAAAAATTCCCTTGGTTAGCTTGACAATTAGAGAATTCCACCTTATTATCTGTCTATCACTGAGGATATTTTACGTCAGCACTGTGACCGATGTCAGACGAGAGCAGAATTCATATCAGCCTGTCTCCGCTAGGATTCGAACTTGGGTTATCTCAATGGGAGGAGAATGATCCATTTCCTGACCAACCACGGCTCAATCTTTTCTATAGTAGATTTTTTCGACAGAATTATTTAAAATGTAGATAAAAGATACATTACTGATTGCAGACTCATGACGCCAGGTGAAAACTACTACCTAGATTGTTCGAAAAGATGGCAGTTTTTTGCGTTTTAAAAGTTCCGACAAAGTGACACGGGACTTTCTGTATCTTGGTATACTGAAGAAAACATTTGTTTATAGAATTGAAGCAGCTTGCGTCTTTTAATATTTTTTAATTGTGACTTTATTACATTATTTCTGCGCTATTTATTTCAGAGCAAAACAATTGTGACGTGAAACAAAGATCGAAAATGTTATTGAATCTGTCAATTGACTTATCTATCGAAGTTTATGGTTGATTAGTTTAATCCATACAAAATTTAATGACACCAGAGACGTATTCGGCTACACTGCATCCAACACAAATTTTAATACGTACTTAATATAATGTAATCAAATGGTGTAGTAAACTACGCCAGATATTATAAGAATGCTGAATTGAAAAAATTTGTGAATGTGGGCAAATGATTTATACCTAAGTATCTTTCTTTCTCTTCATTTTATTTATTTATTTATTTAATCAATTTTTCAGATTTGATGAGGAGTACATTGAGGGGTACATAGAAGTAGACAATATACGGATCAGTTTAGCTCTCGTGGACACTGCCGGACAGGAAGATTACGAAAGATTACGGCCCTTATCGTATCCAGGTGTTAGTTTTATTTATTAGAATTTTCTAATTTAAATCATTTTTATTCTTTCTCCATACAAAAATATTTATGAAACTGCTTTACGCCTAACTAAATAAGAAATATTTAATGCTATTATCTTCATCACAGATGCTTATTCCATCTTTTTTGCTCATCATTTTAACTTTTGCTACAAAATTGTCAATTTATTGAAGAATATATTCAAGCAAATTAAGTGAAAATCAAATCTAGCTGTCACTTCCTGCCACTTGGCGACTCAATTGGCGATTTGGCGATTAAATTAGCGAATTGGCGATTTAAAAAATGTCTGCTTATTCGATTGCCTCGTTTTTTTTCTTTTTTAATTGAAAATTCATCTCGTGTGCATTTTTTTTCACCTTCTTCTTCTTAGTATTATTCTTATTATTATTGACATTAATAAATGTGTAAGTATAAAAACTAGCTGTCACTATATCGGCCACGAACGACTAAATATTAGAATTGGCGATTTAAAAAATGTCTGCTTACTCGGTTGCCTATTTTTTTTTTTTTTTTAAATCGAACATTCATCTCGTGCATTTTTTGCTCAATTTCTAATTAAAAGGGCGCCAAATATTATTTTCTGTTTATTATGACCCGAAAACAATGACTAAATTATATGGTTTCAGAAAATTCTTGCTAGAAGAAGAGAAAAGCCTTACACATTTATCTTTTACATTATAAAAACTAAAGCTCATTATAATTTATAATAAGTAAAATATAAGTAATAAGTTATATAAGTAGCTCATTTATAATAAGTAAAAGTTCTTGTAAAGCAATGAATGGATTATATGAATTTATCAGCTATATTTTAATGTATATTCTATTAACACTTTTTAACGAAATGTGTTCCACGCCAGATCTGAAACTCATGCGATTTTGTATTTTCTTCGTTTAAATATTAATTTGCGATCTATGATGTGCATTTTTTTTCTTGATTTTCGACAATTGTTATAAATATCTATATATATATATTTCTCTTACGCGGCGACAAAAAAAAGCCTCATTACAACTCCCCGAATGGCAACGCTAGAGAATCGACCAATGATTGCCGCTAGCAATGTCACATGCCGAATCTAGCTGAGGTGGCTCAACATATAGCGCTTTTAAAAACGGAAAATGGAATAAGCTAGGCAGAAGTGAGTAGTCTTTGTCGATGGATCTCTATTTTAGTATTTTGTCGAAAGCGCTTTTTTTCACGAATTTATATATTACGAATTTATTGGACGATTTTTGATTTATATCACAAATATATTTGTTTTATCATTGTTATTAGTTATTCATTGAAACATGAGTCTCAGTCGTGCTGTTACGTTTTAAGATTTTATACTATAGCACATTTCTAATAGGTTTAACGAATTCCATGTCATTTATTTGAATTCAAATTTGTTTTAATGACTTAGTATTTACTAAAAAGATGTAATTTTTCTTTTTAAATTTTGTTACATGGATTTGAATTATTGTTTTTAATTCTTAGAATTTTGTGTATTTGCAATGTAAAGTTAGCAGCGAGCGAAGCGAGCTTGTTTTGCGAAGCAATCTATATAAGATTGCGTAGCAATTTTCGGGGGTTGGTGAGCGTTAGCGAGCAAGGGGCGCAGCCAACTAGTTTATATTATTTGCATTTATTGCCAAACTTTTTCTGGGAAATGACGACTCAAATACCTAGTTAGTAGTCAAATGCAGATCAATATTAATATCTCCACGACACAGATAAGTTTTCTTCCTATCATAAAGCCAGTCGTTTTCTTTCATGCGTTGTAGAATTTACTATAACCAAAATGAACAGGAATATGTAATAAAAGTTTACTTTTCTGGAACCATTAGAACTTTAAAATGCGCAGAGCAAAAACGACTCCACTGCCGCAAACATTTATGTTTGCATTTCCGCAAAATGGTGGCCATATTCTATTTATTTCAACCAAATGTTACATACGTATAATCAATATTTGAAACTTAGCTCCGCAAATTTCACAATAATTTTACGTTTATGACAAAATTTTCTGCTTGAAGCTGGAAGTACAGCCAATTTTCAGTCCAATCTTTGGAAATTCGTTCGAAATTTTGAATCAGTAATGAGAGAAGCCGAAAAGTATTTAGTATTCCCGATAAATATTTAGTATTAATAAAATTAGTAAAATTGTGGTTATAATTTTACATTTTTCTACTTTCTGTTGTGTGAATTTCTTTCACATGTTGTTACTAAGCAAACTGCTGATCAATTTTAAAGACTTAATGAGAAGTATATAGTTGGTAAAAAAAAATTCCATGCGTATAAATAAATCATTTTATAATTGTTTAATAATGAAAAATAATGGACCGTTTGTTTTTCAGACAGATGGTTTCCTGCTGTGTTTTAGTGTGGATAACAACAGATCTTATGAAAATATCACAACAAAATGGTATCCAGAAATAAGGCATCACTGCCCTACCACCCCTTTCATCTTAGTAGGTAAGTGCACATTAACTTCTCTGTAAAACAATACATTATTAAGGGAGTACGGTACGCTTCTACAGTACAGTACCACCCACTCCGAAAGTATACAGTTCCTAGCCAAATTATTAGACTCTCTGTAGTTTTTCAATAATTACACGTTTTGCACAAGTTTATAAACAATACTTATATATTTAAATGTACGTGTAATGGGATTTCATTCAGGAATATACTTCCTATTTGTATTTACTTTTAACGTATTGCATTACAATGTTAACCAACTGATACACGAACGTAAACAAGTGCAAACCGGTTTCAGTCGCGTTTTCACATGCTTCAGTTGCGGACGTGTTTCTGTGGCATAATGCGCTGTGTTTATTTGTTTCACAGTTTAATACTTACACACAGTTATTTGTTATTAATACACAGTTAGGGCGCTTTTTCATTACACGACACGATAACGACAAAACGGATCCGATTGTCGGCGAACGACATAGGGTCAAGTAAAATCGGAGCGCTTTTTCACTCACCGATACGATAACGATTATGTCGTATCCGACAAGACGATAACGTTTGTCGGAATCAAATGTCGGTTAGGCAAGAAAATTTCTCCTCAAATCGTGGCGATTCTATTAGTTGTTGTGTATCTTTCCTGTTTTATCTCCTCTTTTGATATCATTATTTTATTCTTTTAATCAATTTTAATATTTTATTAGATCATGTCAAATGTAAAATTCGAAAATAAAAGTTTTATATAATTTATTCTCATGTCTGGTTATAAATTTTTAATTTCATGAAGTTGCATTTTTTACATTATAATGAGGTTGTAAGACGTAAACAATCATAAAAGTTTTATTGGAAATTTTTATAAATTCATTATATGCTTTAATGAAGGGATGGTATTTTTTATAATAGTAATGGTTTGATAAAAAGGCAAATAAAGACCCTTATGTATTTCAAACAGAACTCGATCCAACTACTGGTTTCTGCTTGATTGAATAATATAAAGTCTGTTCCCTGATTCAACTGAAACATTTTTTTGAAACATGATAGAACGGCTTCATAAGATAAATTTGATAAAACTCATTTAAAAAATCATCTAAAAATATTATTCTAAATGAAACTAATGTTTTAATTCGATTTGAAAAAAACGTTAATACTTTAAAACATTTAAAGAATTTAAGTAATGTTAAGTGATTACAGACATAATTTTAAGTGTAGATTGGCGGCACTTAAAAACCGCCAAATCTGTAGCTGCTGTGGCGTTAATACGTAAGTACCATTTCGTGCACCCAAAAACATTTCTGCACTGCTAGCTTTTTTCTTCTAAAATAAAGTAAGAAGTTTGAGACGACAATTATCATTCGGCATATTTAAAGTTTGCAGAAAAAAATCACATCAGAACACAAGCAACTGCTCACTTGTTGGGTCTCAAGCTCAAAACATTGAATGAACAAGAATTTCTACTTCTCGGACTAACGATATCGGACAAGTGAAAAAACAGTTGCTTAAACGATCCGGCAACGACATTGTCGTTCACACATTTGTCGTCCGATTTTGTCGGTATCGTGTCGTGTAATGAAAAAGCGCCCTTATTTGTTTATTTTGCGTGCAGTGTTTAAATAATTGATTGGAAACTTTCCTAATAGGTAAAAAAAAAAAAAAAAAGGCGATCCTTCACCGTGTAAAGAAGCTGTAAGTAAAGGCTCTCGTGAATGCTGAAATATTTTCAAGCCGCGAAATATCACGAAGATTGAAGGTTTCTGATGCTAGCGTACGACGCATAAAGAAAAAAATTTAATTAGGTGACGAATTCAGTCCCCCCCCCCCAAAAAAAAACGCCAGGACCTTAAAGTGGGTCTAATAATTTATCCACGGACTGCATGTACTAAAAAGTACGTATACGCACAAAATGTAATACAAGAGTACCGTATTGCGATCACGTCCGTGTGATCTTGGGTCGTTAGAAGTCAGAAAAGATCGTTTTATGTATGATACCATGGTCGTGAAGGGAGAATCGGGCGATAACATCACGTGTGATGAGAATCATACGTGATGTCATCGCCCGATCACGATGAAAAGATCACAGTCCTGAAGGAATTTGTGGACTGTTGTTGTTACTTATTTCCAAAGGTCTGACGGCGACAGACCAGATCCATAAATCCGTTGACGAATAAAAAGTCGAAAACAAGGAGGGGAGAAGTGTAAATTTCTTCTGGAAGAACTCCTAAGCAGCATAAAATATCTTCAGCTAACCTCCTTGTTTTCGACTTTTAATATGTTGATGAATAAAAAGTCGAAAACAAGGAGAGGAGAAGTGTAAATTTCTTCTCGAAGAACTCCTAAGCAGCTTAAAACATCTTCAGCTAAAGCCTGATGTTGGCGACATTTCGAGCAAAGGGGTTGGATTTTATACCCTGAGAAAAAGTAAGGCATTTTAGATGTTAACTGGCAAGGTGTGAAAGGCAAGTATTGGGTTATTTTTGTCGCATGGTAATATCAACGACTGTTCCAGCTTAAATGGACTAATTTGACTTATGTATGAAAAGCAGTTTAAATCTATTTATTTTACCCGGTGTCCAAAAAATGAGAGACGATTTAAAAAGAGAAAAACGAATACGAAAGGGGAATCGAAATGTACGATTGACAGTAGTGTTCTGCTTAGGAGGCCGAAAAATTTCTTCTCTCCAAGTGTCAAAATTATTAAAAAAGTTTAACAAACGGTGCCGCTAACTGCGAAAGCTAGAAAACAAATGTTTCCAAAATAAGAATTACTTGCAACAACAGTATATCGCAGTCCGGGGACAAAATTAACAGAACTCGGTGCAGCAGATAGTCTGATATGCAGCAAGAGATATTTAATAGTTTTTCCGTTTTAATTGTTTTAAAATGATTCATCAACAGAAGAGCCTTCTGTTGACTAACTTGGCAAGTTATTTTAAAACATAGTGAGAATAAATATCTTCGAAATACGAAGCAGACCATAGACATCTATCTTTATTTAATTTTAAAATCGTTCATCATCTTCGGCACAATTCGGAATTTTCGGCATTTTTTTTTCTTTCTTTACTAGTCAAATAGCTAAATGGTTCCCGCTCTTTCGGAGGTATGAGTCCAGTCGTATACAGAACTAAAATTCATTTTCAATAAAAGTAAGTATGGTTTTTAGTGTTTCGAGCTTATTAGTTTATACATTCAATTTTACTTTAAAACTTGCACCATCTGAGCTCGTCTAGTGCACTGGCACAAATGTGGCAGCATCACAATAAATGTGGTTGCCTTTGTCAAAAACAATAAGTTAGTAGCCAAATAGAAAATCTTTGATAGCCTTGCCAAACCTTGATTTTTTTTCTTTAGTTGGAAATTTCATGTAATGAGTTTATTTTGTTAATCGAATAAATAATGTTTTGAAATCATTTTTTTCACTAACTTTCGTACAGGTACTAAAACAGATCTAAGAGAAAATGCAGAAGAACACTCTAAAGATAAATTTATTAGTAGAACGCAAGGGAAAAAATTAGCTTCAAAAATTAAGGCTGCCAAATATGTAGAATGTTCAGCGAAGGAAACTAATGGAGTAAAAGAAGTATGTGCTTTTTTTTTTATCTGGTATACTATTGTTTATTATTGTTATGTGTTAAGGGTCATTTTTGTCGAGAAACACTAATATAAGTCTGCCTGTATCATACTATTGAGTTTTGAGATAAATTATGCAAATTTGTGAAATCTGAGAACAAGTTTATGTTTAAAGAGCGTTGTGGAATAACATGTTAAGTGATAGGGGATAAGTTTAAAGTTACGCACCTCTAAGTTTTACTGTTCGTAATTTAACGAAAATGCTTTTAATTTTCAAAACTTATTGCACAGTTCATTTGCACAAAAAGTGTCTATCAAGCAAGAAAAGAGAAGGCCTCTGCACGCTGCAGCAATAAGCGAGAAATCTGATAATTTAAGAGTCCTTACGCAGTGGTATCTTCCCCGAATGCTCAGTTTAGTAGTCCGAACGTAGTGACATATTTCTTAAATCCCCACTGCGCAGTTTATGTCCGTCACGTCGGATTACTAAATTGAGCCTTTCTCTTCTAAGAGGTGTTGATAAAACGCCTGGTATATGGTAATACTGATTGTTTCAAATGTATTGCAACCGGTGATGATATTTACTCAGAGGCTTCATTAGTATAACGTTTGCTGTTCAAGGCGTTGTCACGTTGTTTTATAATATTGTTTCTATATTTCGCACCCAATAACTCACAATTTTAAGACAACTGATAAATACTGAGTTAGCTCATAAGAAAGCAACCAGTAGTGAATAGTCCATACACTAGACATTTAATAAAAGTTTCAATCAATTAAATTAAAATTCCTATGTGAAGTTTATTTATTTATTTATTTTTTTGTGGCTGGTTGGCGCAGTTGGTTTGTCGTCGGCCTTCTGAGTCTAAATCTGCGGGTTCGATCCCCGGCCCAGACACCGGATTTTCGGAATGCAGAAAATCCTTAGTGGCCAAATCGTATGATTATGCGGCATGCAAAAGATCCCTGGAGTGCCTTATTGGCTCTTCGCATTTCCGGCGAAATTAAATTCCTTGTGCACTTTTACATCCAAATAGAGTCTCGGTGCTGCCATCTAGTGTGGCAGAAACTAGACGTCCAAATTAACATGACCAACGGTATCTCACCCATTGTGGTGGTCCTGAAAGAGTGGATACCTCCTCTGGAGAACGCACTAGGTCTGCTCATCGGCAAGACCGATTGTGCAGCTCATTGGAAATATAAAAAAAAGTTGTTTTTTTTTCAATAAGTTTCTTCGTTTCTACCAAAATCAGTATAAGGAAAATGCAATAGAGTGTATAAAGAGAGACATTTTGTATTTGAACAATAAAAAGACAGCAATTACAGCACCCTAAGTCTGTCTGTTAAAAATAAAAGCCTAAATTTCAACTGATCTCTATTCACCTCTGAGTTTTAGAGATTTGAAACTTTCATGTAGTGAATTAATAAAGTTTTAATAAAGCGATTAATAAAGTGTTGTATGAAAATTTGAAATAATTAATTTAAATAATCTTAAATTTTTTCTCGGCAGATTTAGTTTTTGGTTCTATTGGAATAAAATTTAAATCAGAAATTTCTCTTCGCTACCATTGCAGCATCATCCACAAACTTGTTTTTAAATACTTGTTTAATTTTTGGTTGCTATCAGAAGCCGTTCATTTTTTTTTTTTTGCTGCTAACGAAATTATTTAGCAGTAGTGCAAAAAATTAAGTTTAAAAAAAGTTTTTTTAAAAAAATTATCGTAAGCTTTTTAATTGCTTTGGTTAACTAAATGCAACTTTTGCATAAAATTTGTTATAAAACAATAATAACTTATAAAAAAGTTAATTTATCTTATTTACCGCTTTATAATTATAAAACAGTTAACGGTATAATAAGTGTGGTGACCTGCCTACACTCCACAATATCCTCCTCCCACAATAATCTCCTCCACAATAAGTATAAAACGATGCATATCTTATAAATCTATAAAATGCTTCATATTAAAGTAGTATCATTCCATACTTTTTGTATATAATTATAGAACAATTTTAATTTTAGGCCCTTTAACTTTGGATAACAAACAACTCTTGCGTTGCGTATACGTTACATTAACGCTAACGTGTTTTTCCGTTTCTTAGCGATGCTGTATATGCTCAGAAATAGTGTATTGTGTCTCACAAATAGTGTAGGAATGTTAAGACTTACTTTAAAAATGGAGAGGCTTAAACTGGTGCGTAATAGTCGCAATATTTCTCTTCAGAAAAATTTTAGTTTCCAATCATTATGAAAGTCGTATCGTCATAAAAATAAAGTCAATGCCGCAGAAATAAAATTTTCATTGCTGAATGTTTTCATTCTAAAATTAGAAACGTAAAGACAACAGAGAATAATTTTAAACAACTCTTTGACCTTAAGAAATGATAATTAAATGTTACTTGTAGAGCCGTGATGGCTTAGGAGATAGAGCGTTCGCTTTCCAATGAGGTGAACCGGGTTCGAATCCCTGTGATGGCTGGTCGATACGAATTCCGCATCCGGCTTGCATCGACCACAGTGCTGACATGAAATATCCTCAGCGATAGACGGGTTATGGCTTAGAATTCCTTTGCCGTCAGGCTAACCGTTCGAGGCTCTAGTGGTCTTCCTCTCCGTGTAACGCAAATGCGGATTAGTTCCATCAAAAAATTCCTCCACGAAGGCAAATTTCTCCCAATACTTGATCCAGAAGTTCCATTGACTTCTGAAGTGGGTTCAAAATTACAAGGCTACGTAGTTGAACATTAGTAGTCGTAAACACAAAAATTGGGTCAGCTGTTCAACGAAGGTTATAAAATAAAATACTATCTTACTTGTAAATAATGTTATAACCGAATACCATCCCTCCACAAAGGATGGTTTATTTATAAGAAACGCTTTTATTGATAAATAAATAAAATTAAATAAATAAAAATAACAGTACTTATTTTTTTATATATATTTTTATTTATTCTACATTGACATATCTCGAGAAATGCTCATCAGATGGAAAATATGAGAATAAATGATACGATGTTTCACCCTCTGAATCTGGGGTAGCGAGTTCAATGTCATTGGATAACTTTTTGTGAAATATTAAACATCATTATTTCTGATCCGGTGTGCATTTCTCGAAGTATTAACCCATTCCGGGACTTTTGTGACACCCGGAATAAATTTCTTATTTTTCATAATGTTCTACCATTGCATTTTTACATCTTGTTTTTATTTTTGTTGACAGGTATTCGAAGAAACTGTGAGAGCTGTTTGGTCTCGAAATCATTCACATATCAGAATCCATCACTGTAAATTGCTTTAAGTTCCATTACTTTTTTTTAATCCTGTAATTTTATACCTTATACTTTTCTCATTTTTTTTTCTTCCCGTTTAATAAAGTATATCTGTATTTTATCATTTTTCTTGTAACTACTTCTTTTCTCTTTTCCACTAAATAATGTAGAGATATTAAAGAAATAGAATGCGTGAATCAGGTAATCGAGTTATTTTTAACACAGATAGCGCTTTGTGAAAAATACGATTTTTTGTACAAATATTTGGGAACAGCGGTTCTCAATTTTTTCTGACTACGCAACTCTAATGAATGGATCCTTCTTTCGGCGGAACCACAGCTTAATAAAGTTCGTCAGCAATTCCAAACCTAACCAAAGAAGCACTACTAATTATTTTCGAATAATACAAGTGTACATTTTTAAACCTTTTTGTCATTAATAGTTTTAAAAATAGGTATTATGTAAGACAGTTGAATCCACAGGTATCAAACTTAGCTCTGAACTTAATTTTGGTATGTATAAACTGAAAATAAATGAAATACAATGAATTATGTTTTCTTTTTATTCGAAAAGGAATATTGAACGTTGATTGAACTATCATTAAAGTACTGTCTTAAATGTGAGAATGGTTATAAAAAACATTTCTTTATTGTTGATTTTTTTTTTGCTCCCTTTAAAGTGAAAAATTCAACTGGGAATATTTTTTATAAATGCTGATCTTTTTCATAATTTATTTAGTATATTTTTCTAGAAAAATATTTCATAAAAATAACGGAAATATTAAACAAGTAATGGATTGTTATTTGGAAATAGATGTAATCGCAGGTTTTAAAAACCATGACTGTTTTTTTTTAATTTAATTGCCGGATCCTTTGGGACACTCCCTTAGAACCCTAAAATTCCACAGAACACCTTTTGGGAACTGCTGTTTAGAAAATTATATAAGTCTTTTTTTCTAGTTTATTATTACAAGAGGTTACATACTGTTCTTCCTGGTTCCTTGAGCCCATGCGCCTTATTAAAGTTACAGATGGCGCTGCTCCAAAGATTTTATTAAACAGCTTTGAAATGTATCTTTCCACTATTCCAATTGACACAACAAGAACAATGTTCTTACATTTACCACATTATCGAATTTGTTATTTCCATGAAGAAAAAAAATTATCATTTATGCTCGTGGAATGATTGCTCCTTCCCTACTTAACCAGCTATACTATTTATCCCTTAATTTAAACCATTTTATAATTCTGGACAAAAATTTTGACTAAATTTAAACAAATTGAAAATATATGTCATTCTAAGATGATCTCTGCTCATGCTCACATATCTCCATTATTGCTTTGTAATCAATCGTAAAAAAGGAATTGTTATATCAAAATTAACCATTATCCAAATAAAATACCTTCAAAAGTTTTGACTGTAATACAATTTTAAATTTACAGATTAATTCCACAGATTTAGTTTTTAATTCTTTTGAGATAAAATGTAAGCCTGATAATTTTGCTGAATTTGACGACATTCATTAAAACTTCATTTACACGCTTATTTTTAAATATTTATTCACTTTTTGATAACTGCTGAAGTTTGAATATTTTTTGTCAAAGAACTTATTTAACAATAGTGCGAAAAGTTAATTCGTTGCTTTAAAAAATTAAATTTTTATTCTGTTTTGAATCTTTTAATGACATATATTAACTGAAAACAGTTTTGCATAAAATCTAGTATAAAAACAAGCACAACTTATTAGAAAATATAAATAACTTTTTTACCGTTTAATACTTGTAGAACGATAACTGGATATTTCTATTATGAAATGTTCTATAATAAGATAATATTATACAATTACTCGAAAATATAATAGTGGATCAACATTTTTTATTATTTAAAACTTTTAATTTTGTAAAAATTCAATTCATAATTATAACAGAAACTAATAAGAAGGGCTGAAAAAAAAAGGAAATATTGTTGGTAAATAAAGGACTTTAATTTTTACTATTAAATAAAGGAATAATTTTTACAGTTAAATAAAGGACTTTAATTTTTACTAATTTTATGCTGATGACATGTAAATACTATATCTGAATCTTTTTTGCTTATTATATGATTTTACTAATCAATAAAAATACGAATAAGAAAATTTATCTTTTTATGATAGTAAATGTAATTAACTTTAACCTTTGAACGGTTATGGAAAGCTAAACAAGACAAAAAAAATACTTAGTTTATACTGTACGCGACAGGAATACAGGATAAATAATCAGAAGACATTTTTTAGAACAGCCATTTTTATTATTATTTTTTATCTGTTTTTTTCTCTCGTTGCCATTCGCAACTCTTTTAAAAATAAGATGAACAGACATGTGACTTATGACATTCCTACGATACTCCCTCACCAGTAACTAAGTTACGATGCAAGGCAAGTATGTCAACTTTTTCATATAATGATAATATAACATAACAACATGTATACAGTTCAAAATTATACTACATAATGATTCATCATAATACAAAAACATATATACAAGATATTAATATAACACATATACAAATTATACCATTCTAAATTCCAGTTTCAATACAATAATATATATATATATATATATATATATATATATATATATATATATATATATATATATATATATATAATATATATATATATAAAATAAATGTATATGTATCTAATTAATACAGTTTTGCTCTAAAAGACGAACAGGCTTTTTCATTTTTCTGCCAAATCTAGACATTTTAACATTTCGTTCGGAATTGTCTGCATTTTCTTGTAATTTATTCGATGTTAAACATTCGTTAGGTTTTGCAGTTTTTAGGTTTTCATCGTAATCTGGATTCTCATTTTCAGAATTCAGTAGATACACTGGTTTAAGTCTGTCTGTTGAAATGCTTACTTTTTTTTCCTTTATAACTAATTACAAAATACTTTTCCGTCTTATCCATTACTTTATAGGGTCCTTGATAAAGAGACTCTAATGGCTTCCTGACTCTATCAATCCGCATAAAAACATGTGAACATGAACTTAAATCTTTGTGCACAAATACTTTGTTCCTTTTGAAATATTTTGACTCTAAAGGTTTTAATGTTTCCATTTGATGCTGAAGATTGCTAATAAAGTTTTCCGTCGATGTTGTCACTTTTGAGTATTCAAAAAATTCACCAGGAAGTTTAATGCATTTACCATAAACCAGCTGAGATATTGAATACTTGGTGTCATTGCGTAGAGCAGCTCTGAGACCAAGTAAGACACTAGGAAGAGTTTCAGACCATTAAATAGAGTTGTGTGCCTTTATTGCAGTTTTCAATGTACGATGTGGACGCTCAATTTTGCCATTGCACTGCGGATGATATGCAGTTGTTTTGTTTATTTTTTCTCCACCTAAGTTGGTAAGAGATTTAAACGTTTCAGAGTCAAACTTTGATCCTCGATCGGTAATTACTCTGTATGGCACTCCAAATCTAACTATCCAATTTTCATAGAAACATCTGGCGACTGTTTCAGTTTTAATATCAGGTATAGGAACTACTTCTATCCAGCTTGTAAAAATGTCAATACAAGTCAAACAGTATCTGTTTTTATTGGATGGGGGTAACGGCCCAATTAGGTCAATATGTATCTCGTTAAATCTTTCATCCGGTTGCTGATATTCTCTAAACTGGGATTTAGTATGTTTTGAAATTTTGTTTTTTTGGCAATCAATAGAGGTTTGTCAATACCATGTTTCATAAATTAAAATTTTAAAGATAACATAAATATAGTTCGTAACAATTGAATAATTGTTTCAAAAAAATGTTTCTAACTCGGTGTATTCTTATCTCAATGAGTAAATGTGGAAAGACTGTATCTGCAAATAACTTATTTTAGTTTAAGATCGGTACCTTTGATAGCAATTACCTATTTATGACGTAATCTTTTTATCCATTAACTTTTACATAACGACTGAAAAATCCCTTTTCCGGGAAATTTTCGTGAGATCTTTCGAGTTCCTCGTTTTATTTATCTCATTTTTTTAAAAGCGGAAACAAACGTCAAGTGAATACTACCTAGGCGGAAGTTGGGAAAAGTTGCGGAACATCCACAAGTGTCTATAACACTGTGTTCTCTCGGGTGGTGCATTTGTTTTGGTTTTTTATTTATGTATCTTCTTTTTCTAATACGAAGGTGTCAGTTTTTGGTATAATTTGAAACTTGTGTTTTTGTTTTGGTGCTGTGACAATTCACAACACCTGGATTTCTCTTTTTACAGGTATGTTTGTATTTTATTTATATCTAATATGTAATTTTATTACTGTAGTTACTTAAAAGTAATTACACGAAAGCAAATTTCTCCCAATACTTGATCCAGGAGTTCCCTTGTCTTCTGTATTGGATTTATAATTGCAAGGCTACGGAGTTAAACATTAGTAGTCGTAAACCCGAAAATTGGGTCGGCTGTTCAACGACGATTAAAAAATAAATAAAATAAAATAAAACGTTTACTTTTTATTTCACTTATAATTTTTCGACTAAAAATAAAACATCAAATCAACTGTATAATCAACATCACTTAACTTTCGATTCCATCTATAAATGCATTTTCTCACAGAATAGTTTCCAATTTAAAACCTACTAGTGAATAATAAGCGGATGTGATCTAGTTCGCGCGATTGAAAAATTGATAGCTCATTGGCGAAAGTGGAAGTGAATGAAAAGAAACAGACAGGAACAAAAGAAGGAAAAATCTTTAAAATAGAACTTGAAAAAAACTCCATGTAAAATACTTTGAAAACACATTGTACTCACATTGTACACATGTACTCTCTATATGGGTTATTTTATAACTAATGAAACCTCGTTTTTTGGAGAATCCGAAAACTTCATTTAACTCATAGCGATTTTAAATTTTTTATATTTTTTAAAATTTACTAAAGTGGCAACCTCCAAACTGGCTGATTTTATTTTCTTGTTACGAGGATGGGAAAAACTGTCAGAAATTTGTCTTGTCGATTTCGAAGTAATGGTTAAGTTATAATTAAAATTGCTATCTGTTCCGCAGAAGAGTTCAAGGTTTGAAGAAAAGGTTTACTCTTATGTCACTCTTTTTAAACTCTTTATGTCTAATGTCACTCTTATGTCATTAACTCTTTGACGCAGAATTTTTATTAAACATTTTGTTCATACTTTTTCAATTATTTTGTATTAATTTTAGATAAAATAACAGCTTATCCCTTGACATGATATTTTACTGTTTTCAGTGTTTTGTTTTTTTCACGTATGCTTTTTCATTTTACGTATCACACCTGTCTAAAGAAATAAATCATCGTAAGTTCTAAATATTTTAAAAATTAATTTCATTGAAGAAGGAGGGGTCAAAAATTCTTTCTAGTTTTTACTTGAAATATAAGTGTATTTGGCTCTGGTGTTAGAGTTGGTTTTAATGTTGATTGAACGAGGATGAAGCACCAAAAATGCTCTTCTAAGCATAATATTCACCTAAAAAAAGCTAATGGTGAGTGTTAGAGTAGCGATTCATGATTTTTTAGGTCTATGGAACCCTGAACGATCGAATTTCTTTTGGGGGAGCCCCGGCTTTAAAAGAAAAGTTTGATAGATTATGCTAACAAAATAAATAAATAAATAATTGAAAACTACTAATTAATGAGATGATGAAGTATTCATTTCTGGTAAATGAAAAGAAGACTTCTTAGAAGAAAATGACATTTCAGCATCATCCAATATCTGAAGTAAAATACGCAGTAAATATTCGGAATATTCCTACAGAAAATGTGGATCAGAAAATCTTGGATACTTTGCAGATTGTAGATAAGAATATTGATGAAGTCTACTTAAAATCAAATTGTGTTTAGTAAAAAATCAAATTTATTTCATAAAATGTAAAATTAAAACCAATTCTTAGCTAGGTGAGTGTTTTTCTCTTTAAATTTTTATTAATTATCTATTAAATTCGTTATTAGTTTTTAAAGAAATTATGTAAAATCACAATACTGGGTCCTCAGACGGGTCCTTATGGTGGGATTTGACTGTATTTTAGATTGAAACGAAGTTCGAAAGCAGGATTTGTTTTAATAATTATTCAGTTGATTTCATAATTTTTATTATCAATTTATAAAATATTATTCTTAATAAATTGTGACAGGGGGCATTAGTAATTTTAAAAAAAACTACAAATGTGATAGAGAAATTATTGATTTAGAACTCTACATTGGGATAACCTCTTGGCATTTCCGGCGAAATTAAATCCCTAGTGCACTTTAGCATCCAAATAGAGTCTCGGTGCTGCCATCTAGTGTGGCAGAAACTAGACGTCTAAATTAACATGCCCAACGGTATCTCACCCATTGTGGTGGTCCTGAAAGAGTGGATCCCACCTCTGGAGAACGCACTAGGTCTGCTTATCGGCAAGACCGATTTTGCAGCTCATTGGAAATAAAAAACATTGGAATAACCTTGTAGTCTTTGCCTTGTATATTCTACCATGGACTAACCTTGTGTAAAAGAAAGACAAAGAGTGAATGAAGATATCTAGTTGAACTACTAGTACAGCTGGGCCATCTATCAATGTATTGAGAAATATCAATTAATTTTTTTCGAAATCATGGTATTAATATTTTAAAAAAGCATCCTCACGATATTTCTTGCGTACCATGGCATATTATTCGCTCGATATTTTGTGTGTACCATAAGTATCGAATATAGGATTATTACCAACTACGATGAATATTGAATTCGATTGAAATCACCAGTATTACTTTAATAATAATTATATAATACCATAATATCTTGATGATTATCGATAACGATAAATGCATAGCATTATCGATAATTTCAGTTATTAAATACATTATCGTGAGGGTTGATAAATTTTATTTGGGTGAAGAAAATATTTATCAGAATAAAAATAATACAAATTAGGTCAGTTTTAAAATTATCCTGGTATATATCTATAAACATCGTTATTTGCTCAAGATTTACATAGAGCGTCATTAAAATTCCAATATACACATTCTGAAGTAGTATATATTCTTATCGATATGAATGCTCTGTTATAGTGTATATGTATACTATGTAGTATCAGGGGATAGAGCGCTCGCCTCTCAATGAGGAGAACCCAGGTACAAATCTCAATGATGGTTAGGGGATTCTGTTCTCGGCTCGCTCCGACAGCAGTGCTGACGTAAAATATCTAAATGCTCAGTGATAGACAGTTAATGGGTTAGAACCTTCTTGCCGTTGGACTAACCGTGGGATATTCTTGAGGTTTTCCATTCCGTATAACGCAAATGTGGGCTAGTTCTAAAAAAAGAACCTCCACGAAGGATAATTTAACCCAATGTTTAATCCAGGTGTTTCTTTGATTCAGAATTACAAAACTATGTAGTTGATGATCTATTGTTAATAAGTAGTTGATGTAGTTGATGATGATTGACGTTTGAAAACACGACTGTTGTTCAACACCGATTTTTTAATAACATAAAGTGACGGAGAAGGAGAAAATGTAATAATTAAAAAAAAATATTGGAATTATTTTAGCTTTAATAGTTGTGCTGGCGTACGTTTTCCAGTTTTGCGCACGATTTCTTAGTGTTCCTTAGTAATGATTTATTGGTTATTTTCTCTGCTTTTTTTTTCTTATACCCAGTACGAAAATCTGATATTCAGCTAGTAAAAAGAAATATTACACGTGCACCAAAAAACTAAATGAGCTCCTCATTTTATTAATGGAAAAAAATTTTAGCACACAAGAATAATAAATGACTAGAAATCTACTACTAAACCGACAAAAAAAATAATATCTACGCCATACTGAAGAATTTTTGTCAAGTTGCCAAATTATGCATTGTTTGTAAATCTACATTTTTAAATTGAGAATAACTCCCAATTTATTAAGCATTTAAATAAATTTTTCGATTCTTTCAGTAAATAGCTTTCAGTAAATAGCAGCTTTAGTCATAACAACTTCGAATACAAGCTTCCTTTGATACTGAATGAGGCAAAAATTGCCTCCATTTGACATTTCTTAACAAAAGCGATTATTTAAAATTACGCATATAGAAAAAAAAATTAATAAACTTATAAAATTAAGTGAAGTAACGCGAGAAAAAAAAATGCGAACCATGCTTTAGAACATCAAAAATATGTGTTTCTTAAAAGTACATTAGAAAAATTCGTAATAGATGCTTTTTTGAGAATAATATGCTATTTTTTTAACTGATGTGAGTAGGGGAGAGGGGGGCACATGTGAACAAATTTTTTTATTTCTTCACTTTTCGAAAAATATCATCAATTTTTCATAGTAAAAGAGTCCATATGTTTAAATAGTATTTTCTTTGTCTTGTGGAATTCTTTGAGATTTTTCAATAAAATATTTCTTTACTTTATAATATTTTAGAAAAATGACTTCAATTGTTCACATGTGCCCCTATTGGGGGCACATGTGAACAAAAAAGATGAAAACAAGATGGTATCTCTTTTTTTTTTTAAAGAAGGAACATCCAAGACACATCTGAAAAATATTTGTAAATAAACAGAAAAAAATATGTATCTTCTTATTAGAGTTAAAACCCTAATGCCTGAGAAATAGTTTTACTAAATTTAATGATATAACCTGAAAGTCCTATTTAAACTTTCCGTTCCATAGTTTTAAGAATCATATTATTTCAAACATTAAAATAAGCAAAAAGTATACATAAGCTTCATAATTTTATGTAATTTAATTTTGTAAATAAAGTTTTTTGAAAAGTAATTTTATCAAAAAATTTTAAGTTTTAATAAAAATCATTATTTAGAAACTGAAACACGTAAAGTAAAGAATGCTTACGATACAAAACAAAAACCAAAAAAAACAATTCTAAAAATTCCTTATATTAAAATAAACAACTTTCATGTTTTTTCTTTTTTGATTCATAATCGGACGTAGAAAACCATTCTATAGAAAACTATCATCAAGAAAAAGACTACTTAAAAGTAAGATTTTTTATTTTATAAAAATTAAAACTTACCTGCTTTATAAATCAGAAGAATTCCAAAATGATTTGTTCTTCGATTTTTGTTACCATTTTTTAGTTCTACGAAAATGCGTCTTTGGGATTTGCCAAAAATAGAACAAGATGCAATTTTATTTTTTCTGGAGTGAAATATTTTGCCCATTGCCCTTCGAAATCCGATAAACTACTTTGATTTTAAATAAAGTGTTTCATTTTATGATTTGTCACGAAAATTTTAGGTGTAGATTGGCGGCACTTAAAAACAGCCAAATCTGTAGCTGCTGCGGCGTTAATACATAAGTACCGAATTTTTATTCATACTTTTCTGAATCATATTACTTGAAACATTAGAATATACAAGAAGTATACATTAACACATAATGTTATACCATTTATGTTTTCAAAAAAAGTATTTTGACAACAATTTTTATCAAAAAACTATAAACTATAAAACGGAAAATAAAGAATTCTTAGGAAAAAAAACGATTTTAAGAATTCTTTACATTGAAATAAAAGCTTTCATATAGTTTCTTTTCTTTTTATTCTTACTGTTCTTAATCAGACGTAAGAA
Organism: Parasteatoda tepidariorum; assembly: GCF_982258835.1. Lineage (NCBI taxonomy): Eukaryota > Metazoa > Arthropoda > Arachnida > Araneae > Theridiidae > Parasteatoda > Parasteatoda tepidariorum. Next base: position 88,062,267 of record NC_141756.1, on the reverse strand, counting down.
ACCATTCTGTAGAGAACTATCATCAAATAAGAAAAAAAAGTTTTACAAGCTAATTTTTTATTATAAAAATCATAACAGTTACCTTCTTTATAAATCCGTAGAGTTCCAAATGAAATGTTCTTCGTTTGAAAGTTTTATTTTCAAATAATATGTGCATAGATTATCCCTTTATTACTTTTAGATAACATACCACACGTCAAAATTTTATAATTGTAAGATCTCGATATGAATTTGAATATGTAGCTTAAAAACAGAACAGCTGAATTCTAGTTGAAATTATCTATTCTTTCAAAACTAAGAAATACTTACCAAGAAAACGATAAAAAATGTATTAATCATCAGCACAAATGACACTATTTCAAGTAATTTGGTTGATTCTTTACTGTTGTTTTCCGAATTGTATAGATACAGAAATATATACTGTTCTATAACAAAGAAGAATTCTATAACTATTGCAGTTCTTGACGTTCTGAATTCACATTTCTTTATTGGAATGACGAAAGCAATGTTGACTTCATTTTAATTTGTAATGAATTGAAGACAGAAAAAATTATTTTACCGTAATATACACATATGTAACAGCAAGTGATAATGAAATTGTAAGTTATGTTGTTGGTAATAGAAAGGTAAAAATTATTGAGAAATTGTTCTTCAAATGTTTGGCGTGTTCAGTTTCAATGTTTGGCATGTTCTGATTAGTTTTTTCAAGTTCTTCAGCTGTTCCTTAGGGAAATTTTGATTTTTATTTGCTGCTAAGAAAATGGCGTCTGTCATGGCCGATGATCTTGATGGAACTAAATGAAAACGTGATGAATTAATGTCTGATATTTACAGGCTCCCGATAGAGGGCGTACTCGAGCGTTGCGATCGCGAATTGCGTTGCGCCCCCTATAGTTCGTTGCGATTCACGATCGCAGAGAACTATAGGGGGCGTTGTTGTATGAGACGAATATCTGCGATTTCTATATGAATAGTTATTCAGTTACTCTGGAGACGTCTTTAATGTAGTATTGTAACGTTCCTTCTTTATTGTGGCTTATTAAATTTATAAAAACAAAAAAATTGATATTCTTTCTTATGCAAACGAAAACAAAATGGTATTTCTTCTTTTTAGAGAAGGAACATCCAAAACACATCGGAAAAATATTTGTTTATAAACAGAAAAAAATATGTATATTCTTATGAGAGTTAAAACCTAACTCCAGAGATTTTGTTTTACAAAAATTAATGATATAACATGAAAGGCTTAGTTAAACTTTACATTCCATAGTTTCACGAATCATATTACTTCAAAAATTAAAATAAACAAAAAGTTGCATTAGACTCATAATTTTATAAAATTTAATTTTGTAAAAAAAGTTTTCTGACAGCAATTTTTATCAAAAAATTTTAAGTTTCAATAAAAATCTTTATTTAGAAACTTTAAACTTAATCCAAAACCAAAACAAGATGCAATATTTTATTTTTTCAGGAGCGAAATATTTTACCAAAAAAACGAAATTTTACCGATTCCCAGACATGAAACTTTATCTTGGTAAACGTACGTTTCTGAAATGTTATTTCATTTAGAATCTTCTTTACTAAAGTTAATATGGCGGCAGAGATAGAGATTGTTAAGATAGAGAAGAAAATAGAGACTGTTTTGAATATATGTTAAACTCTATATCGGCCCATTTCCCACCGAAATCCGACTGACTAATTTGATTTTAAATAAAGTGTTTCATTTTATGATTTTCTCAAAAATTTTGGTGTAGATTGGCGGCACTTAAAATCCGCTAAATCTGTAACTGCGGTGGCGTTAATACCTAAGTACCGAATTTTAATTCCATACTTTTCTGAATCATATTACTTCAAGCATTAGAATATGCAAGAAGTATACATAAATACACAATGTTACACCATTTATGTTTTCAAAAAAAGCATTTTGACAACAATTTTTATCTAACAATCAGAAATTAAAAAACGTAAAACAAAGAATTCTTAGGATAAAAAAATGATTTTCAAACTTCCTCATATTGAAGTAAAAAACTTTCATATTGTTTCTTTTTTTCATTCTTATAGTTCTTAAACAAACGTAAAAAACCATTCTGTAGAGCAGTGATTCTCAACCTTTTTTTTGTGGCGCCACACTTTTAAAGATTTCGAAAATTGACGGCACACAATGAAAAAAATTAGTTTAAAAGTTGTTTAATTACCTATAATGCACTGTGTTAAATAGTTTGTGATAATAAATTTGAATGTGAAATAAAATAATATGTACTACAAAAGCACATTTATTAAGGGATTAATTATTTCTTTCGACTAATTTTTTATTAGTTAGTAACAGTTTTTTTTTGCTAGTTATTAATTGTTAGCTTGTTTTCCATAGTTATTAACTGTTAGTTTTTTTACATTCATTACTATTATTTGTGATTTCTTGTTAGTTAGTTTTTTGCTAATTATGTTAGCTTATTTTTTCTGCTAGTTAAGTTATCCTTTGTTAATTTGTTTTTATAACTATTAATTGCATAGCTTACTTTAATGATTAGCTTTTATTTTCGCTTGGAAGTTAGTATTTAGCTTTTTTTAGCCTTTGTTTATTAATAATTTTAATAGTCATTAAATTTCCTACTAATTTCAACATTATTTAAAATTGTGTGTCAAAGACAATTTAAACACTTCCTTCTTATTTTAAGATTGTCAGAGACAAGGCAATCGCCCACAAAGACATGTTCACGCGGTTAAAGCGTGGAAAAATTATAAAAAGTATATATATAATATTATATATCTATACACTTTTCTTTAGTTTAAACTTTACTTGTAATAAAAAGAGAATTAATTTTTATTGTATCATTTCTAATATTTGGCGGCACATTTTAAGAATTTGGCGGCACTCAAAAGTGCCGCGGCACAGTGGTTGAGAATCACTGCTGTAGAGAACTATCGTCAAATAAGAAAAAAAAATATTTACAAGCTAATTTTTTATTATAAAAATCATAACACTTACCTTCTTTATAAATCGGCAGAATTCCAAGTGAAATGTTCTTCGTTTGAAAATTTTACTTTCAAATAATATATACATAGATTATCCCTTTATTACTTTTAGATAACATACCACACATCAAAATTTTATAATTTTAAGATCTCGATATGAATTTGAATATGTAGCTTAAAACCAGAACAGTTGAATTCTAGTTGAAATTATTCTTTCAAAACTAAAAAATACTTACCAGGAAAACGATAAAAAATTTATTAATCATCAGCACAAATGACACTATTCGCGATCGCAACGCTCGAGAACGCCCTCTAGCGGGAGCCTGTAAATATTGGACATTAATTTATCACGTTTTCATTCTGTTCCTTCGGAATCACTGGCAGAGTCGGTCGCCATTTTCTTTGCACGAAATAAGAAGCAAAATTTCCCTAAGGAAAAAGCCGAAAAACTTGAAAAAATTCTCCAGAACATTGTTAAATCTTTCAGGAACAGAACACGCCAAACATTTGAAGAAAATTCCTCAATAATTTTCAACTTCTATTATCAACAAACTTGCAACTGATAACTTCCGATTTCGCTATCGCATACTGTTACAGATGTGTGTTTTAAGGTAAAATGCATTTCTTCTGTCTTCAATTCATTACAAATTAAAATGAAGTCAACATTGCTTTCGTCATTCCAATAAATAAATATGAATTCAGAACGTCAAGAACAGCAATTGTTATAGAATATTCTTCTTTGTTATAGAACGGTATATATTTCTGTATCAATATAATTCGGAAAACAACAATAAAGAATCATCCAAATTACTTGAAATAGTGTCATTTGTGTTGATGATTAATACATTTTTTATCGTTTTCTTGGTAAGTATTTTTTTGTTTTGAAAGAATAGATAATTTCAACTAGAATTAAGCTGTTCTGTTTTTAAGCTGCATATTCAAATTCATATCGAGATCTTACAATTATAAAATTTTGATGTGTGGTATGTTATCTAAAAAGGGATAATCTATGTACATATTATTTGAAAATAAAACTTTCAAACGAAGAACATTTCATTTGGAATTCTGCGGATTTATAAAGAAGGTAAGTGTCATGATTTTTATAATAAAAAATTAGCTTGTAAAATTTTTTTCTTCTTCTTATTTGATGATAGTTCTCTACAGAATGCTTTTTTACGTCTGATTAAGAACTATAAGAATAAAGAGAGAAACAATATGGAAGTTTTTTTATTTCAATATGAGGAATTTTTAAAATCGTTTTTTTTTATCCTAAGAATTATTTATTTTACGTTTTTTAGTTTATAATTTTTTGATAAAAATTTATGTTAAAATAATTGTTTTGAAAAATTAAATGGTATAAAATTATGTGCTAATGTATACTTCTTGCATATTCTAATGTTTGAAGTAATATGATTCAAAAAAGTATGGAATAAAAATTCGGTACTTACGTAATAACGCCACCGCAACTGCAGATTTGGCGGTTTTTAAGTGCCGCCAATCTACACCAAAATTTTTGCGACAAATCATAAAATAAAACACTTTATTTAAAATCAAAGTAGTTTATCGGATTTCGGTGGACAATGGGCAAAATATTTCGCTCCAGAAAATATAAAATTGCATCTTGTTCTATTTTTGGCAAATCCCAAAGACGCATTTTCGTAGCACTAAAAAATGGTAACAAAAATCGAAGAACAAATCATTTTTAAATTCTTCTGATTTATGAAGCAGGTAAGTGTTAATTTTGATAAAATAAAAAATTCTACCTTTAAGTAATTTTTTTCTTATTTGATGATAGTTTCTATAGAATGGTTTTCTGCGTCCGATAATGAATCAGAAAAGAAAAAACATGAAAGTTGTTTATTTTAATGTAAGGAATTTTTAGAATTGGGTTTTTCTTTTTTGCTTTCTATCGTAAGCATTCCTTATTTTACCTTTTTTAGTTTCTAAATAATGATTTTTATTGAAACTTGAAATTTTTTAATAAAAATTGTTGTCAGAAAACCTTTTTTACTGAATTAAATTTCATAAAATTATGAGGCTTATGTATACTTTTTATTCATTTTAATTTTTGAACTAATACGATGTTTAAAACTATGGAATGTAAGGTTTAAATATGCCTTTCATGTTATATCATTAAATTTAGTAAAACTATTTTTCGGGCATTAGGTTTTAACTCTTATAAGAATATAAATATTTTTTTTCTGTTTATTTGCAAATATTTTTCCGATGTGTTTTGGATGTTCCTTCTCTAAAAAAAAGAGATACCATTTTGTTTTCGCTTGCTTAAGAAAGGATATTAAACATTTTTCTTTTTTAAATTTAATTAGCCACGATAAAAAAGGAACGTTGCAATGCTACACGCTACATTAAAGACGTCTCTAGAGTAAATGAATGACTGTTCATATAGAAATCGCAGGTATTAGTCTCATACAACAACGCCCCCTATAGTTCCTTGCGTATCCGAATTTCAAGTAATTTGGATAATGTTTTATTGTTGTTTTCCGAACTATATAGAAACAGAAATATATACTGTTCTATAACGAAGAAGATATTCTATAACTATTACAGTTCTGAATTCACATTTATTTATTGGAATGACGAAAGTAATGTTGACTTCACTATAATTTGTAATGAATTGAAGACAGAAAAAATTATTTTATTATTTACAGAAAAAGGAATTTTATATTTATTGCACATGATTATTTTAAAAAGACTTTTTTTGAATTATTTATGCTTGAAATTTGTTTTAAAATGGGGTGCTTACGTGATATTCCAGAATCAATAAAACTATGAGTTAATGACTTAACATCGACACGTTTATAATCAACAATACACTGACTACTTGAGTTATTCTCAATCAAGCGTTAATGAAGTCTTACAACAGTATTGGATGAATGGAAAGTTTAGAAATAATCGTTGCAATGGTGGCCGAAAACAAAAACCTTCGGCCAGAGATGATGGAAAATTGAAGGCTGTTGCAAAAGGCTGAATACAAAAAATAATTTCATTGACACTTAGACTGTTGAACATAAACTTGCAAAAATGAGATGTTGCAAATCTAAAATGTTAGGATACTTGGAGAATTGAAAAAATATATTTAGTGACGAAAGTATATTCTGTGTATCTTAAAGCAATCAGCGCATTCGAGTTTGGAGGATGAAGCATTTAATAAAGAGCACCAGAAATATTCTGTAAAATTTGAAGTTAGTGTGATGATATGGAGTTGCATGAGCGTTAATTGCCCCAAAAGAATATGCATTCCCAGGGAAAAAATTTAATTCAGATATATGTCAAGGTGCCAACCGGACTGTATAGTGATCCAGGAAGCTGACCGATCAAAAACGTCCTGAGCTCCTCGTCAGTCCACTTAATATGGTGCCCCTGAAAAAGTGACCAACAAATCTGCCCCTACTCATACCTGAATGAAAGGTGGGCATTGGAGAGAGAAAATATTTATCACGATTTTCTCGAGCACTGCATGATTCCATCATCAAAAGACATATCTGAGAATGATTTTATTTTCCAACAAGATTTAGCTTCATTTCATACAACAAAATCAACTAAAATCTGGCTGTACCGATGCAAAATTACAGTGTTACCGTAGCCAGCCAATTCAACAGATCTTAACTAGATTCGCCAGATTTTGAAAATTTATGGGGTATAGTAGAGAAAAAACTGCAGGAAATTGAAACAAAGCTGAGCTGGTGCTGAGCATTAAGCACACTTGGGCCAATGTAAACAAAAAAGACAGCCAAAAACTTTTTTATCTATGAAAGATCGTTTACATGCAGTAATCAAAGCTGCAAAATATTAAGTAATTTTTTTTATCCGCTTATAACTGAATTTTAGTGTTTTTAATAAAAAAATTCGGACCACATAAAATTTTATTTTTACATTTAATTTTTTTAAGTTTAAATATACCGTGAAATACGTAGACTTGATTCTTTCAACAGTAATTTAACTTAAGTATGTAAAAAACAAATAAAAAAAAGAGAGTTCCATGTCGAATTTTTCAACTATTCTAATATTTTGAATCAGAACTGTAATTTTGTGACTTGTGCATAGTACTTGTGGTAGAATCTAGGATTCCCCTCAAGAATGCCGAATTCTCGGAAAATATGACATGACGTTTTTTAGTTCGACCTTCTTTTACAACAACCTCTCTATTATGAATAAACACATCCAAAATAAACACATGGTTTCAGATAAATTCAGGAATACTAATTTAGTGGCGTTGTCTGCCTATGATCATTGAATTAGTTTGAGGCTTCGCAGTTAAACATTGATTACGGCTTTTCTGTCGACTGTTCATCGCCGGTTATAAAATTAAATAAAATCCACAGTGTCATATTTTATCAAGTTTTGTAATTAATTTTGAAACTGGTAAGAATAAGTACTCTGAATTTTGAAACCGGACTCAGCAAACCATACATATCTACTTTCTTTCGTTTCTTTTTAATTAACGTATCAAATTGCCAGTCATTTCAAAGAATTAGGAGATTTTATACGTTGCATTAGCCATTTTCATTTTATGTCCTGGAACAAAAATAGACCTCTCTTGCAAGCGCTGTAAAACTATTGATTTGCGATCATTGGATAATGTCATTTTTTATTTTGTTTTTATAGGCTATGGAAGAGCTCGGCAACAGACCAATCAAATTGGTTGTAGTGGGAGACAGAACTGTTGGTAAAACTTGTTTACTCATATCTCTCGCCGAAGGACATTTTCCAGAAGAAGAATACGTACCAACTGTGTAAGTTCATCGATTATCCTATTGTAAGCAATTTAAGTTGCTCTTCAAAATATTAGTTCATGTAAAACATATAATATTGAAGTCAAGTGACTCAACTTTTTCGTTGCATTTACACCTGGAAAATTAATGGGAATAAAATTGTCACGAAGTTGAAACAGTTATACACTTCTGCAATATACAAGGTTTTTAAATAATTAATTCGAAGATTTTTTGGTTTTCGAATACACACACACATCTACCAATCGGTGATGAAAGTAATAATGAGAATCAGTCAAACTGAATGGATTTTTCAGAACTTAGAACCACTTTGTAATAATAACTCCTATTTTTTTAAAGATTTTATCCGACTAATAAAACAAGAACAACTTGGAATATACAATTTCATCATCGAGTGTGAATAGAGCAAGGTTCGCAATATGAAGCTAGTCTAAGCTGTTTAAACCGTTCTCGTTGCTTAAAGGTTTTAATTTTAAATAGTTCAATCAATTACGGTCCTCCGTATGAGAATGAATACATTCCTTCCTTCCTTCTTTCTTCTTCATTAGCTTTTTATTTTATTTTTATTTACTTTTTTAAATAAATATATGGTTTATCTTTAAGTATTTTAGTAGCAAACTTGAATTTGTAAGGTAAAATATTTTCTAACGTTGTCCCGATCGTGTTTCCCACTGTAACTTTTTCATCAAATCGAAAATTTATAGCAAATATGCATTGTGAAATTGAGCATATGATTGGTGCAATTTAGACTGGATAGGCCGGGATAGCCTCGTTGGTAGTGCACTGGGCCCATGTCCTAATAAATGGTGACTGATGCACGTTACATCTGTCGAGTCACTAAGTCCTCCATGCTCCCATAACAAATCATACCTCTGGGGGTACTGATCCAGGAGCTTCCTTGTCTTCTAGATTGGTTCAAAGTTACAGGGCTCCGTAGTTGAACATTAGTAGTCGTAAACCCAAAATTGGATCTGCTGTTTAACGGCGGATATAAAAGTTTAGACTGGATGAACCGCGGTTGCTCAGGGGATAGAACGATCGATTCTCAATGAGGTGAACAGAGTTCGAATCTCTGTGATGGTTGTTCGATATGAATTCCGCGTCTAGGTTGCACCCCCCGTAAAATATCCTCAGTGGTAGACGTATCATGGGTTAGAGTCCCCTTGCCGTCTGGCTAACCGTGGGAGGTTCTCGTAGTCTTCCTCTCTATGTAACGCAAATGCATTTTTGTTCCATCAAAAAGTCCTCTACGAAGGCGAATTTCTGCTAATACTTCATCTAGGAGTTTTCTTGTCTTCTGGATCAAGTTCAAAATTACAAGGCTACAGATTTGAACAGTGGTAACCATAAACTCAAAAGTGGGTCGGCTGTTCAACGACGGTGTTAAAATAAAATAAAATTTAGGTAGGATGGTCAAACTAAATCCACTAAAAATATTCCATAAAAATTGTAAATCGAATATCATTAGATCTAAGTCTTTTATATTTATAACTGGCGTTGAACAGCCAACCCAATTTTGAATTTACGACCATCAATGATCAACTCTTAGCCTTCGTGGTGGACTTTTCAAAGGAACTGACCAGCAATTGCCTTGCATGGAAAGAAAAACCACGAAAAATTCCCTTGGTTAGCCTGTCAATTAGAGAATTCCACCTCATTATCTGTCTATTACTGAGGATATTTTACGTCAGCACTGTGACCGATGTCAGACGAGAGCAGAATCCATATCAGCCTGTCACCGCTAGGATTCGAACTTGGGTTATCTCAATGGGAGGAGAATGATCCATTTCCTGACCAACCACGGCTCAATCTTTTCTATAGTAGTTTTTTTCGACAGAATTATTTAAAATGTAGATAAAAGATACATTACTGAATGCAGACTTATGACGCCAGGTGAAAACTACTACCTAGATTGTTCGAAAAGATGGCAGTTTTTCGCTTTTTAAAAGTTCCGACAAAGTGACACGGGACTTTTTGTATCTTGGTATACTGAAGAAAACATTTGTTTATAGAATTGAAGCAGCTTGCGTCTTTTAATATTTTTTAATTGTGACTTTATTACATTATTTCTGCGCTATTTATTTGAGAGCAAAACAATTGTGACGTGAAACAAAGATCGAAAATGTTATTGAATCTGTCAATTGACTTATCTATCGAAGTTTATGGTTGATTAGTTTAATCCATACAAAATTTAATGACACCAAAGACGTATTCGGCTACACTGCATCCAACACAAATTTTAATACGTACTTAATATAATGTAATCAAATGGTGTAGTAAACTACGCCAGATATTATAAGAATACTGAATTGAAAAAATTTGTGAATGTGGACAAATGATTTATACCTAAGTATCTTTCTTTCTCTTCATTTTATTTATTTATTTATTTAATCAATTTTTCAGATTTGATAACTATGCTGGGTGCATGGAAATAGACAATATACGGGTCAGTTTATCTCTCTGGGACACTGCCGGGCAGGAAGATTACGAAAGATTACGGCCCTTATCGAATCCAGGTGTAAGTAATATTTATTAGAATTTTCTAATTTAAATCATTTTTATTCTTTCTCCATACAAAAATATTTATGAAACTGCTTTACGCCTAACTAAATAAGAAATATTTAATGCTATTATCTTCATCACAGATGCTTATTCCATCTTTTTTGCTCATCATTTTAACTTTTGCTACAAAATTCTCAATTTATTGAAGAATATATTCAAGCAAATTAAGTGAAAATTCAATCTAGCTGTCACTTCCTGCCACTTGGCGACTCAATTGGCGATTAAATTAGCGAATTGGCGATTTAAAAAATGTCTGCTTATTCGATTGCCTCGTTTTTTTTTCTTTTTTAATTGAAAATTCATCTCGTGTGCATTTTTTTTCACCTTCTTCTTCTTAGTATTATTCTTATTATTATTGACTTTAATAAATGTGTAAGTATAAAAACTAGCTGTCACTATATCGGCCACAGGGCGACTAAATATTAGAATTGGCGATTTAAAAAATGTCTGCTTACTCGGTTGCCTCTTTTTTTTTTAATCGAACAGTCATCTCGTTCATTTTTTGCTCAATTCCTAATTAAAATGGCGCCAAATATTATTTTCTGTTTATTATGACCCTAAAACAATGACTAAATGATATGGTCTCAGAAAATTCTTGCTAAAAGAAGAGAAAAGCCTTACACATTTATCTTTTACATTATAAAAACTAAAGCTCATTATAGTTTATAATAAGTAAAATATAAGTAATAAGTTATATAAGTAGCTCATTTATAATAAGTAAAAGTTCTTGTAAAGCAATGAATGGATTATATGAATTTATCAGCTATATTTTAATGTATATTCTATTAACACTTTTTAACGAAATGTGTTCCACGCCAGAGCTGAAACTCATGCGATTTTGTATTTTCTTCGTTTAAATATTAATTTGCGATCTATGGTGTGCATTTTTTTTCTTGATTTTCGACAATTGTTATAAATATCTATATATATATATTTCTCTTACGCGGCGACAAAAAAAGCCTCATTACAACTCCCCGAATGGCAACGCTAGAGAATCGACCAATGATTGCCGCTAGCAATGTCACATGCCGAATCTAGCTGAGGTGGCTCAACATATAGCGCTTTTAAAAACGGAAAATGGAATAAGCTAGGCAGAAATGAGTAGTCTTTGTCGATGGATCTCTATTTTAGTATTTTGTCGAAAGCGCTTTTTTTCACGAATTTATATATTACGAATTTATTGGACGATTTTTGATTTATATCACAAATGTATTTGTTTTATTATTGTTATTAGTTATTCATTGAAAAATGAGTCTCAGTCGTGCTGTTACGCTTTAAGATTTTATACTATAGCACATTTCTAATAGGTTTAACGAATTACGTGTCATTTATTTGAATTCAAATTTTTTTTAATGACTTAGTATTTACTAAAAAGATGTAATTTTTCTTTTTAAATTTTGTTACGTGGATTTGAATGATTGTTTTTAATTCTTAGAATTTTGTGTGTTTGCAATGTAAAGTTAGCAGCGAGCGAAGCGAGCTTGGTTTGCGAAGCAATCTGTATAAGATCGCGTAGCAATTTTCGGGGGTTGGTGAGCGTTAGCGAGCAAGGGGCGCAGCCAACTAGTTTATATTATTTGCATTTATTGCCAAACTTTTTCTGGGAAATGACGACTCAAATACCTAGTTAGTAGTCAAATGCAGATCAATATTAATATCTCCACGACACAGATAAGTTTTCTTCCTATCATAAAGCCAGTCGTTTTCTTTCATGCGTTGTAGAATTTACTATATCCAAAATGAACTGGAATATGTAATAAAAGTTTACTTTTCTGGAACCATTAGAACTTTAAAATGCGCAGAACAAAAACGACTCCACTGCCGCAAACTTTTATGTATGCATTTCCACAAAATGGTGGCCATATTCTATTTATTTCAACCAAATGTTACATACGTATAATCAATATTTGAAACTTAGCTCCGCAAATTTCACAATAATTTTACGTTTATGACAAAATTTTCTGCTTGAAGCTGGAAGTACCGCCAATTTTCAGTCCAATCTTTGGAAATTCGTTCGAAATTTTGAATCAGTAATGAGAGAAGCCGAAAAGTATTTAGTATTCCCGATAAATATTTAGTATTAATAAAATTAGTAAAATTGTGGTTATAATTTTGCATTTTTCTACTTCCTGTTGTGTGAATTTCTTTCACATGTTGTTACTAAACAAACTGCTGATCAATTTTAAAGACTTGGTGAGAAGTATATAGTTGGTAAAAAAAAATTCCATGAGTATAAATAAATCATTTTATAATTGTTTAATAATAAAAAATAATGGACCGTTTGTTTTTCAGACAGATGGTTTCCTGCTGTGTTTTAGTGTGGATAACAACAGATCTTATGAAAATATCACAGCAAAATGGTATCCAGAAATAAGGCATCACTACCCTACCACCCCTTTCATCTTAGTAGGTAAGTGCACATTAACTTCTCTGTAAAACAATACATTATTAAGGGAGTACGGTACGCTTCTACAGTACATTACCGCCCACTCCGAAAGTATACAGTTCCTAGCCAAATTATTAGACTCTCTGTAGTTTTTCAATAATTACACGTTTTGCACAAGTTTATAAACAATACTTATATATTTAAATGTACGTGTAATGGGATTTCATTCAGGAATATACTTCCTATTTGTATTTACTTTTATCGTATTGCATTACAATGTTAACCAACTGATACACGAAAGTAAACAAATGCAAACCGGTTTCAGTCGCGTTTTCACATGCTTCAGTTGCGGACGTGTTTCTGTGGCATAATGCCCTGTGTTTATTTGTTTCACAGTTTTATACTACGCAGTTATTAGTTTATTTTGCGTGCAGTGTTTAAATAATCGATTGGAAACTTTCCTAATAGGTAAAAAAAAAAAAGGCAATCCTTCACCGTGTAAAGAAGCTGTAAGTAAAGGCTCTCGTGAATGCTGAGATATTTTCAAGCCGTGAAATATCACGAAGATTGAAGGTTTCTGATACTAGCGTACGACGCATACAGAAAAAAATTTAGTTGTGGGACGAATTGAGTCCCCCCCCCCCAAGAAAAAAACGCCAGGACCTTAAAGTGGGTCTAATAATTTGTCCACGGACTGCATGTACTAAAAAGTACGTATACGTACAAAATGCAATACAAGAGTACCGTATTGCGATCACGTCCGTGTGATCTTGGGTCGTTAGAAGTCAGAAAAGATCGTTTTTTGTATGATACCATGGTCGTGAAGGGAGAATCGGGCGATAACATCACGTGTGATGAGCATCATACGTGATGTCATCGCCCGATCACGATGAAAAGATCACAGTCCTGAAGGAATTGATGGACTGTTGTTGTTACTCATATCCAAAGGTCTGACGGCGTCAGACTAGATCCATAAATCCGTTGACGAATAAAAAGTCGAAAATAAGGAGAGGAGGAGTGTAAATTTCTTCTGGAAGAACTCCTAAGCAGCTTAAAATATCTTCAGCTAACCTCCTTGTTTTCGACTTTTTATCCGTTGATGAATAAAAAGTCGAAAACAAGGAGAGGAGAAGTGTAAATTTCTTCTGGAAGAACTCCTAAGCAGCTTAAAATATCTTCAGCTAACCTCCTTGTTTTCGACTTTTTATCCGTTGATGAATAAAAAGTCGAAAAAAAGGAGAGGAGAAGGGTAAATTTCTTCTCGAAGAACTCCTAAGCAGCTTAAAATATCTTCAGCTAAAGCCTGATGTTGGCGACATTTCGAGCAAAGGGGTTGGATTTTATACCCTGAGAAAAAGTAAGGCATTTTAGATGTTAACTGGCAAGGCGTGAAAGGCAAGTATTGGGTTTTTTTGTCGCATGGTAATATCAACGACTGTCCCCTCTTAAATGGACTAATTTGACTTATCTATGAAAAGCAGTTTAAATCTATTTATTTTACCCGGTGTCCAAAAAATGAGAGACGATTCAGAAAGTGAAAAACGAATACGAAAGGGGAATCGAAATGTACGATTGACAGTAGTGTTCTGCTTAGGAGACCGAAAAATTTCTTCTCTTCAAGTGTCAAAATTATTAAAAAAGTTTAACAAACGGTGCCGCTAACTGCGAAAGCTAGAAAACATATGTTTCTAAAATAAGAATTACTTGCAACAACAGTATATCGCAGTCCGGGGACAAAATTAACAGAACTCGGTGCAGCAGATAGTCTGATATGCAGCAAGAGATATTTAATAGTTTTTCCGATTTAATTGCTTTAAAATGATTCATCAACAGAAGAGCCTTCTGTTGACTTACTTAGCAAGTTATTTTGAAACATAGTGAGAATAAATATCTACGAAATACGAAGCAGACCATAGACATCTATCTTTATTTAATTTTAAAATCGTTCATCATCTTCGGCACAATTCGGAATTTTCGGCATTTTTTTTTTCTTTCTTAACTAGTCAAATAGCTAAATGGTTCCCGCTCTTTCGGAGGTATGACTCCAGTCGTATACAGAACTAAAATTCATTTTCAATAAAAGTAAGTATGGTTTTTAGTGTTTCGAGCTTATTAGTTTATACATTCAATTTTACTTTAAAACTTGCACATCTGAGCTCGTCTAGTGCACTGACACAAATGTGGCAGCATCACAATAAATGTGGTTGCCTTTGTCAAAAACAATAAGTTAGTAGCCAAATAGAAAATCTTTGATAGCCTTGCCAAACCTTGATTTTTTTTCTTTAGTTGGAAATTTCATGTAATGAGTTTATTTTGTTAATCGAATAAATAATGTTTTGAAATCATTTTTTTCACTAACTTTCGCACAGGTACTAAAACAGATATAAGAGAAAATGCAGAAGAACAGTCTAAAGATAAATTTATTAGTAGAACGCAAGGGAAAAAACTGGCTTCAAAAATTAAGGCTGCCAAATATGTAGAATGTTCAGCGAAGGAAACTAATGGAGTAAAAGAAGTAAGTGCTTTTTTTTTATCTGGTATACTATTGTTTATTATTGTTGTGTGATAAGGGTCATTTTTGTCGAGAAACACTAACATAAGTCTACCTGTATCATACTATTGAGTTTTGAGATAAATTATGCAAATGTGTGAAATCTGAGAACAAGTTTACGTTTAAAGAGCGTTGTGGAATAACATGTTAAGTGATAGGGGATAAGTTTAAAGTTACGCACCTCTAAGTTTTAGTGTTCGTAATTTAACGAAAATGCTTTTAATTTTCAAAACTTATTGCACAGTTCATTTGCACAAAGAGTGTCTATCAAGCAAGAAAAGAGAAGGCCTCTGCACGTTTAACAATAAGCGAGAAATCTGATAATTTAAGAGTTCTTACGCAGTGGTATCTTCCCCGAATGCTCAGTTTAGTAGCCCGAACGTAGTGACATATTTCTTAAATCCCCACTGCGCAGTTTGTGTCCGTCACGTCGGATTACTAAATTGAGTCTCTTTCTTCTAAGAGGTGTTGATAAAACGCCTGGTATATGGTAACACTGATTGTTTCAAATGTATTGCAACCGGTGATGATATTTACTCAAGGGCTTCATTAGTATAACGTTTGCTGCTCAAGGCATTGTCACGTTGTTTTATAATATTGTTTCTATACTTCGCACCCAATAACTCACAATTTTAAGGCAACTGATAAATACTGAGTTAGCTCATAAGAAAGCAACCAGTAGTGAATAGTCCATAGACTAGACATTTAATAAAAGTTTAAATTAAAATTCCTATGTGAAGTTTATTTATTTATTTATTTATTTTTTGTGGCTGGTTGGCACAGTTGGTTTGTCGTCGGCCTTCTGAGTCTAAATCTGCGGGTTCGATCCCCGGCCCAGACACCGGATTTTCGGAATGCAGAAAATCCTTAGTGGCCAAATCGTATGATTATGCGGTATGTAAAAGATCCCTGGAGTGCCTTATTGGCTCTTCGCATTTCCGGCAAAATTAAATTCCTTGTGCACTTTTACATCCAAATAGAGTCTCGGTGCTGCCGTCTAGTGTTGCAGAAACTAGACGTCCAAATTAACATGACCAACGGTATCTCACCCATTGTGGTGGTCCTGAAAGAGTGGATACCTCCTCTGGAGAACGCACTAGGTCTGCTCATCGGCAAGACCGATTGTGCAGCTCATTGGAAATATAAAAAAAAGTTGGTTTTTTTTCAATAAGTTTCTTCGTTTCTACCAAAATCAGTACAAGGAAAATGCAATAGAGTGTATAAAGAGAGAAATTTTGTATTTGAACGATAAAAAGACAGTAATTACAGCACCCTAAGTCTGTCTGTTAAAAATAAAAGCCTAAATTTCAACTGATCTCTATTCACCTCTGAGTTTTAGAGATTTGAAACTTTCATGTAGTGAATTAATAAAGTGTTAATAAAGCGATTAATAAAGTGTTATATGAAAATTTGAAATAATTAATTTAAATGATCTTAAATTTTTTCTAGGCAGATTTAGTTTTTGGTTCTATTGGAATAAAATTTAAATTTGAAATTTCTCTTCGCTACCATTGCATCATCATCCACAAACTTATTTTTAAATACTTGTTTAATTTTTGGCTGGTATCAGAAGTTGTTCATTTTTTTTTTTTTTTTTTTTTTTTTTTTTTTTTTTGCTGCTAACGAAATTATTTAGCAGTAGTGCAAAAAATTAAGTTTAAAAAAAAGTTTTTTTTAAAAAATTATCTTAAACTTTTTAATTGCTTGCGTTAACTAAATGCAACTTTTGCATAAAATTTGTTATAAAACAATAATAACTTATAAAAAAGTTAATCTATCTTATTTACCGCTTTATAATTATAACGTATAATAAGTATAAAACGATACATATCTTATAAATCTATAAAATGCTTCGTATTAAAGTAGTATCATTCCATAATTTTTGTATATAATTATAGAACAATTTTAATTTTAGGCCCCTTAACTTTGGATAACAAACAACTCTTGCGTTGCGTATACGTTACATTAACGCTAACGTGTTTTTCCGTTTCTCAGCGATGCTGCACATGCTCAGATATAGTGTATTGTGTCTCACAAATAGTGCAGGAATGTTAAGACTTATTTTAAAAATGGAGACGCTTAAACTGGTGCGCAATAGTCGTAATATTTCTCTTCAGAAAAATTTTAGTTTCCAATCATTATGAAAGTCGTATCGTCATAAAAAATAAAGTCAATGCCGCAGAAAAGAAATTTTCATTGCGGAACGTTTTCATTCTAAAATTAGAAACGTTAAGACAACAGAGAATAACTTTAAACAACTCTATGACCTTAAGAAATGATAATTGAATGTTACATATGAAATATTATGATATTGAATTGAATGTTACATATAAAATATTAATATATGTTATGATATAAAAGTTTAGACTGGATGAACCGCGATGGCTTAGGAGATAGTGCGTTCGCTTCCCAATGAGGTGAACCGGGCTCGAATCCCTGTGATGGCTGGTCGATACAAATTCCGCATCCGGCTTGCATCGACCACATTATTATTACTTTTTTTTTTATACATTTTTATTTATTCTATTCTGACATATCTCGAGAAATGCATGCCAGATGGAAAATATGAGAATAAAGGATAGATGGTTCACCTTCTGAATCTGGGGTAGCGAGATCAAATGTCATTGGATAACTTTTTGTGAAATATTAAACATCATTATTTCTGATCCGGTGTGCATTTCTCGAAGTATTAACCCATTCTGGGACTTTTGTGACACCCTGTATAAACTTCTTCTTCATTATGTACCATTGCATTACTACTATTGCATTTTTACATCTCTTTTTTATTTTTGTTGACAGGTATTCGAAGAAACTGTGAGAGCAGTTTTGTCTCGAAAACATTCACATATCAGAATCCATCACTGTAAATTGCTTTAAGTTCCATTACTTTTTTTTAATCCTGTAATTTTATACCTTATACTTTTCTCATTTTTTTTTTCCTTCCCGTTTAATAAAGTATATCTGTATTTTATCATTTTTCTTGTGACTACTTCTTTTCTCCTTTCCACTAAATAATGTAGAGATATTAAAGAAATAGAATGCGTGAATCAGGTAATCGAGTTATTTGTAACACAGATAGCGCTTTGTGAAAAATACGATTTTTTGTACAAATATTTGGGAACAGCGGTTCTCAATTTTTTCTGACTACGCAACTCTAATGGATGGATCCTTCTTTCGGCGGAACCACAACTTAATAAAGTTCGTCAGCAATTGCAAACCTAACCAAAGAAGCACTACTAATTATTTTTGAATAATACAAGTGTACATTTTTAAACCTTTTTGTCATTAATAGTTTTAAAAATAGGTATTATGTAAGACAGTTGAATCCACAGGTATCAAACTTAGCTCTGAACTTAATTTTGGTATGTATAAGCTGAAAATAAATGAAATACAATGAATTATGTTTTGTTTTTGTTCGAAAAGGAATATTGAACGTTGATTGAACTATCAAAGTACTATCTTAAATGTGAGAATGGTTATAAAAAACATTTCTTTATTGTTGATTTTTTTTGTTCCCTCTAAAGTGAAAAATTCAACTGGGAATATTTTTTATAAATGCTGATCTTTTTCATAATTTATTTAGTATATTTTTCGAGAAAAATATTTCATAAAAATAACGGAAATATTAAACAAGTAATGGATTGTTATTTGGAAATAGATGTCATCGCAGGTTTTAAAAACCATGACTGTTTTTTTTAATTTAATTGCCGGATCCTTTGTGACACTCCCTTATAGAACCCTAAAATTCCACAGAACACCTTTTGGGAACTTTAGAAAATTATATAAGTCTTTTTTTCTAGTTTATTATTACAAGAGGTTACATACTTTTCTTCCTGGTTCCTTGAGCCCATGCGCCTTATTAAAGTTACAGATGGCGCTGCTCCAAAGATTTTATTAAACAGCTTTGAAATGTATCTTTTCACTATTCCAATTGGGTATAATATAAGAAAAACACAACTACTTCCACTTAGTAGGAATAACATTTACCATGACGCAATGCTAAATTCTATGCCACTATCCACATAAATGCCACTATCCACATAAATCAATTATTAATCAAAAATCGAATATCAATTTCTTTTCTTTATAATACAATAAAATCTGGCGAGTAGCTATTTAAACGATCAAACACTTCGTTTGTTTATTTGTGGCTTGAAGTTAGGCTCGCAGAAAATGCCGTTCATGGGTTAAATTTAGTAGAAATAACACAACCTGTGACGTAGGCTATAGTATACCAAATTGACACTCCAAGAACATTGTTCTTACATTTACCACATTATCGAATTTGTTATTTCCATGAAGCAAAAAAATTATCATTTATGCTCGTGGAATGATTGCTCCTTCGCTACTTAACCAGCTATACTATTTATCCCTTAATTTAAACCATTTTATAATTTTGAACAAAAATTTCGACTAAATTTAAACAAATTGAAAATGTATGTTATTCTAAGATGATCTCTGCTCATGCTCACCTATCTCCATTATTGCTTTGTAATCAATCGTAAAAAAGAATCCATTATCCAAATAAAATACCTTCAAAAGTTTTGACTGTAATACAATTTTAATTCCACAGATTTAGTTTTTAATTCTTTTGAGATAAAATGTAAGCCTGATAATTTTGCTGAATTTGACGTCATTCATTAAAACTTCATTTACACATTTATTTTTAAATATTTATTCACTTTTTGATAACTGCTGAAGCTTGAATGTTTTTTGTCAAAGAACTTACTTAACAGTAGCGCGAAAACTTAATTCGTTGCTTTAAAAAATTAAATTTTTATTCTGTTTTGAATCTTTTAATGACATATATTGACTGAAAACAGTTTTGCATAATATCTAGTATAAAAACAAGCACAACTTATTGGAAAATATAAATAACTTTTTTACCGTTTAATACTTGTAGAACGATAACTGGATATTTTTATTATGAAATGTTCTATAATAAGGTAATATTATACAATTACTCGAAAATATAATAGTGGATCAACATTTTTTATTATTTAAAACTTTTAATTTTGTAAAAATCCAATTCATAATTGTAACAGAAACTAATAAGAAGGGCTGAAAAAAAAAGGAAATATTGTTGGTAAATAAAGGACTTTAATTTTTACTATTAAATAAAGGAATAATTTTTACAGTTAAATAAAGGACTTTAATTTTTACTAATTTTATGCTGATGACATGTAAATACTATATCTGAATCTTTTTTGCTTATTATATGATTTTACTAACCAATAAAAATACGAATAAGAAAATTTAATCTTTTTATGATAGTAAATGTAATTAACTTTAACCTTTGAACGGTTATGGAAAGCTAAACAAGACAAAAAAAATACTTAGTTTATACTGTACGCGACAGGAATACAGGATAAATAATCAGAAGACATTTTTTAGAACAACCATTTTTATTATTATTTTTTATCTGTTTTTTCTCTCGTTGCCATTCGCAACTCTTTTAAAAATAAGATGAACAGACATGTGACTTATGACATTCCTACGATACTCCCTCACCAGTAACTAAGTTACGATGCAAGGCAAGTATGTCAACTTTTTCATATAATGATAATATAACATAACAACATGTATACAGTTCAAAATTATACTACATAATGATTCATCATAATACAAAAACATATATACAAGATATTAATATAACACATATACAAATTATACCATTCTAAATTCCAGTTTCAATACAATAAAATATATATATATATATATATATATATATATATATATATATATATATATATATATATATATATATATATATATATATATATATATATATATATATATATATATATATATATATATATATATATATATATATATATAATAAATGTTTATGTATCTAATTAATACAGTTTTGCTCTAAAAAACGAACAGGCTTTTTCATTTTTCTGCAAAATCTAGACATTTTAACATTTTGTTCGGGATTGTCGGCATTTTCATTTAATTTATTCGATGTTAAACATTCGTTAGGTTTTGCAGTTTTTAGGTTTTCATCGTAATCTGGATTCTCATTTTCAGAATTCAATAGATACACTGGTTTAAGTCTGTCTATTGAAATGCTTACTTTTTTTCCTTTATAACTAATTACAAAATACTTTTCCGTCTTATCCATCACTTTATAGGGTCCTTGATAAGGAGATTCTAATGGCTTCCTGACTCTATCAATCCGCATGAAAACATGTGAACATGAACTTAAATCTTTGTGCACAAGCTCTTTGTTCCTTTTGAAATATTTTGACTCTAAAGGTTTTAATGTTTCCATTTGATGTTGAAGATTGCTAATAAAATTTTCCGCTAATGTTGTCACTTTTGAGTTTTCAAAAAATTCACCAGGAAGTTTAATGCATTTACCATAAACCATCTGAGATATTAAATAGTTGGTGTCATCGCGTAGAGCAGCTCTGAGACCAAGTAAGACAGTAGGAAGAGTTTCAGACCATTTAATAGAGCTGTGTGATTTTATTGCAGTTTTCAATGTACAATGTTGACGCTCAATTTTGCCATTGCACTGAGGATGATATGCAGTTGTTCTGTTGATTTTTACTCCGCATAAGTTGGTAAGAGATTTAAACGTTTCAGAGTCAAACTGTGATCCTCGATCTTACCGATCTGTATGGCACTCCAAATCTAACTGTCCAATTTTCATAGAATCATCTGGCGACTGGTTCAGCTTTGATATCAGGTATAGGAACTACTTCTATCCAGCTTGTAAAACGGTCAGTACAAGTCAAACAGTATCTGTTTCCATTGGATGGGGGTAACGGTCCAATTAAGTCAATATGCATCTCGTTAAATCTTTCATTGGGTTGTTGATATTCTCTAAACTGGGATTTCGTATGTTTTGAAATTTTGTTTTTTTGGCAATCAATACAGGATTGTCAGTACCATGTTTTATAAATTAAAATTTTAAAGATAACATAAATATGGTTCTTAATAATTGAATAATTTAAAAAAAAATTTCTAACTCGGTGCATTCTTATCTCAATGAGTAAATGTGGAAAGACTGTATCTGCAAATAACTTATTTCAGTTTAAGATCGGTACCTTTGATAGCAATTACGTATTTATGACGAAATCTTTTTATCCATTAACTTTTACATAGCGACTGAAAAATCTCTTTTCCCGGAAATTTTCGTGAGATCTTTCGAGTTCCTCGTTTTATTTATCTCATTTTTTTAAAAGCGGAAACAAACGTCAAGTGAAATATTACCTAGGCGGAAGTTTGGGAAGTTGGGAAAAGTTGCGGAACATCCACAATTGTCTATAACACTGTGTTCCTTCGGGTGGTGCATTTTTTGTTTTTGTTTTTTTATTTATGTATTTTCTTTTTCTAATACGGAGGTGTCAGTTTTTGGTATAATTTGAAACTTGTGTTTTTGTTTTGGTGCTGTGACAATTCACAACACCTGGATTTCTCTGTTTACAGGTATGTTTGTATTTTATTTATATCTAATATGTAATTTTATTACTGTAATTACTTAAAAGTAATTGCACACAAGCAAATTTCTCCCAATACTTGATCCAGGAGTTCCCTTGTCTTCTGTATTGGATTTATAATTGCAAGGCTACGGAGTTGAACATTAGTAGTCGTAAACCCGAAAATTGGGTCGGCTGTTCAACGACGATTAAAAAATAAATAAAATAAAATAAAACGTTGACTTTTTATTTCACTTATTATTTTTCGACTAAAAATAAAACATCAAATCAACTGTATAATCAACATCACTTAACTTTCCATTCTAGGGATCTCCTTCTTCACACTCAATTATAAAGACTATTATGCTTAAATTAGACAATGAGTGATATCAGATATATCTATGAATGCATTTTCTCACAGAACAGTTTCCAATTTAAAACTTACTAGTGAATAATAAGCGGATGTGGTCTAGTTCGCGCGACTGAAAAATTGATAGCTCATTGGCGAAAGTGGAAGTGAATGAAACTTCCACTGAATTCAGAAAAGAAACAGACAGGAACAAAAGAAGGAAAAATCTTTAAAATAGAACTTGAAAAAAACTCCATTTTAAATACTTTGAAAACACATTGTATGTTAAGGTATTCTTTATATGGGTTATTTCACAACTAATGAAACCTCGTTTTTTGGAAAATCTTTCATCACTTCATTTAACTTATTTTTAATTTATTATATTTTTAAAAATTTACTAAAGTGACAACCTCCAAACTGGCTGATTTTTTTTTCTGTTACGAGGTTGGGAACACTGTGAGAAATTTGTTTTGTCGATTTCGAAGAAATGGTTAAGTTATAATTAAAATTGCTATCTGTTCCGCAGAAGAGTTCAAGGTTTGAAGAAAAGGTTTACTCTAATGTCTTATGTCACTCTTTTTAAACTCTTTGTGTCTAATGTCACTCATATGAAATTAACTCTTTGACGCAGAATTTTTATTAAACATTTTGTTCATACTTTTTCAATTATTTTGTATTAATTTTAGATAAAATAACAGCTTATCCCTTGACATAATATTTTACTGTTTTCAGTGTTTTCTTTTCACGTATGCTTTTTTATTTTACGTATCACACCTGCTTAAAGAAATAAATCATCGTAAGTTCTAAAAATTTTAAAAATTAATTTCATTGAAAAAGGAGGGATCAAAAATTCGCTCTAGTTTTTACTTGAAATATAAGTGTATTTGGCTCTGGTGTTAGTAGTTGGTTTTAATGTTGGTTGAACCAGCATGAATCACCGAAAATGCTCTTCTAAGCATGTTATTCACCTAAAAAAAACTAATGGTGAGTGTTAGATTAGCGATTCATGATTTTTTAGGTCTATGGAACCCTGAACGATCGAATTTCTTTTGGGGGAACCCCGGCTTTAAAAGAAAAGTTTGATAGATTATGCTCACAAAATAAATAAATAAATAATTGGAAACTACTAATTAATGAGATGATGAAGTATTCATTTCTGGTAAATGAAAAGAAGACTTCTAGAAGAAAATGACATTTCAGCATCATCCAATATCTGAAGTAAAATACGCAGCAAATATCCTGAATATTTCTGCAGAAAATGTGGATCAGAAAGTCTTGGATACTTTGCAGATTGTAGATAAGAATATTGATGAAGTCTACTTAAAATCAAATTGTGTTTAGTAAAAAATCAAATTTATTTCATAAAATGCAAAATTAAAACACATTTTCAGCTAGGTGAGTGTTTTTCTCTTTAAATTTTTATTAATTATTTATTAAATTCGTTATTAGTTTTTAAATAAATTATGTGAAATCACAATACTGGGTCCTCAGACGGGTCCTTATGGCGGGATTTGACTGTATTTTCGATTAAAACGAATTTCGAAAGCAGGATTTGTTTTAATAATTATTCAGTTGATTTCATAATTTTTATTATAAATTTATAAAATATTATTCTTAATAAATTGTGACAGGGGCATTAGTAATTTTAAAAAAAACTACAAATGTGATAGAGAAATCATTGATTTAGAACTCTACATTGAAATAACCTCTTGGCATTTCCGGCAAAATTAAATTCCTAGTGCACTTTAGCATCCAAATAGAGTCTCGGTGCTGCCATCTAGTGTGGCAGAAACTAGACGTCTAAATTAACATGCCCAACGGTATCTCACCCATTGTGGTGGTCCTGAAAGAGATGGATACCACCTCTGGAGAACGCACTAGGTCTGATTATTCGCAAGACCAATTTTGCAGCTCATTGGAAATAAAAAACATTGGGATAACCTTGTAGTCTTTATCTTGTATATTCTACCATGGAATAACCTTGTGCAAAAGAAAGACAAAGAGAGAATGAAGATATCTAGTTGAACTACTAATACAGCTGAGCCATATATCAATGTATTGAGAAATATCAATTAATTTTTTAGAAATCTTGGTATTAATATTTTAAAAAAGCATCCTCACGATATTTCGTGCGCACCATGGCATATTATTCGCTCGATATTTTGTATGTACCATAAGTATCGATTATAGGATTATTACCAACTACGATGAATATTGAATTCGATTGAAGTCACCAGTATTACTTTAATAATAATTATATAATACCATAATATCTTGATGATAATCGATAACGATAAATGTATAGCATTATCGATAATTTCAGTTATTAAATACATTATCGTGAGGGTTGATAAATTTTATTTGGGTGAAGAAAATATTTATCAGAATAAAAATAATACAAATTAGGTCAGTTTTAAAATTATCCTGGTATATATCTATAAACATCGTTATTTGCTCAAGAGTTACATAGAGCTTTATTAAAATTCCAATATACACATTCTGAAGTAGTATATATTCTTATCGATATGAATGCTCTGTTATAGTGTATATGTATACTATGTAGTATCAGAGGATAGAGCGCTCGCCTCTCAATGAGGTTAACCCAGGTACAAATCCCAATGATGGTTAGGGGATTCTGTTCTCGGCTCGCTCCGACAGCAGTGCTGACGTAAAATATCTAAATGCTCAGTGATAGACAGTTAATGGGCTAGAACCTCTTTGCCGTTGAACTAACCGTGAGATATTCTTGTGGTTTTCCATTCCGTATAACGCAAATGTGGGCTAGTTCTAAAAAAAGAACCTCCACGAAGGATAATTTAACCCAATGTTTAATCCAGGTGTTTCTTTGATTCCGAGATTACAAGAGTATGTAGTTGATGATCTATTGACGTTTGAAAACACGACTGTTGTTCAACACCGATTTTTTAATAACATAAAGTGACGGAGAAGGAGAAAATGTAATAATTAAAAAAAATATTGTGATTATTTTAGCTTTAATAATTGTGCTGGCATACGTCTTCCAGTTTTGCGCACGATTTCTTAGTGTTCTTCAGTAATGATTTATTGGTTATTTTCTCTGTTTTTTTTTTCTTATACCCAGTACGAAGAGCGGATATTCAGCTAGTAAAAAGAAATATAACACGTGTACCAAAAACCTAAATGAGCTCCTCATTTTATTAATGGAAACATTTTTTTAGCACACAAAAATAATAAAAGACTAGAAATCTACTACTAAACCGAAAGAAAAAAAATATCTACGCCATACTGAAGAATTTTTGTCAAGTTGCCAAATTATGCATTGTTTGTAAATCTACATTTTTAAATTGAGAATAACTCCCAATTTATTAAGCGTTTAATTAAATTTTACGATTCTTTCACCTTTAGTCACTACAACTTCGAATACAAGCTTCCTTTGATACTGAATGAGACAAAAATTGCCGCGATTTGACATTTCTTAACAAAAGCGGCTATTTAAAATTACACACATAGAAAAAAAATGAATAAACTTATAAAATTAAATGAAATAACGCGAGACAAAGAAAGGCGAACCATGCTTTAGAACATCAAAAATATGTGTTTCTTAAAAGTACATTAGAAAAATACGTAGAATAAAATGAAAAATATATATTCTTGAATCACGATTTTCTTGCTTCTATTTATAGTAGGAAAATAAACTATTCATTTTTAATTTGATCACTACAACTATCGCTGAACTTTCATTTTTATTTTTCTCTTCGAGAGCAATTATTTAATGCTGTTCTTCGATGGCTCCGTCGTAATAGATGCTTTTTTGAGAATAATATGCTATTTTTATAACTGCTGTGATTTTCAACTGTTACTCATGACTGTTAGGTCAATATTGAGAAAATCCACACTTTTGTGAAAATGAAAAAAAAAATTTATAATATTTAAATACTTACTCCAATGCTTTTATACTTAGTTTTACATAATTCGCAAAAACGGGGAATAAAACAGTGATTTTGATAATTTTCATCTAGGTTGAAAAATGTCGTGAAATTAGAGATTTTTTTTAAAAAAAAAATTTAATAACTTTTTAAATATTTAAGTTTTTCGTCTGTTCTAAAGTCCAAATAATTCTTCACGGCAAGATTATATACAGTTTAAAATCATCACATTGCTTTAAGTGTAAGGTATTTAAACTATGGCTATTTTATTTTCCTTGGCGACTGAGCTTCGAAAAACAGCGTTTAATTCTTATTTCTCGTACTATATTTCTTGTTTCATACTATTACTCAGTGGCCCATAAGAATTTTCACACTAGCTTTAATTCTTTATAAGATCTAAAAATATATGTAAAGAACAATGATTTAAAAAAAGGGGGGCTTAATTTGTAAATTTTAGAAAAAACATTTGAACATATGGACATACATATATGAAAAGAAACCACTTTATTTTTAAGTATTATAAAATGCATATATGCAAACGATATTTTTTAGAAATTTATTTTTCAGGCAAATTGCGTTGCGCCGCCTATAGTTCGTTGCGATTCACGATCGCAGAGAACTATAGGGGGCGTAAGAACTATAGGGGCCCATAAGAATTTTCACACCAGCTTTAATTCTTTATAAGATCTAAAAATATATGGAAAGAACAATGATTTATAAAAAAAAAGGGTTTAAATTTTAGAAAATACATTTGAACATATGGATATACATACATGAAAAGAAACCACTTTAGTTTTAAGTATTCACGATCGCAACGAACTATAGGGGGCGTTGTTGTATGAGACGGATACCTGTGATTTCCATATGAACAGTGATTCAGTTACTCTAGAGACGTCTTTAATGTAGCGTGCAGCATTGCAACGTTCCTTCTTTATCGTGGCTAATTAAATTCAAAAAAAAAATTTTTAATATCCTTTCTTATGCAAACGAAAACAAAATGGTATCTCTTTTTTTTAGAGAAGGAACATCCAAAACACATAAACAGAAAAAAATATGTATATTCTTATAAGAGTTAAAACCTAATACCAGAGATTTTGTTTTACTAAAATTAATGATATAACATGAATGGCTTAGTTAAACTTTACATTCCATAGTTTTACGAATCATATTACTTCAAAAATTAAAATGAACAAAAAGTATACATAAGCCTCATAATTTTATAAAATTTAATTTTGTAAAAAAAGTTTTTCGACAGCAATTTTTATCAAAAAATTTTAAGTTTCGTAAAATAAAAAATGCTTACTACAAAAAAAAAAATTCTTTTTTGACGCTATTTTTTAGTGCTACGAAAATTCGTCTTTGGGATTTGCCAAAAACAAAACAAGATGCAATTTTTTTTTTTTTTCAGGAGCGAAATATTTTACCAAAAAAACGAAAATGTACCAAATCCCAGACATGAAACTTTATCTTGGTAAACGTACGTTTTGGAAATGTTATTTCATTTGGAATTTTATTTACTAAAGTTAATATGACGGCAGAGATAGAGATTGTTAAGATAGAGAAGAAAATAGAGATTGTTTTGAATCTATGTTAAACTCTATATCGGCCCATTTCCCACCGAAATCCGATTGACTACTTTGATTTTAAATAAAGTGTTTCATTTTATGATTTTCTCAAAAAATTTTGGTGTAGATTGGCGGCACTTAAAATCCGCTAAATCTGTAGCTGCGGCGGCGTTAATACCTATGTACCGAATTTTAATTCCATACTTTTCTGAATCATATTACTTCAAGCATTAGAATATGCAAGAAGTATACATAAATACATAATGTTACACCATTTATGCTTTCAAAAAAAGTATTTTGACAACAATTTTTATCTAAAAATTAGAAATTAAAAAACGTAAAACAAAGAATTCTTAGGATAAAAAAATGATTTTCAAGTTTCCTCATATAGAAGTAAAAAACTTTCATATTGTTTCTTTTTTTCATTCCTATAGTTCTTAAACAGACGTAAAAAACCATTTTGTAGAGCAGTGATTCTCACCCTTTTTTTTGTGGCGTCACACTTTTAAAGATTTCAAAAATTGACGGCACACAATGAAAAAAATTAGTTCAAAAGTTGTTTAATTACCTATAATACACTGTGTTAAATAGTTTGTGATAATAATTTTGAATGTGAAAGAAAACAATATGCACTACAAAAGCACATTTATTAAGGGATTAATTATTTCTTTCGACTAATTTTTTATTAGTTAGTAACAGTTTTTTTTGCTAGTTATTAATTGTTAGCTTGTTTTCCATAGTTATTAACTGTTAGTTTTTTTACATTAATTATTATTTTTTGTGATTTCTTGTTTGTTAGTTTTTTGCTAATTATGTTAGCTTATTTTTTTCTGCTAGTTATCCTTTGTTAATTTGTTTTTATAACTATTAATTGCATAGCTTACTTTAATGATTAGCTTTTATTTTCGCTTGTAAGTTAGTATTTAGCTTGTTTTAGCCTTTGTTAATTAATAATTTTAATAGTCATTAAATTTCCTACTAAATTCAGCATTATTTAAAATTGTGTGGCTTTTTTACGTCTGATTAAGAACTATAAGAATAAAAAGAGAAACAAAAAGAAGTTTTTTTATTTCAATATGAGGAATTTTTAAAATCGTTTTTTTTTATCCTGAGAATTATTTATTTTACGTTTTTTAGTTTATAATTTTTTGATAAAAATTGATGTTAAAATAATTGTTTTGAAAAATTAAATGGTATAAAATTATGTGCTAATGTATACTTCTTGCATATTCTAATGTTTGAAGTAATATGATTCAAAAAAGTATGGAATAAAAATTCGGTACTTACGTAACCGCAACTGCAGATTTGGCGGTTTTTAAGTGCCGCCAATCTACACCAAAATTTTTGCGACAAATCATAAATCAAAACACTTTATTTAAAATCAAAGTAGTTTATCGGATTTCGGTGGACAATGGGCAAAATATTTCACTCCTGAAAAAATAAAATTGCATCTTGTTCTATTTTTGGCAAATCCCAAAGACGCATTTTCGTAGCACTAAAAAAGGGTAACAAAAATCGAAGAACAAATCATTTTGGAATTCTTCTGATTTATGAAGCAGGTAAGTGTTAATTTTGATAAAATAAAAAATTCAACTTTTAAGTAATTTTTTTCTTATTTGATGATAGTTTTCTATAGAATGGTTTTCTGCGTCCGATAATGAATCAGAAAAGAAAAAACATGAAAGTTGTTTATTTTAATGTAAGGAATTTTTAGAATTGGGTTTTTCTTTTTTGCTTTCTATGTAAGCATTCCTTATTTTACCTTTTTTAGTTTCTAAATAATGATTTTTATTGAAACTTGAAATTTTTTAATAAAAATTGTTGTCAGAAAACCTTTTTTACTAAATTAAATTTCATAAAATTATGAGGCTTATGCATACTTTTTGTTCATTTTAATTTTTGAACTAATATGATGTTTAAAACTATGGAATGTAAGGTTTAACTAGGCCTTTCATGTTATATCATTAAATTTAGTAAAACTATTTTTCGGGCATTAGGTTTTAACTCTTATAAGAATATACATATTTTTTTTCTGTTTATTTGCAAATATTTTTCCGATGTGTTTTGGATGTTCCTTCTCTAAAAAAAAGAGATACCATTTTGTTTTCGTTTGCATAAGAAAGGATATTAAACATTTTTCTTTTTTAAATTTAATTAGCCACGATAAAAAAGGAACGTTGCAATGCTACACGCTACATTAAAGACGTCTCTAGAGTAAATGAATGACTGTTCATATAGAAATCGCAGGTATTAGTCTCATACAACAACGCCCCCTATAGTTCGTTGCGTATCCGAATTTCAAGTAATTTGGATAATGTTTTATTGTTGTTTTCCGAACTATATAGAAACAGAAATATATACTGTTCTATAACGAAGAAGATATTCTATAACTATTACAGTTCTGAATTCACATTTATTTATTGGAATGACGAAAGTAATGTTGACTTCACTTTAATTTGTAATGAATTGAAGACAGAAAAATTTATTTTACCGTAATATACACATCTGTAACAGCAAGTGATCATGAAATTGTAAGTTATGTTGTTGGTAATAGAAAGGTAAAAATTATTTAGAAATTGTTCTTCAAATGCTTGGCGTGTTCTGCTTCAATGTTTGGCATGTTCTGGTTAGTTTTTTCTAGTTCTTCTACCTTTTCCTCAGAGAAATTTTTCTTCTTATTGGTTGCTAAGAAAATGGCGTCCGTCATTGCCAATGGCTATGATGGAACTATAGCCTGATACTTTCAGGCTCCCGCTAGAGGGCGTACTCGAGCGTTGCGAGCGCGAATAGAAGCGTAAAATTTATTCATTTTTCAAAGAAAGTTAATAACAAGTAAAATTATATTATTAAATCTAGACTAGTTCAATTGACTTTGACTAGTTTTGACTAGTTCAAATTTTTAGAATATAACACAATATTATATTTGTTTCTAATCGTTTTACGAGTAGCTCAAAAGAATTTTATATTTATTGCCCGCGATTATTTTAAAAAGACTTTTTTTGCGTTATTTATGCTTGAAATTTGTTTTAAAATGGGGTGCTTACGTGATATTCCAGAATCAATAAAACTATGAGTTAATGACTTAACATCGACACGTTTTTAATCAACAATACATTGACTACTTGAGTTATTCTCAATCAAGCGTTAATGAAGTCTTACAACAGTATTGGAAGAATGGAAAATTTAGAAATAATCGTTGCAATGGTGGCCGAAAACAAAAACCTTCGGCCAGAGATGATAGAAAATTGAAGGCTGTTGCAAAAGGCTGAATACAAAAAATAATTTCATTGTCACTTAGACTGTTAAACATAAACTTGCAAAAATGAGATGTTGCAAATCTAAAATGTTAGGATACTTGGAGAATTGAGAAAATATATTTAGTGACGAAAGTATGTTCTGTGTATCTTAAAGCAATCAGCGCATTCGAGTTTGGAGGATGAAGTAAGAAGCATTTAATAAAGAGTACCAGAAATATTCCGTAAAATTTGAAGTTAGTGTGATGATATAGAGTTGCATGAGCGTAAATTGCCCCAAAAGAATATGCATTCCCTGGGAAAAAATTTAATTCAGATATATGTCAAGGTGCCGACCGGACTGTATAGTGATCCAGGAAGCTGACCGATCAAAAACGTCCTGAGCTCCTCGAATACCAAGCATGGCTGTTCTTTCATTCTCTGTATTTATATGTACTTACTGGTGGAGCCACGTCAGTCCACTTAATATGGTGCCCCTGAAAGAGTGACCAACAAATCTGCCCCTACTCATACCTGAATGAAAGGTGGGCATTGGAGAGAGAAAATATTTATCCGATTTTCTCGAGCACTGCATGATTCCATCATCAAAAGACATATCTGAGGATGATTTTATTTTCCAACAAGATTTAGCTTCATTTCATATAACAAAATCAACTAAAATCTGGCTGTACCGATGCAAAATTACAGTGTTACAAAATCACAGTAGCCAGCCAATTCAACAGATCTTAACCAGATTCGCCAGATTCTGAAAATTTATGGGGTATAGTAGAGAAAAAACTGCAAGAAATTAAAACAAAGCTGAGCTGGTGCTGAGCATTAAGCACACTTGGGCCAATGTAAACAAAAAAGACGGCCAAAAACTTTTTTATCTATGAAAGTTCGTTTAAATGCAGTAATCAAAGCTGCAAAATATTAAGTAATTTTTTTTATCCGTTTATAACAGAATTTTAGTGTTTTTAATAAAAAAATTCGGACCACATAAAATTTTATTTTTACATTTAATTTTTTAAGTTTAAATATACCGTGAAATACGTAGACTTGATTCTTTCAATAGTAATTTAACTTAAGTATGTAAAAAACAAATAAAAAAAGAGAGTTCAATGTCGAATTTTTCAACTATTCTAATATTTTGAATCAGAACTGTAATTTTATGACTTGTGCATAGTACTTGTGGTTGAGTCTACGATTCCCCTCAAGAATGCTGAATTCTCGGAAAATATGACATGACGTTTTTTAGTACAACCTTCTTTTACAACAACCTCTCCATTATGAATAAACACATCCAAAATAAACACATGGTTTCAGATAAATTCAGGAATACTAATTTAGTGGCGTTGTCCAGGGCTAAAGAGAATATACAAGGGCTAGTTCACTCCGCTCTTAGAGCTGAAGCTATGATTTCCCTCTTCATGACGTCACTGGGTCCACAGATCTCGGAGATTGCAAGCAAATATATGATAACTTTGCATCTTTCTCTTTGTAAAAATAAGTTAGACTTTTTCTGGTTATTAGACTTTATCTGGTTATCAAACTTTACGTAATTAACACATTATTTCCGCTCATAAACATAGTTCAAAAAAACTCTCTTGGTTATTATATTAAAAAAATACCATTTTAAATTTATGAAAATGTTTTACTAGTTGGCGAAAATGACACTATAAATACTTTATTTTAAAAAGTTCAGTTTTAACTTTTATTATTAAGAAAAGTGAAAGCATATATCGACACTTTTTTTTATCTACATATTCTTTTATAACGATAAGTTAAGTTAAATTTAGAATCCCTGATTTTAAAATATGTCGTTAATAGCAATTTTTTCTCACTTAATCATTAGGAAATATCAAGCGCTATCAAACTATTGATTTGCGATCATTGGATAATGTCATTTTTTATTTTGTTTTTACAGGCTATGGCAGAGCTCGACAACAGACCAATCAAATTGGTTGTAGTGGGAGACGGAACTGTTGGTAAAACTTGTTTACTCATATCTCTCGTCATAGGACATTTTCCAGTAGACATCATACCAACTGTGTAAGTTCATCGATTATCCTATTGTGAGCAATTTAAGTTGCTCTTCAAAATATTAGTTAATGTAAAACATATAAAATTGAAGTCAAGTGACTCAACTTTTTAGTTTTGTTTACACCTGGAAAATTAATGGGAATAAAATTGTCACGAAGTTGAAACAATTATACACTTCTGCAATATACAAGGTTTTTAAATAATTAATTCGAAGATTTTTTTGGTTTTCGAATACACACACACATCTACCAATCGGTGATGAAAGTAATAATGAGAATCAGTCAAACTGTATGGATTTTTCAGAACTTAGAACCACTTTGTAATAATAACTCCTATTTTTTTAAAGATTTTATCCGACTAATAAAACAAGAACAACTTGGAATATACAATTTCATCATCGAGTGTGAATAGAGCAAGGTTCGCAATATGAAGCTAGTCTAAGCTGTTTAAACCGTTCTCGTTGCTTAAAGGTTTTAATTTTAAATAGTTCAATCAATTACGGTCCTCCGTATGAGAATGAATACATTCCTTCCTTCTTCTTCATCAACTTTTTATTTTATATTTATTTACTTTTTTAAGTAAATAAATGGTTTATCCTTAAGTATTCTAGTAGAAAACTTGTATTTGTAGCGTAAAATATTTTCTTACGTTGTCCCGACTATATTTTTATTTTTTTATCAAAATGAAAATTTATAGCAAATATGCATTGTGAAATTGAGAATATGATTGGTGCAATTTAGACTGGATAGGCCGGGATAGTCTCGTTGGTAGTGCACTGGGCCCATGTCCTAGTTAATGGTGACTGATGCACGTTAAATCTGTCGAGTCACTAAGTCCTCCATGTTCCCATAACAAATCATACCTCTGGGGGTACTGATCCAGGAGTTTCCTTGTCTTCTGGATTGGTTCAAAATTACAAGGCTTCGTAGGTGAATAATAGTAGTCGTAAACCCAAAATTGGATCAGCCGTTTAACATCGGATGTAACAAAATAAAAATTTAGACTGGATGAACCACGGTTGCTCAGGGGATAGAACGATCGATTCTCAATGAGGTGAACAGAGTTCGAATCTCTGTGATGGCTGTTCGATATGAATTCCGCATCTAGGTTGCCCCCCCCCGTAAAATATCATCAGTGGTAGACGTATCATGAGTTAGAGTCCCCTTGCCGTAGGGCTAACCGTGGGAGGTTCTCGTGGTCTTCCTCTCTATGTAACGTAAATGCATTTTAGTTCCATAAAAAAGTCCTCTACGAAGGCGTATTTTTCCTAATAAAAATATAAGGTTACAGATTTGAACAATGGTAGCCATAAACTCAGAATTGGGTTGCCTTTTCAAATTTACGACCATCAATGATCAACTCTTAGCCTTCGTGGTGGACTTTTTAAAGGAACTGACCAGCATTTGCCTTGCATGGAAAGAAAAACCACGAAAAATCTGCATCCAACACAATATCTGCATACACTGCATCCAACACAAATTTTAATACGTTCTTAATATAATGTAATCAAATGGTGTAGTAAACTAAGCCAGATATTATAAGAATACTGAATTGAAAAAATTTATGTATGTGGACAAATGATTTATACCTAAGTATCTTTCCTTTTCTTCATTTTATTTATTTATTTATTTAATCAATTTTTCAGATTTGAAACCTTTGAGGGGTACATGGAAGTAGACAATATACGGGTCAGTTTAACTCTCATGGACACTGCCGGACAGGAAGATTACGAAAAATTACGGCCCTTATGGTATCCAGGTGTAAGTTATATTTATTAGAATTTTCTAATTTAATTCATTTTTATTCTTTCTCCATAAAAAATACTTATGAAACTGCTCCACGCCTAACTAAATAAGAAATATTTATTGCTATTATCTTCATCACAGATGTTTATTCCATCTTTTTTGCACATCATTTTAACTTTTGCTACAAAATACTCAATTTATCGAAGAATAAATTCAAGCAAATTAAGTGTAAATCAAATCTAGCTGTCACTATCGGCCACATGGCGACTAAATTGGCGAATTGGCGATTAAATTAGCGAATTGGCGATTTAAAAAATGTCTGCTTATTCGATTGCCTCTTTTTTTTTTTTTTTTTTTAATTGAAAATTCATCTCATGTGCATTTTTTCTCACCTTCTTCTTCTTCTTAGTATTATTCTTATTATTATTGACATTAATAAATGTGTAAGTATTATGAATATTTTATAATCTAATATATATAATTCTCTTACGTGACTCCCAAATTTTGGCTGCCTTTCTTTTCCGCCGAACGTTTGCCATGTTTTGGATCTCGGAACTGCGAAAGCAGTTCCGGGAGTTGGCGAGAGCTAGCGAGCAGGGGGTGAAGCCTCCTAGTATTCTGAAAATTACAATCGATCATTTCCTTCCTGTTTCTTAAATTTTTTCCTCATTTTAGAAATGAATCTTATCATGTTACATTATTAATATCAACAGGTTTTTCGATTCTTTTTTTTTCGACTTCTGAAAAATTTATCACTGACTAGAAGTCACATCTGGCCATGCTGTACCTCATTATGGCTAAGACTTGGCCAGTAGCGAAATTTCCTAGTTTTGGCTTGTAAGATTAAGTATATAACGAAATCCGTTATAATATCGAATTTATTTTGCTGTCTGAAAAATTTTTGCTCTCCACAGGAAAAAAATTAAAAACAATTTGAATTATTTAAGTCTTTTTCACACCTTTATAAACACCACTACGTTTTAAAAACCTTTAATTAAAACTTAATTTTCTTTTCTTCAAATTTTTTTATAAAGAGTTTTAATCTAGACATTAATCTAGAGATTTTTTTTTAAATCTAGTGATGTATTCATTACCAATTCATTACCAATTGATTTTTGGTTAAGACCGAGGGCCGCATATATTGCTCATCCATGAACATTGACCACATTGACTCACGTTATGAATTCCTATTTTTTAATAACACTGTGTATTTTCTCATCTTGTGTTTGTTTTTTGATATCAATTTTTATTTTTTGCACAGCTCCTAATTAAAAGGGCACAAAATTTTATTATTAACTGTTTATTATAACCCTAAGATAATGGCTAAATTACATGGTTTCAGAAAATTCTTACTAAAAGAAGAGAAAAATCTTACATATTTATCTTTTACATTATAAAAACTAAAGCTCACTTATTATAATAAGTAAAAGTTCTTATAAAACAATAAATAGTTTATATGAATTTATCAGCTATACCTTAATGTATATTCTATTAACACTTTTTAACGAAATGTGTTGCCGACCGGCCTGTGTAGGGGGCAGGGAACTGTCCTTGCATCAGAAAGTTCCTGGGTTCGAATCCCGGGCAGGGCATGGATGTTTCTTTCCCTCTCTGTGTGTTCTATGTCCTTTCTCCTTTGTGTGTGAATGTGACCCTCCCTATAAACGGGTTGTGGTTGTGTGAATGGCGTGGCAGAAGTCGAATTCTTGGCCCTAGATGGCGCCACTGAGAGACAGGAACAATCGGACCCCCACATCGTAAAACAGGCATACGACAAAAAAAAAAAAAAAAAAAAAAACGAAATGTGTTCTTTGCCAGAGCCGGAACTCATACGATTTTGTATTTTCTTCGTTTAAATATTAATTTGCGATCTATGAAGTGCATCATTTTTTTTATTTGATTTTCGACAAGTGTTATAAATATTTATATTACTAGCACTCATTGCGAAACTTTTTACAACTTCATGCTTTTTCTGGAAAATGGCGACTCAAATACAGATAGATCCCTATGTAGTCAAATACTAATCAATATTAATTTCTTCACGACCCAGAAAAGATTTAAAAAGCTAGTCGTTTTCTTCCATGCTTTGCAGAATTTACCACCGCCAAAATCAACTGTTTTCTGGAGCCATTAGAACTTTAAAATGCGCAGAGACAAAAACGACACCGCTGCCGCACACTTTTATGTATCCATTTCAGCAAAATGGTGGCCATTTTCTATTTATTTCAACCCAATGTTACGTGCGGATATCTGCAAATTTCACAGTAATTTTACGCTTATGACGAAATTTTCTGCTAGAGACTGGAAGTTCCGCCAATTTTCAGTCCAGTCTTTGAAAATTCGTTTCAATCAGCAATGAGAAAAGCCGAAAAGTATTCAGCACTCCTGATAAATATTTAGTATTAATAAAGTTATATATTAGTATTAGTAGTAGTATATATTAGCATATATTAGTAAAAGTATATATTTAGTATTAATAAAATTAGTAAAATTGTGGTTATAATTTTGCATTTTTCTACTTTCTATTGTGTGACTTTCTTTCACATGTTGTTACTAAACTAATTGCTGATCAATTTTAAAGATTTGGTGAGAAGTATATAGTTGGTAAAACAAATTCCATATGAATAAATAAATAATTTTATAATTGTTTAATAATGAAAAATAATGGACCTTTTGTTTTTCAGACAGATGGTTTCCTGCTGTGTTTTAGTGTGGATGACAGCAGATCTTATGAAAATATCACAACATATTGGTATCCACAAATAATGAATGTCTGCCCAACCCCTTTCATCTTAGTAGGTAAGTCCGCATTAACTTCACCTGTGAAACAATACATTATTAAGGGAGTACTGGGGGCTTCTCCAGGTTCTCCCACTCCGAAAGTATGCAGTCCCTGGATAAATTACTCGACGCACTGTAGTTTTTCAATAATTACATGTTTTGGACAAGTTCATATACAATACTTTTATATTTAAACAAACATATAATGGGTTTTTATTCAAGAGATTCTTTATATACTTATCCTATTTATATTTATTTTTAACGTATTGCATTACAATGTCAGGGACTAATATCAATTAATACACGAACATGAACGAGTGTAAACCGGTTTCAGTCGCGTTTTCGCGTGCGTCAGTTGCGGACGTGTTTCTGTGGCTTTATGCACTGCGTTTGTTTTGCAGTTTCATACTACGCGGTTATTTGTTTATTTTGTTGTGTGCAGTGTTTAAATAATCGATTGGAAACTTTTCATAATGGGTAAAAAAGGCGATCTTTCACCGTGTAAGGAAGCTGTGAATATAGGCCCTCGTGAATGCTAAAATATTTTCAAACCGCGAAATATGATGAAGATTGAAGGTTTCAAAAACTAGCGTACGACGCATGAAGAAAAAAATTGAGTCAGGAGACGAATTGAGCCCGAAATGGAGGGGAAAAAAAGGAGAAGCAGCACCTTAAAGTACGTCTAATAATCTGGCCATGAACTGTAATAAAAAGTACGTATGCGTACCAAATGTAATGCAAGAGTACCGTATTGCGATCACGTCCTTGTGATCTTTGGCTGTTAGAAGCAGGGCTCGAAAAACCGCCCGTCCGCCCGTCCTCGGCGGTCAAAAATTCCCCGCGGACAACAAATTTCTCGAATCCAACGTCCGCGCGGACGGCCATTTCCCCCTTAATGTTCGTGATATATTTTCAATTTTTGTTATCTTACAAGAGTCTAGCTCCTCACTTCTAAAATGACCCTCTAATCTCGAAATACAGCAACATACTGCGCATGGTGGAATTGATGTTTTCTCTGTCTGGGAGTACTGCAGCGTTTGAAAGGGGCTTTTCAGCAATGAACTTACAAAAAAACACATTGCGTATAGGTCTTAAACAAGAAGCGTCAACCGCAATTATGAACATCTACCTAAATGAAAAACCTCCTTCAGATTTCTGTGCAGAAACCTCTGTAAATCATTGGCTTGATTGTGGAACTGGCAAACGTCGTATTTGATTCATTTGAAAAAAGCAGTACCATCGAATAAATTGACATGATAGTTGACAGATAACTTGACCTTTGCTATTTAAATTATTTTATTAAAGAAATAAATTATTTCAATAAAGAAATACTTTACTATTAGTAACCTAGTATTTCTTTTATTACCGTATAATGTTATCCTAGTATTTGTAATCCTAGTAACTACTAATTCATTGTGCAATTTATATAATTGTTAGTAATAAATGAGAGAAAATTATATTTTTATTTATTTAGAAGCGACGGGTTAGTTTCAAAGGAGGACGGGTACATTGTTGGACAAGCCGTCCTCGGGGACGGGTAAAATTTCTGAGTTTTTTCGAGGCCTGGTTAGAAGTCAGAAAAGATCGTTTTATGTATGTTACCATGGGCGCAAATGTTTCCAAAATCAGAATTACTTGCAACAACAGTATATCGCAGTCCGGGGACAAAATTCACAGATCTCCGTTCAGCAGATAGTCTGATATGCAGCACGAAAAATTTAATAGTTTTTTCCGATTTAATTGCTTTAAAATGATTCATCAACAGAAGAGCCTTCTGTTGAATAACTGAGCAGCTTATTTTGAAACATAGTGAGAATAAATATTTACAAAATACGAAGCAGACGAAGTAGATATCTTTCTTTATTTAATTTCGCGAATCGTTAATCATCTTCGGCACAATTCGGAATTTTCGGCTTTTTTTTTCTTTCTTTCTTAACTAGTCAAATAGCTAAATGGTTTACGCTCTTTCGGTGGTGCGCCTCCAGTCGTGTATAGAACTAAAATTCATTTTCAATAAAAGTAAGTATGGTAATTAGTGCTTCTAATTTATTAGTTTATAAATTCAATTTTACTTCAAAGCTTGCACCATGCCCAGAAAGCATGTAACCTTACAGCAACCTAGTGACGGAATTTTATTTTTATTGTCACGAAAATGTTTGTACTAAAAACCTTTTTTGAATAAAGCAAAAATATTACAGTTCCAAACCTTTCATTCTAAAAGGATTAAAAATTACTAGTGGGCTGCGCCCCCTGCTCGCTAACGCTCGCCAACCCCCGAAAATTGCTGCGCAATCTTATAGGATTTGCTTCGCAAACCAAGCTCGCTTTGCTTGCTACTAACTTAGGTACATTGCAAATGCACAAAATTCTAAGAATTCAAAACAATAATTCAAATCCATATAACAACTTTTTTTTTAAAAAAATTACATCTTTTTAGTAAATACTCAGTCATTAAAATAAATTTGAATTCAAATAAATGACATGTAATTCGCTAAACCTATTAGAAATGTGCTAGTATAAAATTTTAAGATAAAATTTTTAAAACTGATATCTCTTTAAAAAGGCTAAAATTTTGACTGTAATTAAGTCTATTAAAAATTGAAATAAGTGAATTGCAATGGAAAAACCTGCATAAACAAGTAAATTCTAGTGAAGCAAATAAATTCGTAATATATAAATACGTGAAAAAAAGCGCTTTCGACAAAATACTAAAATAGAGATCTATCGACAAAGAATACTCACTTCTGCCTAGCTTATGCTCTCTCTGGTTATTTCAGTTTCCGTTTTTAAAAGCGCTATATGTTGAGCCATCTCAGCTAGATTTGGCATGTGACATTTTTAGCGGCAATCATTGGTCGATTTTCTAGCGTTGCCATTCAGGGAGTTGTAATGAGGCTTTTTTTTGTCGCTGTGTAAGAGAAATAAATATATAGATTTTTTAAAGCTTTTTTAAAAATTATTGTCACTTAGGTCCAAATGACGTATTAGCTGACGTCACACTAGCGATATGATCAAATTGCATTGTCCATTAAAATTTCATAACAAGGTGGATTTTAGCTGGCAAAAAGAAACCCTATAATTCACTAGATTTAAGATTATTTTCATCTTGAGACTAGCTTTATTAAAGGAATTTTTCACGCTTGGAATCCTTAAGTCAACTTAGATTTTCGGTTTTTATGGTTGTTTTCCAAGGTTTTGGATTAGGGTAATGTGCGTAGAATGGAGCAGATTGTCACATATCTCGATTTAAGGTTAGAAGGTTTACACGTAAACCGTATTACAACCTTTTTAAGGTTTACATTTAAAGATTTTTGTTGAGTGAAAATAAACCTTATTTTTCT
This sequence comes from Parasteatoda tepidariorum, assembly GCF_982258835.1. Taxonomy (NCBI): domain Eukaryota; kingdom Metazoa; phylum Arthropoda; class Arachnida; order Araneae; family Theridiidae; genus Parasteatoda; species Parasteatoda tepidariorum. Next base: position 88,020,652 of record NC_141756.1, on the reverse strand, counting down.
ATCTGGGATCTGCACTTGTCTAATACACTGACATAAATGCTGCAGCAACTGTGGTTGTCTTTGTCAAATACAATAAGTTTGTAGCCAAATAGAAAATCTTTGATAGCCTTTGCCAAACCTTTCTTTTTCCCCCTTTAGTTAGAAATTTCATGTTATGAGTTTATTTCGTAATATGTTAATCGAATAAATAATGTTTAGAAATCATTTTTTTCACCAACTTTCGTACAGGTACTAAAACAGATCTAAGAGAAAATCCAGAAGAACACTCTAAAGATAAATTTATTAGTAGAAAGCAAGGGAAAAAACTGGCTTCAAAAATTAAGGCTGCCAAATATGTAGAATGTTCAGCGAAGGAAATTAATGGAGTAAAAGAAGTAAGTGCTTTTTTTTTACAGGTATACTATTGTTTATTATTCTTATGTATTAAGAGTTATTTTTGTAAAGAGACATTAATGTAACTCTACTTGTATCAAACTATTGAGTTTTGAGAAAAATTATGCAAATCTGTGAAATCTAAGAACAAGTATATGTTTAAAGAGCGTTGTGGAATAACATGTTAAGTGATAGGGGATAAATTTAAAGTTACGCACCTCAAAGTTTTGCTGTTCATAATTTAGCGAAAATGCACTTAATTTAGAAAACTTATTACACAGTTCAGTTACACAAAAAGTGTCTATCAAGTTAGAAAAGAGAAGGCCTCTGCACGGGCTACTATAAACGAGAAATCTGATAATTTAAGAGTCCTTACGCAGTGGTATCTTTCGTATTTTCGCCGAATGCTCAGTTTAGTAGTGACATCTTTCTCCCCACTGCGCAGTCGACGTTCGTCCCGTCGGATTATTAAATTGAGCCAGTCTCTTCTAAAAGGTGCTGATAAAGCGCATGGTATATGGTAATACTGATAGTTTCAAATGTATTGCACCAGTGATGATATTTACTCAGAGGCTTCTTTAGTAAAACGTTTGTTGCTCAAGGCGTTGTCACGTTGTTTTATTATATTGTTTCAATACTTCGTACCCAATAACTCACATTAAGACAACTGATAAATACTGATCTAGCTGATAATAAAACAACCAGTAGTGAGTTGTCCATACATTAGACATTTGATTAAAGTTTCAATTACTTAAAGTTCCTAAGTAAAGTTTATCTTTTTCAACAAGTTTCTTCGTTTCTACCGAAATCAGCATAAGGAAACTGCAATAGAGTGTATAAAGAAAAGCATTTTGTATTTGAATAATAAAAAGACAGTAATTACAACACCTTAAATCTGTTTGTTAAAAATAAAAGCCAAAATTTCAACTGATCTCTGTAGTACTTAACTTGCATTTAAATACTCCATCTGGTATTTATATACAGATTGTTAAAATATAGTATGCGCAACTTTCAATTCACTTCTGCGTTTTAGAGATTTAAAACTTTCGTGTAGTACCCTGTACTTTCAAACGTATGCTCATACGTTCTACGCAATCTATTTACTATAGAACTGCCCTGGTTCTTTTCTAAGCTTGCGCATGTAGAAATTTTTAATCTCTGACATTATGTTCAAGGTTTAAAAAATATTTCATGTGGGCTGTAAAATTTTAACATGTGTAATTGTTACGAAAGCTTTTAAACACAAGCCTCCTTTTGATTTAAAAAAAAGTTTTTTTTTTCAAGCAGCCTTCTGATGTTTCTATACATTCGTTCTAAATCTGTTCTTTTTCCCATCAAATCCATTAAAATATCATTACCGCTAAGAATGTAGTATTTAAACAAGACAAGGATGAATCATACTTAAATTTTCACAATGGTTAAAGTAATTCATACATTATCCTCATCTTAACTGTGACATTAAATATTATGATATCCATAGCCGTCGGGCTAAAAGTGGAAGTTTTTCGTTCTTCTTTCCCCAATGTATTGTAAATACATTTTAGTATCAATTTCATTCAAACAATCCAGAATGAATGCTAGTTTTCTAATTTAATTAATTCAGATGATCTGATGTGTTAGATTAAAAATTATAAGAATAAATTACATAGTATAATTACTTCCATACGCAATAATACTTAGATGAAATATTCATTGGCGGCGGTGAAAAAAATGGAAAAAAATTCATTTATAATTTGGAATGGTTTTATTTTAAACTTTGAAGCTCTTTCGTCTAATCGTTTCACTCACCAACTCTCAAGATTGCTTCACATTCATTTTTGTTCCTTGGCGGTTAATAAATTGTTATATGAAAATTTTAAATTATTCATTTAAATTATCCTTAATTTTTTCTCCGCAAATTTAGTTTTCAATTCCATTGGAATAAATTTAAATCTGAAATTTCTCTACCATTGCAACTTCATCCCCAAGCTTGTTTTTAAATTCTTATTTAATTTTTGGTTGCTATAAAAAGGTCGTTAATTTTTTTGCTGCCAACGAGATTATTCAGTAGTAGTACGAAAAATTAATTCTTGCTTATAAGTTTTCAAAAAATTGTCTTAAGCTTTTTAATTGCTTCCGTTAAATACTTGCAATTTTTGCATACATTTTGTTATAAAAAAATAATTACTTATTAAGAAGTTAATCTATCTTATTTACCGTTTTATAATTATAAAACGGTTAACGTTATAATAAATATAAAACGATAACTGCATATCTCAAAAATCTATAAAATGCTCCGTATTAAAGTAATATTATTCGATAATTTTTGTATGAAATTATAGAACAATTTTAATTTTACGCCCTTTAACTTTGGATAATATACAACTCTTGCGTTGTGTGCACGTTACGTTAACGCTAGCGTTATGACTTATTTTAAAAATGGAGACGATTAAGTTGATTTGTAACCGTCGTAATATTTCCTTTCAAAAAAAATTTAGCTTCCGATCATTATGATTTGTTATAGTTGTAGTTTATTTACGTCGCACTAGAGCTGCACAATGGGCTATTGGCGATGGTCTGGGAAACATCCCTGAGGATGATTCGAAGACATGCCATCACAATTTTGATCCTCTGCAGAGGGGACGGCACCCCCGCTTCGGTAGCCCAACGACCTGCACGCGAAGTCGAGCACTTTACGGTAGCGCAGTTTAACGAGGACCAATACCGCACACCCTCGGTCCCTACGCAGACTGATCCAAGTGGTCATCCACCCGCACACTGACCGCAGCCAGTGATGCTTGACTTCGGTGATTTTCTGAGAACCGTGTCTTAACGATCAGTCCACTGCAGGACCCGATCATTATGAAAGTCGCATCGTTTGAAGATCATAAAAATAAAGTCAAATGCCACCGAAAAGAAAATTTTCATTGCGGGACGTTTTCATTCTAAAATCAGAAACGTTAAGACAACAGAGAATTACTTTAAGCAACTCTATGGCATAAAGGAATGTTACTTGTAAATACTGTTAGCCCAATAACCCCCTGCCACAAAAAGTGATCAATTTATAAGAAACGCTTTTATTAATAAATAAATAAAATTTAAGAAAAGAAATAGTCAAATAAAAATGGTAGTACTCAATTTTTTATGTATATTTTTATTTATTCTACAATTACATATCTCGAGAAATGCATGTCAGATCAAAAAAATAAAATATTCAATGGTCCAATTCCTGCACCACTCTCTGAATCTGGAGTGACTAGCAAGTTCAAATGTCATTGGATAACTTTTGGAAAATATTAAACATCATTATTTCTGATCAGTGTGCATTTCTCGAAGTATTTATCCAGTCTGGGACTTTTGTGACACCCTGTATAAATTTCTTATTTTTCATAATGTACTATCATTGCATTTTTACATCTTGTTTTTATTTTTGTTGACAGGTATTCGACGAAGCTGTAAGAGCGGTTTTGTCTGCAAAACACTCACATAACAGAATCCATCACTGTAAATTGCTCTAATTTCCATTACTTTTTTTAATCCTGTAATTTTATACCTTATACTTTTTTCATTTTTTTCTTCCCGTTGAATAAAGTATGTATGTATTTTATCATTTTTCTTGTGACTACTTACTAATACTTTCCTTTTTCTGTTCCACGAAATAATGAAGAGATTGAATTCCATGCCAACTAAAACCAGTAGTGAATTTTTAAAGTTTAAGGCAATATCCTTGTATTTGGTATCATTTTAAAGGAAATTTGTTGTAATTTATGAATTCAGAAGTTATTTCTTAGAGTTATGTAGGATTATAGTAAAATTTATCATAAATAGAGAGCATTCATGATTTTGACTTAATCTATCAAAAATAACTGTCTATTTTAAAGAGGAATAAGTTATTAAAAATATTACGACTTTACATATAGCTTGATTTATACTGCAAAATAAATTGTTCTTGAGTCTAATTATGCAGTGATTACAGTCAAAAAAATATTTTTTTCTTATTTTTTAAGTCAAAAATTATCTCAAATATATACTGTCCCCTCTGTTACAATTATTCTTTTAAGTTTATTTTATTCATTACACAAAAACTTTTTAACTTAATATTTGGTTTTTACAATAAAGTCTATTAGTACAATCATTTTATGATATATTTTTGAAAAAAAAGTTGAAATTTTAAAGTTTCTCATATAACAGAGGGAACGTAACAGAGAGGAAAAAACTAAATGTCCCCCTCAATTAGTCAAAATTGATGGGTTGTCCATTTAAAAAAAAAAACTGTAGGGATGTATACAAGTGCTAATGCATCTTGATTCAACTAGTTTAAACCACTTCCTCCACTAGTAGAGCACACTTTTTATACAAAGCTGTGCCATTTTTATTTAGTAGTGTGTTTAGTTTATAGTTAAAAGTTTTTTTAAGTGAGTAATAAATATGGGGAAAACAGCAGCAGAAAGAATGAGAGAATATAAAACTAAAATGTTCCAAAAAAAAAGAAGATATTTGTCAGAAGTAAGATAAAGAATATAAAACGAAAATTTATGATAACAGAAGTATTTTGAAAAAAAAAAGCCTTAACAGAGAAATAGATAAATTGAGAAAAAAGAAGACAAAGGAAAAATAAAAAGACACTGATACAAGCAGTAGAAATTCAAGAAAGATATTCTCTTTATAATACTCCTTAGGCATTGGGGAAAGCTATTAAAAAAGCAAACCGTGCATTACCTGTTTCTCCAAGAAAACGTTGTACTGTTCTATGCATACTCTGTAACCTTACTACCAAAACAAAAGAAATAGCCTAGCAACAAAGTTTCTGATGAAACAAAAAATAACTTGTAATAAATTTCAACTCATCTGATAAACTTTCTTACCAGACTTCTGGTAGAGCCGAGTGCATGATTGTCAAAGAAAATGGACAGAAAGTCCACAAAGCCAAATGTGCACCTTGGTGGAAGCATATCAAGTATCAAAGCAGATGCATCCGAACATAAAAAATGGCAAATATAAGTTTTGCTGTGCTACGACCTATCCATATTTTATACGTGGGTAAAACACCATATAAAATGTGTATGTGCTATTCACGAAAATGTGAATTTTCTATTAAAATAACAGTTGCTTGCTGAATAATTACATAGAACTACTATATATATCGACTTGCGACAATCGCTCAATTGACTTTTCATTTTATAACCGTCGTTGAACAGCCGACCCAAATTTGAGTTTACGGCTACCAATGTTCAACTCTGTAGCCTTGTAATTTTGAATCCAATCCAAAGGACAAGGGAACTCATCGATCAGTAACCCCCAGAGGTATTGATTTGTTTCGGGAACTTGGAGGACTTTGGGATCCGACATATTCAATGTACACCAGTGACAGTGACCATTTAAAATACTGGGATTCTTTTGATGTTGCTATAGATAGTTTTGCAAGTGTAAAAAGTTCTAGGAAAAAAAATTGGGTAATTTTGTTGCCCAAATAACTGAAATTGAGAAAGAAACAAACAATGCACTTGTTTTATTTTTAAACAGGGTTTGACAAAATAAAAACTTTCAAATATAACTACAAAGATGTAGCACGGGTTTCAATTGTAGCACTGCTTCCATTTTTAAACAACCGAAGAATCACTTTTAACAGTGATATTTTCCTTTAATTTTTTGTCAAATTTGTATAACATTCCATTCCCCTCTGTTACATTCCATGTCCTCTCTGTTACGATGCATTATTTGGGCTTAAAAAATGGTGCTGGAATCTTAAAAGTCTTATAATAATTTATTTTACTTTGAACTGTGACAATTTTAAGAAAAATTGCAGATAATGTTTAGGATGGTCCAAATCACAGAATTTAGCATAAATAACAGTGCATTTCAAAATTGTGGGATTTTATTTGTTCCCTCTGATACAACTACGTTTAATTAACGTGCAATTTAATTATGAGGCTCTTTTAATATTTTATGCCAATTAATTAAGCATTGCACCCTAAAGTAGCCTATTGTAATAGAATTTTTGTTTTCAAAAACATTTAATATATTTTTTAGAATAAAATACTTGTGTGATTTCTCCTCTGTTACGCTTGGAATTCAACAGAGATATTAAAAAAATAGAATGCGTGAATCAGGTAATCATGTTGTTTGTAATAAAGATAGCGCTTTGTGCAAAATACGATTTTTTTTGTACACATATTCTGAGCAACTCTAATTGGTAGACCCCTTTTTTGGCGAAACCACAGCTTAGTAAAGTTCGTCAGCAATTGCAAACCTAACCAAAGAAGCACTACTAATTATTTTCGAAAAATATAAGTGTTAATTTTTACACCTTTTTGTCAAAAATAGTCTTAAAAATGGATTTTGTGTAAGAGAGTTGAATCCACAGGTATCAAATTTAACTCTGAACTTAATTTTGGTATGTATAAACTGAAAATAAATGAAATAAGATAAATTATGTCTTTTTTTTATTAGAAAAGGAATATTGAACGTTGAATGAACTATCTTTAAAGTACTATCTTAAATGTGAGAATGGTTACAAAGAACCATTTTTTTTTACAGTTGATTTTTTTTTCTTTTTTTTTTTCTTTAAAGTGAAAAATTCAACTGGAAAATTTTTTATAAATGCTGATCTTTTCATAATTTATTTAATATCTTTTTATAGAGAAATATTTCATAAAAATAACCGAAATATTAAACAGGTAATGGATTGTTATTTGGAAATAGATATAATCACATATTTTAAAAACCATGACTGTTTTTTTTTTTAATTTAATTGCCGGATCCTTTGTGAGAACCCTAAAATTCCACAGAAGACCTTTTGGGAACCACTGTTTAGAAAATTGTGAAATAAGTTTTATTTTTCTAGTTTATTATTACAAGAGGTCCCTTTCCCTGCTTGCAGCACATATTCTGCTTAAGAAATTTCATAAAAATGACCGAAATAGTATTAAACAAGTAATGGATTGTTAATTGGAAATATATATAATCACAGGTTTTAAAAACCATGACAGCTTTTTTTAAAAATCTAATTGCCGGTTCCTTTGTCACACTCCCATAGAACCCTAAAATTCCACAGAAGACCTTTTGGGTACCACTTTTTGAAAATTGTGAAATAAGTTTTTTTTTTCTCCAGTTTATTATTACAAGAGGGTCCTTTCCCTGCCTGCAGCGCATATTTTGCTTAAGAAATTTCATAAAAATAACCGAAATATTAGACAAGTAATGGATTGTTAATTGAAAATAGATATAATCACAGGTTTTATAAAAACCATGACAGTTCTTTTATTTTAATTGCCGGATTCTTTGTGACACTCTCATAGAACACTAGTATTCCACAAAGCACCTTTTGGGAACCACTGTTTAGAAAATTGCGAAATATTTTTTTTTTCTAGTTTATTATTACAGGATTGCTCTTTCCCTGCTCGCAGCACTCACCAACACCGGAATGGCTTTCGCTGTTCCTTTCGGATTGCTTCGCAATTCTGGCTCGCGTCACTCGCTCATTGGTTATTTCTGTATAGTCTTGTATGTATGGTAGTAATACGTTTAAAATAGAGTTCTTAACATATACAATATATACATTCTGTCAAACTTTGAGTTATGAACATTTAGTTTAATTTACATATTTTCGCTTTTCTATACACAAATTTAAGTGCTTGGAGGTGTAACTTATCTTTATTTTTACAAAAACTCATATCACCTTCATTGTAAGATAAATTTGCAAAATAAATGAAAACTTAAGAAAATAAAAAAATAGATGATTTTTGTTGATAAAATGCTTCTTGCTCCCGCTGTATAATGTAGTATCCTTAAAAGTGAAATATAGCTCTAACTTGTTATTAAACCTGCTTGAATTAAAAAATATAATTAAAACAAACACTGTTTTTTTTTTTCAGTTTTTCGTTCTCAACGTGAGAAATTTTTTTCATTCTCAAATTTGTTAGGATGTAAGTTTAAGAGTCCATACTTATGACTGATACGGATTCGTGTTCAGTCAATACCTCCAAGAAAGGAAAAGGCTCCAGCACGGGTTAACATAAAAAAGAAATTTGATCCTTTAGACTTTATCCAAACATAATGACATCTTTCGTATTAACCATCACTGCGCAGTTTAGTAGCATAAACGTAGTGACATCTTTCGTATTTTTCATCCACTGCGCAGTTTATATTCCTTACGTCGAACTACTAAATCGATCCGGACTACTAAATCGATCCGCCTTCTTTCTTCTAAAAGGTGTTAGTTCAGCCCCCCCCCCCCAATAAAAAGAAAAGCATAAATGTACGAAAAATAAAAATTGCCAACAATTTATCTCAGTAACGCCCAATTTTGCTCTCTATTGCCTTGTCTGTAGTCAACTGCAAACTGTTTCTATAATCAAATTATTTATAAAATTCCTTATATTTATAAAATATTTAAATACTGGTTGAATACTCGCTCTTCGTAAGAAAAAAGAAAAAGTAAACAATCAATATGTTAGTACTGTACAAAACTACGAGATCGTGCACAAAATTGAAAGACATATACCAACACAACGAATAAAGCTAAAATAATTACATTTTTTTAAATCTATTCATTATATTTTGTCCTTCCCTATGACTTTTCGTTAATATTTTCTTATAACAGCCCATGAACAGTCGACCCGATTTTTAAGCTTACTACTACCAATGTTTACTACATAGTCCTGTAACTTTGAACTGAATCCAAAGGACAAGAAAACTCATGGATCAAGTTTTCGGAGAAATTTGCCTTCGTGGAAGACTCTTTAACAGAACTAACCCTTATTTGCGTTACGTTGACAGGTCGATACAGAATTCTCCCACGGTTAGCCTGACGGCAAAGGGAATCTAACTTATAATCCATCTGTCACTGAGGATATTTTTTAAGTCAGCACTGGGATCGGAGTAATCCGGGTGCAGAATTCGTATCGACCAGCCGTCACTGGGATTCAAACCCGATTCATCTCATTGAAAGGCGAACGCTTTATTCCCTGAGTCACGACGACTCAAATATAATATATATACGACGAAAATAAAATATGATAACGTATACGCTATCATATTTTATTTTATAACCGTATCGTTGAACAGCAGACCCAGTTTTTTGAGTTTACGACTACTAAGGTTCAACTCCGTAAATTTGTAATTTTGAACCCAGTCTAGAAGGTAAAGGAACTCCTGGATCAAATATTAGGGGAAATTCGCCTTCGTGGAGGACTTTTTGATGGAACTAACCAGCATTTGCGTTACATGGAGAGGAAGACCACGAGAACCTCTCACTGTTAGCCTGATGGCAAAAGGGACTCTAACCCATGTTCCGTCTACCACTGAGGGTATTTTAATTCAGCCCTGTAGTCGGTGCAAACCGGATGCGGAATACGTATCTACCAGTCATTGTTAGGATTCGAACCTGGTTCACCTGAGCCATCACGGCTTTACTTTATTATATTTTATTTAATAACCGTTGTTGTGCAGCCGACCCAATTTCTGGGTTTACGACTCTTATTGTTCAACTCCGTAGCCTTGCAATTTTGAGCCCAATCCAGAAGACAAGGACAAAACTTTACAATCAGTCCACTGCGGGACATTTATTTCCGGATCGTCAATAATTGGCAATTGCTATAGCTCTTGCTCAACGTTAACAATAAATTAAAATAAGAAGACGAAGTTATATATCAGTCGTTGTGTCGTGAAAGTATCGCTATGAAGGAGGTCCGCCAAAACGAGCAGAACTCTGGTGCAGAATATCCAACTGTTTTACAATTCTGCATTTTTTTACTGCATCGATCGATGCGAAGAAGTAGCTCTGAAATGCAGGCTTTTGCGAAATTCATATCGACCAACCAGAATAAAGTGAGAATGATCCAGCAAAACTCTCAAAGACTCAGCGCGAACAGATCAATCCTCTCGGCTACAGAGGCTTCTCAGACTACTAGCAAATCAATATTTTATAAAAATGTCGGTGGCAACTAAGAACGTGACAGAAAGGAAGGAATCGAGAACAAAAATAACGCTGTTAAAAACAATTATGAAAACAATACAATCATTCATTCCTGTTATCATGCTGTATCCAGGCGTAACATTGACCATCATTGCTAACCAATGCCTTTTTCATGAACTCAATATTTTTATGCATTTATAAATGTAATGATTTTAATGAAGAAAAGTGTGAAATATCGTTTCTTCTTAGGGTTTTGTGTTCTTGTAACTGTTCTATGTTTTATTTTAATAAGTTGGTTGTGTCCCGATAAAGCCTGTGATTTTTCCGGCTGGAATTATTCACAATTTAAATATCCTAGCTGGACTCAACTTAGTTTGAAGCATGTTGTAGCTGATAATCTCGGCAGGCCCTTGACTTTTTTGTCTCATCCCTTGATCAGGGAACGGATTAAAATTCCTGAAAAACACGACAAACTATCATTTGACGAATTAGTAAAATCAGATTTTCATTTTAACATAAAAGGCTCTGATGTCATAGTATTTTTACATATTCAGAAGACCGGTGGGACATCGTTTGGTCGGCATTTAGTACGAGATCTGGACCTTGAGCAACCATGCCAGTGCCGGAAAGGGCGTAAAAAGTGCCGCTGTTACAGACCTGATTCTGATGACAACTGGCTTTTTAGTAGATATTCAACGGGCTGGAAATGTGGTCTACATGCTGATTGGACTGAACTTACAAATTGTGTGGAAAGTGCTATGGACAAAAGTGATAAAGGATCAGCTAAGAGGAGGTTTTGTAAAACTTTTTCTGCTATTTTAATCTTTAATTGTTCAAATATTGTGTGCCCCTCGTAATTTTGGCGTTATTTTTCGCCAAGATTGGTGTCTAAAATAATTTTTTATTTTATAAACCATTTTTAAAACAATTAGAAGATAATATTTTTGCATCACTCCAATTCTTTTGCATCACTCCAATTCCAAAGTTCTTTACTTGCTAAAAGTTTTTTTTAAGAAATGTGCAGAAGTTTGCTTGGATGGGGTTTCGAGTTATACTCTTCCAGTAATTATTCACCTATGATCAGAGCCGGATTATACCTTTCATAGGCCCTAGGCATAGCCGTTTTTGGGCCCTCCGCTCCTTCCCCCACTCCTCCCCTCTTTTCAAAATATATGCTAAAATTTTCTTGCATATTTTTTTTTACATTTTTATTAATATGAATTTTAATTTACAAATTTGTTTATCGAACTTTATCTGCAATACCGACATACTGCCGATATTGCAGTTGTTGTTTTTAAAGCTAAATTATTTTTGTCAACAAATTTTTTTCTCCCAAGTTTTTCGTAGGCCCTAGGCACGTGCCTATAGGTTAATCCGGCCCTGCCTATGATATTTTTCTTTGTTTCTCTTCTGATGAGGAAAATACCCAATTGTCACCAAAACTGGGTGGATCTTTTTTGGGTGCGGATACTAATATGGAGGGGATATTTCCATAACATGATCTGTGGCAGAATAATTTCCAAGTCTTGCCAACTTCTGGGCAGCGGCCCGCCTGAAGCTAAAAAAAAAAAGGAAGAAAAAGACATTGTAGAAGGGGACCAACTCGAGAGGTAAAACTTGTAGCAACATCTACAAACTTGGGCAAATATCTACATGTTTTTTGTTTTTTTTTTTAATTTACAAATTTAAGATCTATTTGGCACCTTTGGGATTGTAGATGTCACAACAGACAGTGGCGTAATTTTGGGGAGGGTTTGGGGGACAAAACCCCCTCCGAAATGAAGCATTACTTGATTAATGTACTATTGTATGATAATTAGGATGTTGTGATAAAAAAGTTTTCATTATTAATTTTTTGTAATCTAAACATTTCGAATTAATCTATATATATGTATATGTATAATATATATATGTATATATCATAATATATATATGTATATATCATAAGGAGATAATCGATAACTCCCTATGCCACTGACGACAGATCAAGATACAAAAATATCCCCAATATGGAAATTTATTATCAATTAGGGGCAATAAGTTCTAAATATTTTATCAGGCAAGTTATTTAATGTGTTAAATTTTTTTCTCCCTTTATTATGGAGAAAAAAAAATCGTATAATTGGTAATGCAGCAAAATGCTGATAGTCAGCAAGATGATTTTATTGAAATTTATACTGAAAGTTTTCTGCTTTTTACTGAACCATATCTTTTCCTCAGCAGCATGAATTTTTTGGCTGGCAAATAGGTTTACTGGATAAAATATAATATCCATAAAACTAAAGTATAATTTGTGATTTACCAGTTAGTATTTGTAGTCTAGTTTTATGTTATGCTGGGCCCTGTGGCAGAATTTTATTGGGCTTTCTGCGATATACCTCTCTACTACTAATATCTTTCTGCAAGATATTTAAAAATAACAAATATGTGTGTCAGTAATTTAAAGTAATAGAAGTGTTAACTTCAAAAAAATTTAAATTAAATAAATAAAAAAATTGGATCAAATAAAATAATTTTTTAAATTGAATATGTGATATATTTTTATTCCAATATTATGGGCGTCATTCTTGCATTTTGTAGAAAGATAACAGACTAATTATTTCCTTTTTAGATAACACTCTAATTATTTCCTTTTCCACATTTTGTAATTCATCATCATATTAAAAAAATTAAGGAAAAAAATCATGTAATCTGAAGCAAAGCCATCCAGTTTGCTGTAGAGTTATATATATTTATTACATATCAATATCCAATATGCATCAATTTATGACACATATGAGCCGCTCAGAAGCCAATGCGGTTAAGTCCATTTTTTGATATTTTCTGATTTTTGGAAATTTTGATGAAATAAATAATAATCTTCTTAGTTATTAAAGGATTTACTCGTTGGTTACTTTTTTCTAGGTTAGACAGCCCTTTTTTTAATAGCTTCTGAATATATTGTATAATAATTTCAGAAGCCATTGTGAATAAGTCCACCTTTTATCAATATTTTTTTACATAAACTTTGAAATAAATTTCTTATTTTTTTCAGCTGCCAAAAGGTATAAGTCCTAAAATTTTTAAGATGCTGTCATTATTTCAATAAATACTTACGTTTTTATTTACACATCCTGTACATATCTTGTTTTTTTGCAGAGTTTACACCTCGGAAAAAGACTTTATACACTTTTCTAATTAAATTAATAAACCAAGAATTTTAAAAACTAATGTATCAAAAAATATTAATTTTCTCAATTTTTTTGTTTTGGACTTAACCGCATTGGCTTCTGAGCGACTCATATATGATACATATCAATTTATGATAAATTTGGAATGATTTATATTAACCTATATTTCCTTTATTAACAAAACTTATATTTTACCAGGTATTTTTATATAACATTACTACGGGAACCAGTTGCTAGATTTCTAAGTGAATTCAGACACGTACAGCGAGGGGCTACCTGGAAAACATCTCGCCATTTATGCCAAGGACGACCTCCTACCTTAAAAGAACTTCCTCTTTGTTTTTCCGGAGAAGATTGGAGGGATGTATCACTGAAAGAGTTTATGGACTGCTCTTCTAATTTGGCTATCAACAGACAAACCCGGATGTTAGCGGATTTAACATTAGTTGGTTGCTATAATATGTCTGCAATGCCTAAACAGGACAGGGATATCCTTATGCTTGCTAGTGCCAAAGAAAATTTGAGGAAAATGGCTTTCTTTGGTCTTTGTGAGTATCAAAAAATTTCACAATATTTATTTGAAAGTACTTTTCACTTGCATTTTCTTCAATCTTTTCATCAGCTTAATGAAACTCACGGGAGTCAAGCTCGTATAGCTGTTACTGAAGATGCCATTCGTTTGATTCGCAAATTGAATTATTTGGATGTTCAGCTCTACGAATATGCTACTGATCTGTTGCACCAGAGATTTCAAGTTATGAAAAATACAGACCCTAAATTTGAACAAAATTTTAAAAATTTAGGCAAAAAGAAAAGTGATACTGGTTTTGGATCAGGCTTAAAAGAGTCTTGATAATTTTTTTTGACCCTGTATGAGGTTTTAGCATATATGATCTCACAAATGGTTTTAGTGTATTTTTACATTTAGCATTATTATTTGAAGGGAGATAAAAAACATCTTTCATCCTTAATGGGATTTGTTTATTGAAAATTGTGCTAGTCATTAACAAGCAAAAATTTACTTTTAGAAAAAAATTTTAAAAATTAGATGGATTATCTGTTTTTAATTTTCTTTGAACTCATTAATTTAAAGCATTGTTTGAAATCTATATATTTTATTTGTGCTAATTTGTTTTTCAACAAAAATTATTGATCAAACATTTTTACTCCCGTTGTGGGTAATATACATAATAATTTACTCTACAAAACCTTTTTATTACTTCTGGTTTCTGTGTTGATAATGTCATTAAGTAATCTGTCTCATTTGATTACTTATTATTTAGGGGTTAAACATGCATGTTACCATATATACTAAAACCTTTTTGTTTTTAAACACCCTAAGTATTCAATATATTAGGATTTTTATTTTTAACTTTTTTTCTGTAATTTTAACACCAAATATTTTTTGTTTAGATTTTATATATTTACATCCCGTTTATGTGCAATTCTTATTGAGGTGCTTGTAATTTGTCTTATTAATCACGCTTTTTAGTTGACTACTTATGACTTATTGTGTTTTTTGAAAAAAATTTCTCTTTTTGTTTTTAGCCTTCATATATAATCATTATATGTGCTTCCTGTATATTCAACCTTTGTTTTAAATAATTTTTATAATTCTTTTGAAATTAATAATTTTAATTTTATTAGAATACTTATCACTTTTAATTATATTTTAATTACTTACTCATAATAATAGCTCATTTAAGCACTCAGATAATTATAAGTTTATTTTCATAGCTCATTATTAAAATTTTATTTCTCAGTTATACATTTACAACAGTTTAAACTATAAGTTCCAAGGTCTATTTATTTAAAAAAATTTATAGTGCTAATTATTTTGTTACATGCATATTTTTTTTAAGTTAATTTTTTGAATTAACTGTATAGTAATGAATAAATTTCTAGAGTATTGTTTATATTAAAAAAAATTTCTAAATGAATAAATTTAAATACTTAGTAAGTAAATTAATTGTATCTATGCGTTCAACAATTTCCCAAATAAATTACTTCAACTTTCGTAATTACTTAAATTAATTTTTCAAGACCCTTTCTTTATTTTATCTTTTTTCAGTAAAACTTTATGTCTATGAAATTTTGTGTTTTTGTGAATTAGTATTGATTGACTTTAAGAATATTCTCATTCTCTTTTGGTAATTTTATTTACTTAAAACTGTTATTTCAAAGTATAAGAATTTAATTTTTTTTTAAATGAATGTTGTTTTGCAATTATGAATGTTTGTGTGATTATTTAAAATATTTTGTGTTTTTAATTTTGTGAAGATTTTTCTAGCTATTATTTATACTAAGTTCTACTTATAACTGATCTATCCAGTATTTTTGTAATTTCCATATTTTGTATAAGTAGATTGAATAATGTAATAAGGTCAAACTTATTTAGTTATTTTATAATTAATAATGGCTATTTGACTTAGCATCATCAAAAACTTGTTCTTTTATTTTAACCACTTGAATTTCAAATCTCTTTAAAAAAAAGAAAAAATATTTATTTTTTATGGATTATCAGTTATTCTTGATAATTTTATACCTCTCTGGAATCTATTACAATTATTTGAATCTCATTCAGTCTTATTTTTTTAGATTTATCAATTAGTTTAAATTAAGAGTTATTTCTTCTGATATAATTCTTAAAAGAATGCCTACACAATTATGTCAAATCCTTTTTTATCATCTGCTTTGTTCTTACATTATATTTTACCCCACAAGTGTATGATAAATAAATTAAGTATTCGACTTATCTGCTATTTATGCAGTTACTTTTTTCTACCAGCAGTGTAATGTATGATTGTAGTTATGTTTATTTATTAGTTTAGAACTTTGATGGTATGATTTTTTGCTGTTTATCTTATGTTGGAATTTTAGTTTAATTCCCAGTGTTATAAATCCAGCGTTGCCAAACCTTATAACTAACTAGTTATCACTTAACTGTAAAATTATTTCAGGAAACATTCTTTTAGTTTTTGAGCGTAAAGCAAAATATTGTGTAACTGAAGAGTACACTAAAAGTTATATTCTATAAATAAAAGACCCATATTTATTATTTTAAACACAACTCCATGTTTTGTAAAAAATTAATAATTAGAAAGTAGTTTCTTAATTATATCTTTGTGAATATTATAAATCAAATATGAATTATTTTTCCATTAGAAAAGTAATATTTTGAAGCTAGTGGCATATTTTAGTTATTTTTTTTATTGATATTTATTTTAAATTATTAAATTGATATCTTTTGTGAGATATAGAAAAAAAATTCTCAATTTTATGTTGATTTGTCACTGTCACAAATTTTAGCTAAGAAAAGTTTTATTTCTTCAACCTTCTTTCTTTGGCAGAGCAAAGTTATATTCTATAAATAAAAGACCCATATTTATTATTTTAAACACAACTCCATGTTTTGTAAAAAATTAATAATTAGAAAGTAGTTTCTTAATTATATCTTTGTGAATATTATAAATCAAATATGAATTATTTTTCCATCAGTATTTAAAAGTAATACTTTGAAGCTAGTGGCATATTTTAGTTATTTTTTTTTATTGATATTTATTTTAAATTATTAAATTGATATCTTTTGTTAGAGATAGAAAACAAATTCTCAATTTTATGTTGATTTATTATATCATAATAACTCAATTACTCAATACAATATACTCAATTATGTTGATCATTTGTACTGTCACAAATTTTAGCTAAGAAAAGTTTTATTTCTTCAACCTTCTTTCTTTGGCAGAGCAACT
This sequence comes from Parasteatoda tepidariorum, assembly GCF_982258835.1. Classification (NCBI taxonomy): domain Eukaryota; kingdom Metazoa; phylum Arthropoda; class Arachnida; order Araneae; family Theridiidae; genus Parasteatoda; species Parasteatoda tepidariorum. The sequence continues at coordinate 88,003,463 of NC_141756.1, read as the reverse complement.
TTTCGTCCTCGTTAATTTTTTTTAAAAAATCATTTGAAGAGTAAAATTTTTTTTTTTTTTAATTTTTTGGACTTTGTTTACTATTTAAAATTATTATAAAAAGTGTTTTTGATACTTATTATTAAAGTCTCAATCTAAATTTCATTTTTCACTTAATAACTATTTACTGAAAGAAAAGATGGTTGTGTAAAATTATGCTTCTTATTTCATTACTTATATGTAAAATTAGAGGAGCCATATTTTTTGACTTAATATCTTATGAATCTTTACTATTATATATTAGTTATACTGATATAATGTTGAATTCAGTGGTACTAACAATACTGATGAATTGAGTATATGTTCTCTTTGTACATAGTGAATATTTTTTTAATATAATAACAAATTTAACTGACAATCTTAGTATTTTTTGTTTGAAAAAGATCTAATATATTTGGCACACCAGACAATTAATTTTTTTTTCTGGTGTTTTTTTTTTTTTATTGTTATTATTTATTTACAAATTTCTAGTAGAATTTCTTCTGCAAATCAAAACTTTCTGTCGAAGGGAACAACTTTCAGTTTGTGTTAATTTTACTGAATACAATGTGATTATTAACTTGCTTGAAATGTAATTCAATATTTTAATTATGTGTTTAAGCTGTATGACTTAGAGTAGCAATTGTTTGAAAAAGATTTAGTTTCTTAAATCTTCATAAAAACATTTAATTTATTTTTAGTTATACTCTGAAAAATAAATATCTCAATTTAAATAAAATAAATAACTTAACTTTTGTACAGTCACAAAACTCTTATCTGAAAACATTTTACCTAACAGAGTAACTTTTTCAAATATTATCCTATTTATTTAAAAAAAAGGTTTATACGCATATATTTTAATGTTTTTTTTATTGCATGTATTTTTTTTAAACAGTTTTAGTGAAGTAAGTAACAAAAGTATTGTGTACACTGTTGAATTTTCAAATCGAATAAAAATGTGAGGCGTTATTGAGTTCTCATCTATGATAAATGCTTTAAAAAGGACAACTTTAAAGTTTGTGAAAGCTCATTCTCACCACGTGTGAGTCAATTCAAAGTGTGTTGTATCTTTCTCGTTATCATGATTTTCTGCCTGTACATTTCCAGAAATGCCGTGCTATCAGATTTTGTACAAAATAAATGCATTTTTGGAAAAATTTAGTAGTTGTCAATAAATAGACAAAAATTGGGAAAAAGGTAAATTAGTTTTTCTTAATTCTATAAAGCACTAATTATCGTCAGCAATATATCGCATGACTTATTAGGCATATGTAAGTAGTTTAATAGTTTAAATCAACATATATATTGATTTTATTGCAATTCTTACATGAACTATTATTTACAATAAATTTAATAGATTGCTATTTTTATATTATTATTGCTAAAAATTTCATATAGAATATTCATTCTTTTTATAATATGTAACTTTATTTTCTTATTCTTTTGCCAACAGTGTGTATTTTCTTTATTTACTTCACGAGTTATGTGTTTTTCTTAATTTTCTTGAGCAAGTTTAGTGTCAGCAACATACTGCATCTCATACAAAAACATTTCACATAAGTATGTCTGAAATGTTTCTTGATAAAATATTTGTAATTTTTGCTTAATAATCGCATAGTTCAACTAGTCATTATCTTGCATTTAACACTTGTATGTTGGAAAGATTGTGTATGGAATTAATTTTTTAAAATTAATAATTTAAAGCACTAATTTCAGGAATTGTGTTGATGATTGAGAAATATGTGAATTATTTTTTAATAATTATTAAGCAAGTTAATATTCTTTTTTTTTATTATTATCAAAATAATTGTCAGACTTAATTGTATATATATAATTATATATTAAGCATTTTGGTTGCTTTATAATAAAAAAGGCCATATAAAATAAATATTCTTCATATTTTTTTTTTTTTTTTGCTAAGTTCTTTAAAAATATTTTGATGAAAAATCATTAGTACTAAATCTTATTACTTATGCCTCCTGTTTTGAAAAACAAAAGGCCTTAATATTTGCAAAATCTGTCGTTCTTAAAAAAATTTGCTCTCTTGGAAGTTTATGTTGATACATTTCACTGCATTTTTCAAACTCTCTAGCATACAATATATTTTTAAGTGCAAGATATTAAGAAAATGTTAGCCATTGCATTTAGTACTCATAATATGTATAACTGTTATTTGCATAACCACAATTTTATATGAGTCATTTCTATTACTGTGAACGTTACCAATTTGTTTTGTGTGTATTATTTGAATCTATGTCACAAATCATAGTTTTAGATTTATACAGCTATTTAATGAAAAACAAATAGCTTTATTACATGTGCAGATGTTTTGTACCAGATATATGCCTCTTTGTGCCATAACCATGTCAATAATTTTATTGTCTATGGATTACTGTTACTGTACTAGAATTAAACATATCATTCAACACTGTTCTAACAGTGCAGAGAGAGCCAGGTAGTTACTTCTCTGTTTATCAAATAAATTTGCCTTCAATTAATGTATACATCTTTTACTAGTAGATTTGTTTTTGAGTAAATGTGTATTTTTTATATATTAAATCATATCACTATAATTCTGTAACACTTGGTCTTGTAATAAATTTTTTTTTGATAGATTTTCATGTATTGAATTAATTATTTCATGTATTTGAATTAATTTCAAGTTACATTTTTTTAACACATCTGGCTATCTCTGTCTTCCATACTGTGATGAAACCTAAACCAATTAATGGTTCTAAATATGATTATAATTAGTATATACTTATTATCCATTGATGTATGAAAATATTAGTGACTCTTGGTTACACCAAATTCGCACTACTCAATTTAATTTAGAATTTGTTATTGATCGAAAGGGAAAAAGAAAGGTTACTAATGTTAGTATGAGGAATCTCATTATTATAGACAAGTAATTTTTAACAAAGTGGTAAATATTTCTTTGGTAATTTTTTTTTGTTTGAATTTGTATTTCAAGCAAATGGGTATATATACCTTTAATATTAGTTTTTATGTATAGTAAGATTGTTAAAACTAATGAATCGGCTGTCTATAATGTCAGATACCATACTTTTTAATTGTAATTCCATTGTAACAGACTTACTGTTATAGATTTAGAAGAAGAAAAATCACAGTACTCTTCTAGAAATATATATAAATATTATTAATAATAATATAAATTAATATAAGCATGGCTACATTTAGTATGTGTGGCTTAGGAAACCACATGTGTATTTATACTTAAATAAAATATTTTTTCAAATATGAATGGTAAAATATTTTGTTGTAGTGGACAAGCAGTAATTATCTTGTTTTTTCATATATATTTGTATTTAAGCCTATTACTTCTTAACCTTCCGTTAGTCGCGCACTTGTTTCCGACATGGTTAATCGCGTTGCACCTATGAGGTGTTTCTGATTTTTTGAAAGCCAAATGAAATTTAGTCTAGTTTAAATAGTTAATTGTTACTAATTTAAGACTCATTAGAGAGATAAATATCAAAAAACTTATTTAGCGAAGTACGGAAGATAAATTTTTCTTGCTCCCGCGTCGAATCTCTTCCTCCATCACAAGATGTTCAACCAATTGACACAAGAAGGTTCTGCGGTTTTTTACTCCGTAACCATTTTCTGTGTATATAACTAGACCATTTATACCTGCTACGTTGAGTAGGACAGAAAATGAGATAAAATATATATATTTAATTCATAAAAATATTATATCCATAATACTTGCGTCAATGGTCGCGCTGCACCAGAGGGGTGATTTGAGCGGTTCCAACTCTCCATCGACATGTTCTAAGGTCGGTTTTACACGGACATTTGAGTAATCCAAAGTTAGGAACATAATATTAGGCTCGACCCCCTGAAAAATCTATTGACGGCAAAGGAGGTGGAAGTGCAGTAGGGATGCACCTGTGAGGTGCGCGCGACTAACGGAAGGTTAAAGAAATGCATATTTCTTTGTAGAAGTAATGTATTTCATTTAATGGAATTACAATTATTTTCTTAAAATTTTAACTGCAAACGCAATTTAAATAAAAGGAGCAAAATGTTTTACCTCTTACGGACAAACACATGAACGAAAAAAAAAAACTTTTCTCACATTTTTTTTCAAAATTGCAAATAGTGTTACTCATTGTATTGGTTACTTGCCTGATAAAATGTGTAGCTCAAGATGAATTTTCATGTGCGACTCTAACCACTCAGCATCCAATAGATATTTTTATAAATATTAAAGCACGAAAAATGTTCAGCATTAGTTCTAAGAAATTTTTGCCACTTGAACTTTTGAGATGAAGATTTCATATAAAGCTTTTTTAAAATAAAAGTTATAGACATTTGTTAGTTTTTAAAAGTTGTTTCCAGGAGTCACTCTTGATATATGAATCACTTGTGAACTATTTATTTGTATCTCTGATGAATAATTATCTATTTTGATTCAGTTAATTTTTAATCTTAACACTGTAAATGAAAACATTTTGTAAATAATAAAAAAAACTTCAAAAAAAAAAAAACTTATGTCATTTAAATTAAGATGTTGTAAATGCTCTGTACATTTAGGCTATCTCAATGCGACACATTATGGGCAATATTATCATATTACCAGCATTCTTTTACTTTTACTCAATATTTTAAAATATCCTGATCAAGGAAATCATTTGTTTTCATAATTTGAATACACTGCTGGGCAGTGTATTCAAATTAAACTGCATCTGAAAGAAATTATCCATACAATATATTTTTTTTCCATAAAAATTCTAAAAATTAGAAGGTAAAAAGTTGTGTCAGTAATGCTGGATTGATATGCAGTTTGTGAACCATATTTCCTTTTTTCTTATACATATGATTATGTGATCCATTTTATTTTGAATACTTGAGCTGTAAAAGCTTTTTAGAAAAGAAATTTTTTATAGTAAAATATTCAATTTTTATTCAGATTGTGACTGTTAAATACTTGAGGGATATCCTTATATAGTGTTCATCCAGTATTCCTTGTGAATTCCATATTTATTTGAATGTATTCAACGAAACATTTTATTTTGAATATTTGAGCTGTAAAAGCTTGTCAGAAAAAGAAAATTTTTATAGTAAAATATTGAAGTTTTATTCTTAATTCTGACTGTTAAATACTTGAAGGATATCCTTATATAGTGTTAATCCAGTATTCCTTTTGAATTCCATATTTGTTTGAATGTATTAAACAGGTTTCATGGTCTCGAATTGCCTTTGAAAACTTCTTTCGTTTTTAATTTCTTTCTTTTTACGTAGCAAAAATAGTTTATAGCACTATTTGTTTCCATTACCTTGAATATGTAGTGTCACAAGTTTTTTTTTTTATCTTCAATTTGGGACTACATGATTGCATTTGTTTTTTGTCCTTTTAAACTGTATGTTTAAATTCAATCTCAACATCTATGAATTAAGTCTTTCAGCAAGGGAAGCTATAGGTTTCTGTTACTTTTTTAACCTCCCTCCAATTTTAACTAATAAAAGATCGATGTAAATTTAAAAATTTATTATTTATTCTTCATATTTTCTTACTTGATTTTGGAAAACATTATGTGCAACCATTTTTCAGTCACAAATATTCAAGGAGAAATAAAAAAAAAAAATATAGTCTCTTTTGATTGTAGTCTGATAATACTTTTCTATATGAAAATTACTTTTATTAAAAAAAATAATTGAAATTTTTTGCTATTTTCAACAATTATTTATTTATGTAAATTTTTTATATGAATTATTTAATTCATTATTTGGGCAATATCCAGTGCCTTTTTATGTAGTGTATAATTTTAAAAGTAAATGATCTTGACAGTTAAATTTCCAAAATATTAGTAGCTATTTCTATTTCTTCAAAGTTATGAATTTTAACATCATCTCCTTGAACTATGTAATTTTTAAATATCTGAACCCAAAACTTAATAAGCAAATGCTTTCTAAACAATTCTTATCATTGCTTATTGTTTTATCTTTTCAGGTTGCAAGCTTTTAATTCAAAAAAGACACAAAAATGTAGCACCAGTGCTAAATATAGAGAAAAAATTTCAATAACAAAATAAGGCAATATTTCTATACCAAAACTGTTTAGTTTTGTGGTTGCAGGTTATTACATGTGTGTAATTTTAATTCATTGCATGTTTTTTATTCTACAGTTATTTAATTTTTTATCTTTTGTCTTTAGATTTTTCTTGCATATTTAGATTTTCTAAATTATTCCCAAGATTTAGTAATACTTTGTTCGGGAAAAAAAATTCTTCATTCTTCCTTACTTGCATTTATTAAGCACTTATTTTTTAGATTTAATAATATGCTTATCAACAAAACTGCATCTCAATCTATTTTGGTGTTTTAAACAATGTTTCATTTTAAACTGGAAAAAAAAAGGGTTTAACTTATTTACTGAGTACAGTTTAATAAAAATTCCATTAGTATATTATTGTCACTAACTCTTGATACGAGTTAAGTATATTAACTCTTATTGCTAAATAATTTACTCAGAGATACTTAATCAGGGCTTGCATGAATATTATTTGATAATGTAATTATTAGAAAATAGTTTTTAATTTTCTGATAGTGTAATTACAAGTCAAGACAAGTTTTTACATTAAATCTGTGATGTATTAACATAGCTCTTTTACAACATGTTGCTCCTAATAAAATATTGCATTATTCCGTGTTTTTATTTTTATTTATAGTAACAAAACTCATTAACAGTACTACGTAATGCAAATTAACATTATGAATAACTAGTTTACATTATTTTATTCTAATAAACTTTTTTTTAACTTTTGGTTATTTTTTAGACTGTATAAATCTAAAATAAATAAATGGATGAATGGGTTGACGCTGGTGTATATAGTAGACTGGGAAAAATGAGCCTTTTTTAAAAAATATGTATATATCAGTCTTTTGGAAATTTTTTCTAAGAAAAACCAAATGGTGTTCCTTTTATAATTAAAGTATTAGAGAAAGACATATTGAAAGGATTACAAAAAATGAAAAATAACATAATCCAATTATCTGCCTATGGAACACATGTTACAGGGCAAAAATAGTAAGTCACCACCAGCCACGTGGTAACTTAAAACTTGCCTGCTGATTGCTACTTTTTTATTTTTTGGGTTTAAATGCATTTTATTATTTTATTTTAATAAATTTGCAATTATGAATACTTTATAATATTTTGAAAATAACAGAATTTTACTCTTGTTTCTTAAAATTCTTCTTCATTTTAGAAATGATCCCCCGATAGATATTTGAAGAATTATCATGAGATTTTTTATGTATTATTACCATGAGATTTACTATGTTTTGAGTATTGCTTTAAAATAAATGCTGTATATTATTATTTAAATTTTTTTTAATCGTTTAGAATTTTCAATTTCTGAAACAGTGGCAACTAGCGAGTAGCAAAATTTCTTATTTTTATCCCATAACAAGTGTCTAGCAACATCTATCAATGCATTGTCAAAAAATTCAATATTGTTAGGTGCAGAGATGATTGTGCTCTGGAAATCCGGATTTTTCACTAAACAAGATCCGGAAATAATCGATCACATTTATGTATAAAAATTCTTGTATATTTTATTTAAAAATATTAGAACTAAAATTTATATTTGGCATCTCATTCATTTGTAAATATTTTTTCTGATAGAATTATAAATGTGATTAGAGATAAAAGTAAACTTATACATTCATTTAAATTATGCTGAATATAATTTATTTAGAATGTCATGTTTTGAAAATATCAATAATTTAAATTTTTAAAGATATTAATTTTTTGAAATGCATCATTAATGATTTTACTTGAGAAATTTTCGGGATTTTTGAGTTAGGCTCACAATCACCCCTGTAGGTGAATATGTGACATATTACTGAAAAATATATCTCTTTGTATAAATATATCTGAAAAATATATCTCTTTTGGCGAGTTCTTTCATTGAATCGGTTTTTATTAAATTATTGATTTGGCAAACTAAATGCTTTAGTTCTAAATGTTTTTTTTTAATATTAATAACCTTTGTAATAATAATAATGAAGATAATTATGTCCAGTCATTGAAAAATTGAAGAAGTTTAATTGGCATTTAAAAACAAGTGAATCACACTAGTGATTTTGCCAAGTTCTGAAAAGAATTCACAAAAAAAGGCTTGTTTGATCAGTAAAAAGGTCAATTTTTCTTCTTATTATCAAAATCTTATCTATCTGAATATCATTTAGACAGAAAAAAGAAATAACTAAAACATACTTTGTTTTTACTAAAAAAAAACCTAAGGTAGGAAAATTTAAATTACACTTTTTACAAGAATAATCTTTAGTTAAAACAGGTGGAATAAATATCAAGCATTTGAGTACTGAATTTACCACAGACCTGATATTTTGGCATTTCTACTTGTAATAGTGTCAGATTTAGACACATTCCCTAAATTATATGCATCAAAACTTACTACATTAGTTGAACTAACTTAAAATGTATTTAAATATTAAAACTTAAATTATATAGCTGAATAAATTTCTTTGTAAAACGGTGAAACTCTTTTACCCTTTAGCTTTTCTGAAGATGAAAATTAACTTGGATACTTAAATAATATGGTCATTTAGTTTTTTGTGTTAAATGTAATTAAAATTTGGATTCATTTTGCTTGAAAGAAAAAAACCTTAAATTTTAAGGAAATATTAAATTTCTCATCCGTTTTACTTAACACTCTGCAAAAGCTTATTTTGTAGACATGGAATATCAAAGCATTGTTCTTAATTTAAACGTTTCACAATTCGTTGAAGGAGACTAGCAAAAAGAAAATAAATCTTTAAATTTCTGAGAGAAAAAAATCTCCTATGCTATTTGCTTCATATTGAGATAAAAGGATATTTAAATTTCTGCTCATTACTTTTGAAATACTACATACAAATTAGTTTGTGCATACATTGTCTTATTATAAAAGATATTGTAAGATGCTTACTGTGAACTATTTTATTTAGCTTCCAAAATTCTTATTGGATACCGAAAAGCCTGCTTTATTAATCCCATTTGTATTTCAGTTTAGTCAAAGCTGTTCAACTCTGTAGAAATCAAATTAGGAAAAGCCTGCTTTATTAACCCCATTTGTATTGCAGTTTAGTCAAAGCTGTTCAACTCTTTAGAAATCAAATTAGGAAAAGCCTGCTTTATTAACCCCATTTGTATTGCAGTTTAGTCAAAGCTGTTCAACTCTGTAGAAATCAAATTAGGAAAAGCCTGCTTTATTAACCCCATTTGTATTGCAGTTTAGTCAAAGCTGTTCAACTCTGTAGAAATCAAATTAGGAAAAGCCTGCTTTATTAACCCCATTTGTATTGCAGTTTAGTCAAAGCTATTCAACTCTTTAGAAATTAAATTAGGAACTTCCTAACATTTACTTTTGCTTCAGAAAGGTCGCCGTATAAAGCTAGATTTTCTTAAAAACTGTATCTTAAAGTCTGGAATATTTTAACATTAGCAGTATAGGCAGTTTTCATAGACCAGCAGAAAATAACTTAGGAAGCGAGAAAACAGTTAAAGTAAAGATACTGTAATAAAAAGAGAGCCGTGATGGCTCAGTGAAAATTGAGCCGCAATAGCTCAGGGAATAGAGCATATCGCCCTCCATTGACGTGAACTGGGTTCGGATCCCAGCGATGGCTGGTCTATACAAATTCCGCATCCAGCTTGCACCGACCACAGTGGTGACGTAAAATATCCTAATGAGTTAAATGGATCATGGGCTAACCGTATGAGGTTCTCGTGGTCTTCCTCTCCGTGTAACGCAAATGCAGGGTAATTCAATAAAAAAAAAGTCTTCCGCGTAGGCAAATTTCTCCCAATACTTGATGCAGGAGTTCCTCTGTCTTCTGAATTGGGTTCAAAATTACAAGGCTACGGAGTTGAACATTAGTAGTTGTAAACCTGAAATTGGGACGGCTATTCAACGACGGTTATAAAATAAAAGGAGATCCATTTCCAAATTATAAATTTATTTTTCACTCTTAACAAATTTATCAGGCAGCAGACTATTTAACTCGTGATAATTGTCTTAGCCACATTTTTTTTATAAAAAAAAACTATGGTAATCTTGGACGCGAAGTTGAATATTCGATCTATAACTAATTTATTTAATGTTCAAATTTTATTTTTGTTCTTTTTCCTGATTTCGCCCTAAGGGTTGCTTTTTTTTTGGGGGGGGGGAAATAATAGCTTTTGATACTGTTTATTAGTTATGATTATAAAGCAGTACTGAAGTAATTTTGATCAAATATAATGCTGACAATCGAAATTTTCAATTAATAGATGTTAATTGCTCTAATCATCAACCATTTTGAATGAACTTTAGAAATTGATATAATTATGTATAACATTTCCTTTTGGGTGTCTTAATGGCCAATCTAAACTTTTCGAATGAAAGAAAAGAAATTTTCATATTACCTTAACTAAAATAGCAAACTTTATTTATTACTCGCAAATAAAAGGTCAGTTCTTAGTAAGTCAAACTGTACACAAGGCTTTATAAAAGCCTCATGTTATAGACCTATAAAACAATCTACCCTTCCCTAAATTATTCATTAAACTAAAGGATGCATCGATGGAATTTCTTATGAAGATCCTACTTCACTATGTAGAGTGCAATAGTTATTAAATTCTTAAACATTATTCAGGGTGGCCACCCACCTGGAATTATCAGGGAATTTTTTTATACTAGAAAAAACCTGGAAATATCAAGGAAATTTGGATAAAAACCTGGAAAAATCAGGGAATTTTAAAGAAAAGATGGAAATTTTTTCTTTGATAATTTTTTTAATTTCACTTTTTTAAATTATTTACTAATTTTCTTAATTTAAATTATTTCATCCATTATATCCACTTTTTTTAACGGAAATGTATCGCCAAACAATTGAAATATCATCAATTTAGCTATACTTTGCTTGCATCAAAATTTGCTCCATTACAGCTGTTAAACTAGAATGTCACATAAAATTTTCCTACTGTTGCTAAACGAATGCAGAAACCTTTGACCGCTATGGGACTGTGCAATTTAGGAAAGATTCTGGTGTAGGTGGAAAAAGATTTAGGATATTAGCTTCTATTTTTAAATGCTGTCTTTGGGCTGAATCCATTTATGGCTCAAGTTTGTTCCGATGCTTTGGTGGTAATTTTTTTTTCTATTTTGACAAAATGTTTTTGTATTTTTAACTTTATAAAATTCTCCAAAAATTAGTTGGTTATAATTTGATAATAGATTTTATATTGCACTCTTTTTCTGAAATTTTTTCTACTCCCATTCAAGGAAATCTGTGAATTATTTTTTCTCAACAAGCCAACCAATCACACATTTTTTTACCATCGCTGACAGCAATGTTTGTCGATAAATCGTTACAATTGTTGCATTAATGCTAATTTTTTCTATTTCATTTTAACCTTTTATAACATATTTTTAAAAAATGGTTTTTTTAAGAACCAACTATATATTAATATTTAATTTTACTCTTTTGTTGGTCAATATTTTGTACCAAAACATTTGAAAAATAAATAAAAAATCTTGCCAAATTGTCAAAATAACATTTTGAATAAAATATTTTATAATATAGACACTTTTCTTGTACACATCCTACACTTAATAAGAAAAAAGAAACGAAAACCTGGAAATTTTAAGATTTTTATCTGGAAAAATCAGGGAAATTTGAAATCTGATTTGAGTGGCCACCCTGTTATTACCTTAAAAATTATTTACAATATTTTATTAATATGGAGAAAAGACAAAAGTGTTGTAGAACTGAAACATCACCCTAAATTATTAAGCTATAAAGAAGGAAAGAAAAAATAAGTATTAACTTTTATTTACTCAGGTTATTGAAAGAGGTCTGAACGATCATGGTTCGGTATTTTAAATTAAATAAAAAAAAAATTAAATAATTGTTACATAATTATTTTCAATGACAATAATTTAACAGTTTTGAATTCAGTTTACAAAGAAATTACTTCCTCTATAAATTAAAAATTACATCACAATAATCAAGTCTCATAAATTTTAAATATTTTGATACTTCTTTTAAAATTGTCATTTTTTTTTCCTGTTGTAGTTAGTATTTCATTCGTTTTGTAATGCGCAGGTATTTTATTTTTATGCATGAATGTATGCAACAAAATTTCAATTTTGGAAAAAATGAATGGGGGAGATGTTGATATTTTTTATTGGTTACCAGACATTTTTGTTGGCTACCTTGGTCATTTTTCAGATTCTTGGAGGCTTGATAATGATAGAATTAATTAAAATATATTGTATTGAAACATTTTTCAATTACACTGAATATAACACCAATCATCTCCAAAAACTAATAAGACAAATCAAAATTATCATCCATGTATGTTTATTTTTTACCTGTAAAATTACACTCACATAAAATTAATATAAAAATATAAACAATAGCTTCACACTACATGATTGTCAGAACTAAGCCATCTACAACAATGACTAGTCTTTTGAACTTGAACATATTTATGATTCTAAAACTGAATAAGAAGAAGCAACACAAATTTGGGATGAAATTATTAAAATTTCTTTGTTTATACATATAAGAATACCTATTACAAATACTTTGATGTATTCCATCACATTACATATTGAGCATTTATGTCAAAACAAAATGTTGAAGTATAAAATTTCATTTTACTAGTAACTGCATAGAACTTTTGAATATTTATGTTAGCTGTATAGGTAGAAATCAAATCTTTCCAATTTGTTATCAATTTTTTATTTAACAGCACAATTTTACTAATAAGAAAATACTTAAAAAACTCTTATGGTAAAAAATATTGAAAACATAGTGCATAATCTGTTATAAGGATATTTTTCTTGAGAAAAAAAAAATTTTTTTTCAATAATTTCAATGTGTAAAAATAACTTTTTTTAAAAAATAAAAAAAAAAAAAATTAGTTGCTGTATCCACTTATTGTAAAAATTTTTAACAATGATCATTTTCAATAATTTAATTCTATACATTTCTTTAAAAAAAATTTAAAACTAAATATACATTTTTCAAGAGAATAAATGTTTGGAATTAATAAATTGATTGAAACAAAATGGACCATTTGAAAATTTAATATCAGTTTATAAAAAAATTAAATAATTTTCTACAGTAGTTTTGAACATATAATAACTGATTTTAAAAAGTAAATTATTAATGTTTATTAGAATCAACTTAAAAATCATCAAGTATATTTCTTTAATTTACAAGCAAAAATTTAAATTAAAAAAAATTACAATTACTAAAGAAATTAATAAACATATACTTGAAGTAACAGATATTTTTCATTGGAAAAAAAAAAAATTAAATGCAAAGACAGGTGAAGGCAAAATTATGTTCTTTTGACTACAAGTAATTTCTGCAAATTGTGTTAAAGGTCATGGAAATAATTATAAAGTAATTTAGGATTACTAATTAGAATTATAATAATAGCACAATAATTTAGAATCATAGTCAACACCACATATCAGATAAAATATTAAAAATAATAGGGTTCAATAGTTTAAAATTATGTTTTTATTTTATGTAGCAATAAAAATTAAATAATACTGAATTAATTTATAATTTTAATAATATCAATGTTTTCCTTTAAATAAATATGATTAAAAACATACTAGTTAAATAAAACAAACTTTACTGTTTAATTGTCAGATTTTTAATTTTTGATTAATTAAAGAATTATTGAAAGAACCAAATATATTTAATGTTGTTTTTAGATTTTATTAACTAACCTGCAGTAAATATTTTAATTTATTTGACTTTAAACAGTCTGCGTAGATATAGAATAGCTGCCAAAAAAGCAAGAGTAAAAAGAAAGCAAAAATACTATTTAAAGAATAAAGTAGTATGCCATATGAAGTATATCAATAATAGCTTAAAAACAACACACAATAACATAGCTTTCCATTTTTGGAAAAATAAACAAAACTAAACACATATAACATGCAAACATATGATATGATTATTGGCACTAAATGTTACTGATATGCTAATGCTTTAATCCAACAAATTGTCGATAAAATCTTCCTTATCAGCCCAGTTTTCAGAAGAAAGATTATCTTCATCTAAAATTTCAAAATTGTTTTCAAAGGATGGATCAATTTCTTTAAGTTTTTCAAATCTGAAAAATAGGAGATCCTTAGCATAGTGATATATTTCAATGTCGAGGTAGTTGAGACGTTTTATAGTTTCAATATCTTTGGCACTGATCTCTTTGAATAATTCTTTCCTAGCTGATTTGCTGGAACCATCGCGAGCTGAAGATTTCTTGCCTCTAAAATTCAATCCAAATGTTGTTTCAAACATGTACTGTGAAACTTTAGGAAATTCTGATAGGCCAAAAAACGACATTTTATGCAAATTGTTTTTGGCACTAGTCAAAATAATGAGATCCTTATCTTCTTTAGATAAAGATGATGAATTGTAACAGCCAACCAACGCAAGGTCAGAGAGCATTCGAGCCTGTCTATTTATGGCCAGATTATAACTGCAATTCATGAATTCTTCAAGTGTAAGCTGGCTAAGATCTTTATCATCAAAGCAAACTGGCAATTCATTTTCAGTAGCTTCTACCCCACTGCACCAATGCCTTGACGAAGACCAGCTTTGTCCTTGCCTGGCATGCCAAAACTCGCTTAAAAAGCGTTTCACTGGGTCTCGCAAAACAGTTATAAAGAAATACCTAAGCAAAGATAAAAGTTTAATCATTATAAAAATATTCAAAATTAAATTAAAATTAACAAATATTAGCCTTAATTTAAAAAAATACAGAAAGAAATATCTCATAATAATGATTGTTTACTATCCACCTTTGCTTACATGAAATGTAGAATAACTTTTGTCTTTAAAATTTACATATTTGTCATAGATGGATTTAGATTACACTGTGGCACAATTTCTGTTTTATGAGAAATTTAAAAACATATTAAATACTTTTGTATAATTGATTTCAAATCTCCAATCTGTTCCTTTCTCCAAGATCCAGTTTTTCTTTTTAAAAAATTACATTTTTAATCTTTCTTTTTTTGACAAAATGTACAAGTTTAAAAATGCTATGTATAACAAGGTAGACACATAAATGTAGCAACAAACTTCCAAAATACATCATAAGGATTAAAATTGCATAGAAACCTATGCCCAGAAATATCGTCATATGTCGCTAGGGGCATTTCCCTATTATAAAGTGTTTTTTGTATACTTCTGTACGGATCATAATAGTGAAGTACCCTCAGCCACGTATTTTTGGGCATGAGTTTCTATGCAATTTTAATTCCTGATAATGTACCCTAACAACCCTAAAAGTGCGTTGCAACATTTATGTGACTCTTTCTTCCTATAACATTTTTAAACTTGAACATTTCAACAAAATATAGACTAAAAATATCATTTAAAAAAAAAATTACAGCTTTAAGAGCAAAGCTAAATTCAGATTTGAAATTCCCATACTCAAATTAGACAACATCAAATATTTGCAAAATACAACCAAAAAAATTTGTTTTCCGTTGTAAAATGTCAGTGAAATGAAAATATAAGTGTGATAAAACAATGACTAGAAGTTTTCTATGGCAGAAGTTAGAAATAGCGCAGACTTACAAATTAATTTTTGAACGTTTAGCAAATAAGAATTTATATAATGATAAAGACATGTATACAATCATCAACCACATATTGTCTATTTATCATATTTTAATGCTCAGTAAAAGCTTGTTAAAAGATATGTAGTTATGATAATCATCCCAAACTTCTCAACATAGTTAAATAATAAGTTGTTATCCTAAAGAGTGCATTAAACTGGTCCTACTCACGAAAAAAAAAATAGACAGGATTATTAAAAAGGTTAAATTCAAATAAAAATATAACAGTAATAATTTTTAATATTAAAACAATATGATTTTTTTCAAAAACATTCATTTTGTTTTTACAGTAGAACTTCATCATTGAAAGAACTTAAATAACAATAGATTATCTGGGCTTCGTTATTTCATTTAAATATAGATTCATTTAAAACTGCATCACTATAGTTTTAAGACTTAGAAGTGATCATAGAATCAGAGCTCCTTCTAGGCAGGGTGCAAAAGTTTAAAGAAAGGGCATTATTATTCTAAAAAGGCAATAATTTCTTTCTATGGGCTTTATACATTCCATTAAAAAACATTGTCAATTAGTAAAAGAAAAAAAAACTGTTTTTACTTTACAAAAAATACCAAAGCAATAATATTATTTAGAAAAATTTATTCATAAATTAACATATAAATCAAGTTAATTAGCTTAGTAATTTATTTAATATGCATGCATACATTATTAAAATAAGAAATGTGTACTTATAGTAATGATTTAATAATTAAAAGAATGCTTTTCAGTTCTTAATTTTATCATAGGTGCTTTAAGTAGCACAACAATATAATTGAAAATGCAGCATTAAATAATATACATTAAAAAAAATAATAATAATTCAAATGAGCTTATATTTTCAAGACCAAACAAATCAAGAATATATATATATTTTTTTTTTAAAAGATTAACTAAAAAAATAACGTACAAAATTCAATAAAGCATCTTACTCAGTTCTCCTTCAATATAAACCAATTTAAGAAACTCAGTTCTCCTCCAATATTATATTAAACCAATTTAAGAAACTATCAAAACATTTATTTAATGGTGGTCTATTTTTATTTCCTATTTTTATTTTTTAGGTAAGCCTGAAACTAAAATCTGCTTAAATGAACATATTTTGTAGTCACATTTTGTATTAAAAATTGAAGATTGAAAAAAAAATCGAAAATTTCATATTTCTTCATCTGATTAAATTAAAAATTATTTATGCAAGAAATAAGAATTTAAATTATTAAAGATATTTTCATAAAAAAACTGTTTTTAATACAATACAAATTAAAAAACATTTTTAAAGGTTAATTATTAAATAACATACAAAATTCAATAAAACGTATGCTATAATTTATGCTTTTAATTATATAGTAAGCAAATTGTTAAAATAAAATAATATTTTGTAGTGTGAAGCTCAAAATTAAAAAAAGAAAGAAAATTTTATATTTTCTATCTGGTTTTATTAAATTGAATTTAAATTATTAAAATTATTTTTTATAAGAAAAACTAGGTTTGGTTATTTTTAAGAAAAATATTTGAATAACTAATTAAAAATAAATAAATAAATAACATTTATGAAAATAACTGTCTTTTCCTCATTTCTTTACAGCAGCAACAAAATTACACTCATTATTCAACGTTAATATCATTAATCTGTTAATATCTTCAAATTTTAGAGAATTTCTTTTATCTGTTAGAATTAATTTAAGTTGTGAAAACACTCTTTCAACTTCTGCATTAGAAACAGGTAAAATATTTGCTATTGTAACTAATTCGGTAATTAAAGGAAATCTACTGGAGCTATTTGTTTTATGCATTATTGAGTTTAGTTTTTTGATACAAAGCACACTGTTTGGAATACTTAACATGGAAAGATAAAAGATTTTTAAAGTCACTCCATTCTTCACACAACGATTCTTCATTAAAATCAAAATAATCCGCGAGTTCAATTATTTCTGAATTGCCATACAAGTCTATTGACAATCCGTCTACAAATCTTGTTAAATTAAATATGCTCAAATGTGATATCACTTACTGATTTTCCAATCTTTCTGATATGTTTTTAATTAGAATATCTAAAAACTCCTTAAAACACTCTTTCAACTTCTGCATTAGAAACAGGTAAAATATTTGCTATTGTAACTAATTCGGTAATTAAAGGAAATCTACTGGAGCTATTTGTTTTATGCATTATTGAGTTTAGTTTTTTGATACAAAGCACACTGTTTGGAATACTTAACATGGAAAGATAAAAGATTTTTAAAGTCACTCCATTCTTCACACAACGATTCTTCATTAAAATCAAAATAATCCGCGAGTTCAATTATTTCTGAATTGCCATACAAGTCTATTGACAATCCGTCTACAAATCTTGTTAAATTAAATATGCTCAAATGTGATATCACTTACTGATTTTCCAATCTTTCTGATATGTTTTTAATTAGAATATCTAAAAACTCCTTAAAACACTCTTTCAACTTCTGCATTAGAAACAGGTAAAATATTTGCTATTGTAACTAATTCGGTAATTAAAGGAAATCTACTGGAGCTATTTGTTTTATGCATTATTGAGTTTAGTTTTTTGATACAAAGCACACTGTTTGGAATACTTAACATGGAAAGATAAAAGATTTTTAAAGTCACTCCATTCTTCACACAACGATTCTTCATTAAAATCAAAATAATCTGGGAGTTCAATTATTTCTGAATTGCCATACAAGTCTATTGACAATCCGTCTACAAATCTTGTTAAATTAAATATGCTCAAATGTGATATCACTTACTGATTTTCCAATCTTTCTGATATGTTTTTAATTAGAATATCTAAAAACTCCTTAGCGTCTTCCTCAAAAGCACCATCGCTCGGTCCAATTGGTGCCATTATATTGAGGAGTCGAGCATGTTCCCCCAACATTTTGCAAAAAGTCCCATCGGGTTTCTTTTTAAGTCTCTCCAATTCAGCTAAAGTGCTTCGTACTTTTGTTTCTATCAATCCTATGTCTATGTTTTCTTGCTGTAAGCTTAAATTGAGATGTGTGACTGATGATAACGCATCACATAGGAAGTGAATTGCTTTAAAAAAATCATAACTCTGAAATTGCTTTAGTAAACCGCTGGCAGTTGGCTCGGAAAGCTGTTTTGAAGAGTCATTCACTGCAGCGTTTTCTAAATCAGCCAATATGGCTTCATAGTTCTTACGAACTGAATTTACTGTTTCATTGTGGGATAACCATTTAGTGAAGCCCACTCTTTTAATTGTTGTACCTCTATTCTCAACATTAAATAAATTATGAGCATTTTTCAAACTAGTCGTTCTAGCTGAACTGCTTTTATAATACTTGTAAGTACTATATACAATCTAGTCCACTTTAACGAACCTTTTAAGGCACTCAAAGCTATCCTTTGTTGCCAATGCCAATCTGTGGTTCATACAATTTACAGATATTATTTTGTTGTTTTCTTTTTTTTAATTTTGTGACTACTCCCTCTTTTTCCTACCATAGCACTGGCTCCGTCGCTTACGAATGCGGACATTTTATTTATGGAACCACAGTCATTGAAAACTTCTGATAAGGTCGATAAAATTGTGTCTGCCTTTCCATCTGGTAGACAACAATCTCTTACAAAAGAGTGTTTTGTTTCTCCATCTTTCATGTATTTGACGACTACACCCACATGTTTTTTATTATTAATGTCGGATGTTACATCTATAGTCACAGAAAAGAAAGGGCTACTGTTGATATCAGTTAGAATTTTTTCTTCCTGAACGCTGGCCATGCACTCTAACAGCTCATTGACAGCTGTGTAACTGGTGTATACAGCATGGCAAGTTATGCTTAATGAAAAAATTAAGATACTTCATCGCTGCAGTCACAGCCTTGAAAGTTTTTGTATCTTCATTCGTTGTTGAATCGATTAAATTATTGCATTTAGCATCGGTTTCAGTGTTTATTGCCTCAAGATGTGCCAATGCCTTTTCATGGCCTCTAATTTTATCTAAACGGATGCTTACACAACCCTTCTCCACCCATGGAGAGCCAGAGTTTTTCTTGTGTTTCATGCATAGTTTACACAATAGAATTTCCCTACCATCCGTTTTGCAATGTTGCAGCCATTGAAATTTTTGCAACCAAGTTTGATCAAATACAGTTCTATGTTTATTTGATGTACTTGTTGCCTCCAAGTTGGGTTCCACATCAACAGTTTTTTGGGTAGAATCAATTGAAGAAATTTCTTCACCTGCTTCATTAACTGGGCTGAAAGTATCAGCAGGTAATGAAGAGCAGCCTGCTACTCGCAGCCTCAAATTCTACACCATCAGATTTTGAAAGGCTACCTGCACCTTCAGCAATTTTTGGTGGATGCAGCAATGGATCCCCCACCATGTTATTGCTCAATTCCTACACAGTAAAATTATTCTTATTTAGCATAAGATATTGATTTTTTTTTAATTGTAGACTACAAAGGTAATAATAAAATCAATGCAGTGCAGTAAAAAGTTTCACACTCTCATCACATAGATTAATAAAGACGAAAGTTTAACTTGTGTTCATTTAAATTATGTCAATTTATTATGTTTTTATTACATTGTTAATTATGTTAATTTTAAATTGTATTATGTTTTGAAACTGGTTTTATTGCAATAGTACAAGGTAAGAGAAAAACAAGTTAATAAAAATCTCTATAATTAAATGTCACCTCCTGATTTCACTTTTAATCTACAAAACTATTCATAATTTTTATTATGTTTTTACTAACTTTCGTGTCTTTGACGACGGAATTTCATAATCAAAATTTCGAAAACTTTTAGAGTAGCTAGAGCACTTAAATCTTTATATAATCTCTATATATAACTTAGGAAATTAAAAAAAAAATATTTAACATAATACTAACCGACGCTTTACAGGCTTTCCTTCATCTTCATCCATAATATGATCAACACAGTTCGATAGTTCAGACCAATCTGGATGAACTCCACACTTCCATCCTGTAGTGTACCGACTAAAAAACCATGTACTGCCATATTTATCAGGCCTATAGCAACGGCAGATTCGACGATTTCTTCTACATTGGCAAGGTCTCTCTAGTTGCAAATCCTCTACCATGTGTCGAGCGAAAACACTACCTCCAGTGTTTTGAATATGCAGAAACACAATGACATCAGATCCTTTTATATTAAAGTCTGATTTGGCAACAGTTATTTTAGAGGTGGTTATTTTACCACCCTGATTATCATATTTAACTGGTTTAGGTTTATTAGCTATAGACCAGTTCGATAAAATTTCACGATTTGCTTTTAATTTTCGCCAATGAGGGTTGTTATTGTTCGATAGTAAATAGCTGTTTAGTGAACATGATTGATTGGAACAAAAGTACCATAAGAAAGAAATAATAAAAAAACAAGCTACAAGAATGCTAAAGGTGAAATATCGAAAGAATCGCCAAGAAAATATGTGCATAGTTACAACTCGCTTTGACTAACATAAGAGATCATTTTTTGTCTAACATCAAACATTTGTATTGATGCATGAAATAAAAATAAAGTAATTGTATATAAATATGTGATTTACAAACACAGATGTCAGTCTTTCATTTTGTATTTGTTTTGATTTTGTTAATGAATTTTTACAGGTGAAGCTACAGTTAGAAGTTCAGAGTACTACAGTTACAGAGTAGAAAATAAAACTTATAAGTCATGTGATATTTAACTGCCAATAAAACGTCTGAACGCAGTTGCGACATATTTGTGTAACCATCTTAGTAAAAATATAACGACAAATTATAGCGGGGTTTTTAAGGAAATTTATTCGAACCAAACATTGAAGAAGTTAAGCATCCAAATGCGATTTAATAAACAAACCTTTCAGTCATAGAGGAATCTTTCAGTCTACCAGTCCAAATTAAAAAAAGATTTCAACGTTATTTATATGAAGTTTGAAAAGAGAACGACATTAGAAATCTACAATGGCTGATGAAGCTAGTTTTTCGTCTGATTCTGATACAGATGAAATAGACTCTTGCATTTGGTCCTTAAAAAAACGCAAGTCTTTTAAACAAGAAAGTCCTGATAGAGCTAACCAGATTATAAGCAACAGTCTCGAGACTCATTCTGTTGTAGACAAATATAAAGTAAAAATAACACCACTCCTTGAAAAGCTAATTTTTTTAGTATCAAAAAAGAATCATGTTTTAGTGGATAAAGAAATTCAAAATATTTTCATTCAAATGTTATCTAGAGTTACCTTCTCAAAACTATTATAATGAATGGCAAAAACCCTTTCTTGTGTGTAAAAGTTTTGATTTTTTTCCTAGAATACTAATCTTTCTTTAATTTATAATTCTGAACTGCTGTAAGTGGGATTCCCAAGAAGAACAATTATGTCAACAATGTTTTATAATTGAAATTATTATTATATCTTCACATTTAGCTAGCAGATATTTCAGGCTTAAATGCATATTTGCTAAATATTTTTGGAAAATGAATCCATTTTTTATGCCACTCGCGAGACAGAACTGGAGTATTGCTTTGTAAGTTACTAAACTGCTTGAATGTAACAGTTTTATTTTTAAATTGGAAACTAAATGTATATGTAACTATTTTTATTTTGTTTTATAAAATTGCTTTTTCCTTCTACCACTTATAAATAATTTAAACGTATATAATACCTTACAACCAGGGGTCTGTCCAGGCCGAATTTAATACCGTTTAGCGGTACCTTCACAAATTCAACTTTAGGAAAAACGGTAGCTTCACAAAATACTTTTTCTTAAAATTTCATTTTTGTATCCCTTAAGAAACGATAAATCCATATTTTTGTGTTGATTTTTTAATATAATTTTTAATTTTTCACAAATTATGTCTAAATTTTCACAAAATAGGTACCTCTCAGAAAAACCTAGACAGACCCCTGACAACGATCCTTAAAAATATAAAATGTTTGCATGATTGAAAACAATTCCTGTTTAAAATTGTAGAATCAGTTGACAAAGAATCCGAACCAGAAATAGTAACAAACAAATCAATTATGAAGATGTAAATATTTCAACATTACCAGTTGCATCGATAAAAGTAGTTGCTGATTTTATAAACATTAATTGTTCTGTAAATAATTCTTAAATTAAAAATTAAAAAAAAAGTGCATTTCAATGTGTTTTTTAAAATAAACTTGCCAAAAATATGAAGTATATTAATATATGAATTAATTTTAATTTATCTTAGTGAAATCTGTGGTATGATCTTTTTCTAGGGTATCTAACCCATATTTATAGACATTTTTCTTATTTCTCCCGTCTTTTGAACATAAAGTATTATACATTTTTAACTAAAGTAAATGGGTACTCATGGAGAGATGATTATTCATACCTGAAGGAAATTCTTTCAACCTCTTAAAAATGGATGCCTCATAATCATATTTCGTCTGTCATTTTAGTTAAGATTTCTTTTTCATATTATGGAATTAAATTAAGATATATAATTTTAAAAGTAAGAATGACTGTATGCATGCCACAACCTGAATTGATATTACAGCTTAAAGATTAAAAATGAAAAACACTTTATTGTGATAATATTCATAAGAAATTACAAAAATCTAGATTTATCCAACTACCTAAGTTACTACTTTCGACCAGTTAATCCATTGAGATTGATCGACTGATCTATTGAGATAGATAGAGCAATAAAATATCCATTTTAATCAAGATGAATAAGACTATTTAAATATGTGATTTCATAACAATTTAAGATTAACATTTTTTTTTTTCGAGAAGGACAGTTGTGCAAACTCAAAACATTACCTAACAGACATAATAAGTGTAATTTTCTGGGGTTAAAATTGTGAAAAATGTGATTTTGATGAAGACATTATTCAAATGGAAAATTCTTAAATCGTTTAAATAAAAATCGCTCACATGTGATTTATAATTGTTAATCAAGTAAATAAGTTTTACTTGTTAAAACATAAGGTTAAAACATAAGGATTAGGAGGTCATATATTTATCTTCAGTTTTCGTAATGATAAAAGGACTCAAATATTTAAAACGTAATGTTTGAGAGTTTTGTAACTAGGGTTATATTTCTATCTATAATGATAATTTTAAAAAAATGATTCGCAAAATTCTTACACCAGAACCCCAAATACTCAACATTACACCCCGAATTTTCCAACATTTTCTAGAATATATGTAAAAATAATTAAATACTTAGGTACTAATAATGTATTATCAATTAAGGGCTTTTCATTTGTAATTTTTCCCAATACTTGTTTACGTATATAAAATGTAAAAATATTTGAGTACAGAAAATAACTGTTTTATGATTTATTTTATCAAGAAATTTGAAGAGTTGAAGAAGAAATCTGATGAGATACGACGTTACTCTGCCAAAAGACAACTTATTGCTGAAAAGCGAAGAGCTAAGAAACTTGTGAAGAAAGCTTTGCGGGACCCTTTTATAAAAGAATTAGTTGAGAAGAGTCAACTTTCTTCACAGGAAAATGAGTAAGCGGCCATAAAATCAATAATAATGTACATCAACTATTTTATTTTACATTTCTCTGTATATCACTAAAAGATGACTGTCTACTTACCTTTTAGAGCATTTTCATTGAACCAAAAAATATCTCTTGATAAGTCTATTAATAAACAAAGGTCTAGATGTGTTTTGACTGTCATCAACATAAAGTAATGAAAATTTTAAAGGGATAAATAAATATCCTGTTAAATATTTATTTATACTTTCTGGATATTACTTACTGCTATTATTAAGTTTTTAATTTTGATTACTATTTAAAATCAATAGCTTTAAACTAGTGTTCTTTATTTTAAAGTATGTGATCTTATATTATTTACTTACTATTGAACATTTTGTAAAAAGCATATTTTATTATCATTTTAGAATTATTAAATGGTAAATAAGTTACATTTACTTTTATAATAAATTTTAAGTGAAATTATGTCCAATCAGCATATGCAATTAAAATAACAAATTTCAAATAACTAAGATCATAAAGCAATATTAGGAATTTATTTTTTTGCTGCATTGCTAAAAAAAAATTTATTTTTATAGTTTAAAAAGTATCTTTATCGCAATAAACGTAATTACTAATTTCCACAGTGATTCAAAACAATTACGAATTTTAAAAACAGTTTTTTTAATGAAGCTGTAATGATAACTGCAAAATAATTAGGTTTAACACATGGATCAATAAGTTCCGAGACTAACCCAGAGATGGCGCTCGTAGTAAACCAGTAACCAGGTCTTTCTAGAGTACTAACCTTTGCTTGAAACGTGTCAAAATTTTAAGTCGATCGGACCAGAAACAGCTGAGTTATCGAGGTTGGAGTAAAGTCGTTTTGTAGTTTGTTTAAAAAATGGAAAAAACAGAGTTTCGTGTTCTGATAAAACATTGTTTTTTAATGGGTAAAAACACCGTGCAAGCGAAACAATGGATTGACAAATGTTACCCAGACTTTTGTCCATCAAAAGCAACGATTTGTCGGTGGTTTGCCGAGTTTAAATGTGGTCGTACCGACACAAATGACGCGGAACGCTCGGGTAGACCTGTGGAAGCCGTTACACCGGAAAATGTGAGTGAAGTGACAAAAATTATAATGAAAGATCGTAAAGTGAAGCTCCGTGAGATTGCTGAGATGACACAGATATCATATGGAAGTGTATTTACTATCCTTCATGAAAAATTGAGCATGAAAAAGGTTTTTTCCAAGTGGGTGCCGCGATTGCTTTCGATGGAACAAAAACAGCAACGAGTCGATGATTCAGAAAGCTGTTTATCGCTATTTACTCGCAACAAAAAAGATTTCTTGCGTCGTTACGTGACCATGGACGAAACATGGTTACATCACTACACTCCAGAGTCGAAGCGGCAGTCATCTGAGTGGCGCACAGCTGGCGAAAGCCGTCCGAAGCGTCCGAAAACGCAGCAGTCAGCTGGCAAAGTCATGGCGTCAGTTTTTTGGGATACGCATGGCGTGATTTTCATTGACTACCTCGAAAAAGGTAAATCGATCAACAGTGATTATTATATTGACTTGCTGGTGCGTTTGAAGGAGGAAATCACAAAAAAAACGACCGCACATGCAGAGAAAAAAAATCCTTTTTCACCAAGACAATGCACCCTGCCACAAGTCGATGAAAACAATGGCAAAATTGAACGAATTGGGCTTTCGTCTGCTTCCCCACCCCCCATACTCGCCAGATTTAGCCCCCAGTGACTACTGGCTCTTTGCTGATCTTAAAAAAGTGCTCCAGGGAAAAAGATTTGGCTCAAATGAGGAGGTCATCGCTGAAACTGAAGCTCATTTTGAAGCGAAAGATAATTTTTTTTATAAACATGGTATTGAAAAATTGGAAAAGCGTTGGAACGATTGTATCACCCTAAAAGGTGATTATGTTGATGAATAAAAAAAAATTTTGCAAAAAGAATTTTGTTTTCATTGTTAGTCTCGGGACTTATTGATCCATGTGTTAAATGTGAGTTGAATGAGATTGGAATCATAATCTGCAGATTCACATCTGTGTTAATTGAATAAAGGATTTAGGGATCTTTTATTTTGATGTAACTATCATCATTATTAAACAAAAATGATTTGATGAGCAGAGCCCCCTAGTATCAGAATATGAACATATCATCATCATATTTGGCATGACAGCACAGGATGGCCAAAATTCTGTTGAAATTTCCACCAGGACAACTTATTTTTTTACCTAGATTTCCAGTTTTTTACCCCAATCACTTTAAAATCTGATTTCACAGAATCAAGCCATCATTGTTTGGTCTTCTTTTTTTTTTGACTAGTAAAGATAATATTAACATAATGATATCATTTTCCAGTTTAATTTCCTTAAAATATCCTCTCAACTGCTAGTGATAATTTTAAAGCTGATTTCTTACAAAATGTTTTAAGACTTTCTAAAAATTTTTGCTGTAATAAAAGTTGGTTAGAAAATTTAATGAGCTGTAAAAAGTTATAGAATTTTAAAACTTTTGTTTTGGCATGTTCAGTTTTTTAATCAAACTTCCTATTCTAATATATTGTAAGATACATTGACAGTCACAAATTCTACTGAAAAGTTTTCTAAACTGAAAACACTTGATTTGCAAAATTTTTCTATAATTTGAAACAGTTGACAACTATGTTAAGTTTTTCTCCAAATCTAGTTTCATCTTGACTGAGAAATATTTGATAAATGTAATAATTAATAGATGCAATTAGAAATATAGCTGATTTTTTAATGATTTTTTTTTGTTTGTTGTTAAAGTACTTGTAATTGTTTTTTCACATTTATTAGATTATCATAAAGCCATTTAATCTAAAGTAATTGTGACCCAACTTGTTACAAGTAATTAAGATTGTTAGATCATCAAGATTTATCATTATAATTATTCAATTTAATTGATAAACCATAAAATGTCAATTTTATTTTTTTATTATTATTATTATTATTATTTTTTGATAATCATGATAACTTAGATGTTACACTATTAAGCTTTTTTGTTTACAAAGGTATGATATGAACTCAAATTAATCATTTAATTTATAGATAAATTTGAACATTGTGTTACAATCTTATTACAGGTTTTATTTGTGAATTATAATTTAAATGGCACTCTATATTGCATTTTAACAGCATGTATTAAAGATGCATTTTGATTGCAATTTGAATGATCATGCCAACTTACTTGAGTGAATCATATTGCATAAATCTTTTCTTTTTATCCAGCTTTGACATTTCATGGAACATCAACAGCTTTTCCCAAAATGCTTATTGAAATTACATTGTTACATCTTAATATAATGTAAAATTATTCATACTGAGTTCAAAAACAAAAAATGAAAATATTGTTATTATCTCATTGTTGTTATCTTTAGCTTCATATCTGTCTTTTATAATTTTTCTAAATCTGTAAATGATAGATCATTTTTATACAAATACTCTTGTGATTAGCATTAAGATACTGAAGGAGTTTTTCTTGAGATAATAGTTTAGTGAATCTTTTAGAAAATACAATTCTTGCTGCTGATCGCCATTACACTCAATCATCATTTCATTTGGTAACAAAAATAACATATTTGTCAAATTGTAAGAACTTAAAAAGTATTTTTAAAAAAAATCTCTTGATCATCCATTGATTGATTTAGCCAAACTTACCACAGAAGGGTAGAAGGGTCAAAATCTTACTACTCCCTTTTTACTTAATTTAAGACTGCCTAAAATTACCCTGCATTAGGTGCAACTTTTAAAATATATTTAATTTGCTAGTTTCTATAGCTTTTTGTTGAATTAAGATCAGTCACTAGGGAGGATTGAAAAATTTATTCTAATAATATTTTTTTTTCATATTATATATATTTTTTGGCTCTTCAGATTATCCTTGTTATGAAAACACTAGTGGAGTAGGCATAAATTTAAGTCTGTCTTTCTTTTGTCCTTTAGAAATGAAGCTCATGAAAAAGAGGCAGAAGAGTGGAATGAAGTGAAACCATTTTTAAATGTCAATAATCATATGCAGACTGCAGTTTCTCATGGTGATTGGGGGCCAAAGGTAATAAGCCAGCGAAAAAGTAATTCATTAAATAGTAATAGTAAGAGGGCCGTTGAATGGAAAGTCATTTGAAATACCTGTGTATTCCGCTACATCTTGAGAAATAAAATTTTAAGTGGATTGAAATATTTTTTAATAACAATAAAAGGTATTTTAATTATAATTTTTAATGTTTTTTTTAATTTAATAATTACTTACTTACTTATCTATGTGCCTTGGGCACTTAAGGCCTCCAGCATATCCCTCCAACGCCTCCTGTCTCTAGCAATAGATCTTGCTCCCACCCAGCCAGATATTCTACATTCTTTTAATTCGCCCAAAAACATGCGCTGGATGGTAAGTCTGGGTCTTCCTCTTGTTCTTTTACCATCAGGGGCCCATGTAAGCGCAACAGATGTAATTTTTTCTTTGGACATTCTAAGGATATGTCCGAGCCAGCTTCATTTTCGTTTTTTAATTTCATATTGTTTTTATTTCAGCTTTCTTTAATAGATTTTGACTTGATAATCAAAAAAAAATAATAATAATAATTTAATAATAGTCGTAAAAAATTTGAATTGTAAGGTATGAAAATTTTTGTATCATTTTAAAGAATGTAATTTTATGTGGCTAAATACGACATTTGAACGAAATCAGTTAAATGGTCCCGGAGAATTCAGGATTTTTATTAGACTTTAATTTAACTTTTTTCTTGAAAGTATGGTAAATTGGAAAACTGAAATGTTTAGCTTTCTTTCAAAAATTAAGATCAATTTTATTTTTTTCTGTTTTGCTTATGTATCTAATCTAAGTTTTTTAAAGGTGTTTTTATGATAGTGCTGCTTTTTTAAAAGTGTTTTCTCATAGACATTATTTCTTTTAATGTTTTATGGATAAATTTTTATCTGGAAAATATTATTTTTAGCATTTTTGTTTTAAGAATTAAGAGTATTACTTTTTTCTATCAACTTAACTATGTCAGTTTTTTTTTTTATCTTAAGCATTTTTATTAAAGTTTTTTTTTCTCTATTCCACAAATAATACTGCTAAGTTTTGATTATTTTTCAATTATGACTCTAAACTTATTTCTATATAAAAAGTAATATTTATTTATGATTATTGAAAAAATTTTTGCTTACTTGGTCTCCCGAATGTTCGGTATTCGAACGATTCTTTTAGCAAAATATTCAGTGTTCGGTTATTCTGCTAAATCACTATTCCTTATATCCCTACTTTAGGTAATAAAATCTCATGATTGTGTGCAAGAGTTTTTTCAATTCACTTAAAAAGTTCTTTAGATATGTTGAAATACGAAAAAAATAAAATTAGCATTAAATGATTCAAACTTTAGACTGCTCTCCTGACCATATTAGAATTGTATTTCCCAAGTTGTGGCTACCCTCTATGTTTTGAGAGTCAGGATTCATAATCCGTTGGATAAAAAAGGAATGTTTTTTCAAAGAGAGTATGTTTTTGTGTCTGATTTCGCTGCTTAAAATATCATCTGCTCTAAATAATTAGCACATTAAATTCTTCTCAGATTATGGCTGTTTACCATATTTTTTTTTTTTTTTTACTCAAATGTACTTTAAGAGATTTCAATAAATTTGAAATAAATAAATTTATTTATAATTTTATTTTGATATATTTATTATCTTCAGTTAAAAGCTTTGAATAATTGATTTCTCTTCACTATTTGGCCATATTAGCGGTACATCACATAGTTCGTTTTTCGAATAATAAATCAATGAAATTGTTAAAAATTCTATTTATTTTTATACATTATTGGTTATAGCAAATCTATTTTTGTAGCTGTTAGTTTACATGATTTTAATTTAGATTAGACTTATAAAAATATGCTTGTTTTTGTTTGTTAATATTATATATTTATCACACATATCATACTTATTTCTTAGCTTAAAACGCTCTCACTTATTTTGAAGCTTTTTTTTCTAGTGGTAATAAAATAAAAATTGTTAGCAACTGTAAGCAGAAATTTCTTAAATTTCAGCAGCACCTAAATAATGAATAAACAATGATGAATAGTTGAGATATGTTTAAATTAATCTTGGTATGATACTGCGCAAGAACATTTTAAATCAAATTTGTTAAACAAAGAACAAAATATCAAAGTATAAATTATGTTATTACTTAACATATCAAAGAAAATTAGAGAAGCTTGCAGCTTTATTATTTATGGCATACTTATTTATAGTTAAATTTTCTTGTGTAGTCGCTCTTTATTATATGTATCTATTGCTTTATTATACACAAGAATAATTATAATTTAGTCAAATTAGGAATTTCATTGGTCAAAATTAAAATGTTCCTCCTTCTAAAAATATAAGCCTGTGTTGTGCCAGATAATAGTATGTTATTTAGGCTTTTTGAATTATTTTATATTCTGTAATGCTTTTCTTAAAAGTGATTGTATGTAAAAGATAATGCTTACTATCCTTAAATTTAAAAAAAAATGTTCTTTTGCATTTAAAAATGTCTGCATGATTTATGAATAAAAAACAAATTTTGTAAAGTTTGCATGTAAGGCAAGACTGGAACGATGGGGCCCAGGGGTTACTAACTTTTTATTAAAAATTTTAATCTTTCTTAAACAAGTTAAATATTTTGTTTCTTTCTTAAATATTTTTGTTCGTTTATAATTGTATTATCTATAAAATACATAACAGAAAACAAGCATGTGGTTTTGTTCTACTTTCCATAAGTACTAAGTTCAAGCATTGTTTTAAGCTTTTGTAATTTTTCACCCTCTTCCATCTTGTGAGGAGCCTTCTGTTTTTTTTATCGGCGAAGGCCCCAAGCAACATTACATCTGCACTGGGCTAATAGGTTGTTCCCTATATAAATTTAAATAATTACTTGTTTTCATGTCTTCAATATGATTCATTATACAATATGAAATTCTATAAAAATATTTTAATCATAATGATATAATTAAGGTTTTTAATTGAATGAAGCAAATCAATATTAGCTTGGGCCTAGCGGGATGATCACTATTTCAGGTTTATGGCATGTAACTCTGTTTGCATGTAATTGTAATAATCGAGAAAATTTTTTTTTTTTATTCTAGTGTTATTTTGTTCACAAACGAGTCTAATTGTTTTTTCTAGACAGAAATAGAATGTACTATTGACGATGCTATCAAACAAGGAGATTTCGAAAAGGCAGAACTTTTAAGTGATACACTCGCAAAACGTGAGGTAATTGTATTTAGTTTATAAAAATTCATAAAGTTAAAACTTGACTAGTTATTTCATATAAAAAATTTATATTAATAATTTTCTACATGATATAATTTTTGTGTATAAACTTTTTCAATGTCTTGCCTAAAATCTTTTATTAAAGAATTGATGTATGTATTGAAAGTGATAAAAAAGTATATTTTTTGCATAAATAATAGAAATGACTAAGAAATAAAGTGAAACATATGATAATGGAACAGGTAATTTGTTTATTTCATTGAACTTTAAAAAGGAAAGTATGAAATCTGAAAAAGAGCACGTAAGTCCCACATAATCGAGGTAAAATTAGCATAATTTCTTAACTGGTAAAACAAATAAATTTTTTTTTAATTAAAATGATGTTTTTGAATTTTTTTAAAACTAGTTATGCGAGTTATTACAACAAGTGTACAAGTTTTAGGTGTTGAAATGTTTATATAAAATCACTATGTGATTATTCATTTAATAATACTATATTATGAAAGTATATAACATTTTAAAAAACTTGTTGTGCTTATGATTTTATTTATTTCTTATTATAAACAGAATTGTTTTGATTGATGACTCTTTTTAAAATAATATCATTATGCAGACATTCAATTGCTCAATTTTACTAATTTACTTAAATTATTTTTTAAAAAAATTCCAAATTTATATTATCTAATGAGAAAAGTAATTATATAACATTAAACTTTTAAATTTCCAAAATATTGAAAATTTAAGAATGTTTTTAATATTATATTTATAATTTAATTCAAATTAAAACTGTAGTTTAGTTTTATTAAAGCTTGAAATTCTTGTTTACAAAAATAGGGGGGGGAAACACATTGCTTTGAAAATATCTATATATTTCGTTTCTTAAATCTTAGTTCCTACCCCCCCCCCCCAAGAAAAAAGAAAGAAAAAACAATTTCCCACTGTTTGAGTTAAAAAAATTTTAAAATCTCCATTAAAGTTCATCACTAAATCCTATCCACTCCACTTAATCCTATACAGTTCAAAAATAATTTAGCCTTATTCAAAACTTCATTTACGTAATCTTTCCATCAGCATTAATGTTTTGTTCCAATCTAAGTAATTTTTTAAAACATACCTATTTACTTATTATTCATTATTTTTTCCTAAATTTTAAACTATAAAATACAGTTGTAAAATTTCTGTTCTTCATTTTATTCAGATCAGTTGATCATAAAATAAATTCAATTCAACCAAGCTTCTCACAAATGTAAATGTTCTGTGAATAAATTTTAGAGTAATTTTTTATGTTTACTATTAGAGAAAGTCATTACTTAACCTTTTGCTTATCATGCTATTATTTTGATACACTTCTTAAACCAGTTATAAGCATAAGATTAAATGATATAATTGTTTAAGAAAAATTTGCACAAAAGTGTGCTTAAATAATTTTTTGATCATTTTCATATCTGTGTAGTTAAGTTTTTTATTGTAGATTCGATGATTATTTTATTTCTTTTAAATTTTTAATTCTTCATTAATTAGCTGTTGTAATACAAGAAATGCTCAATATGAACCTTTTGACTGTTCTCTCTAGTTTGAAATTATGGGCTAGTAATTTGAGATTTAATAATATCTATACATATAAAACATTAATCTTTTTCAAAGCAATTTTTTTTGCACAGTAAGACGTGGTGGTTCAGGAAATAGAGTGCTCACCTGCCAAAGAGGTGACACAAATTTGAATCCCAGCGATAGCTGATCAATACAAATTCTGCATTGACCACAGTGTTGATGCAAAATATCCTAAGTAGTTGAGGAATCATGGGGACTCTCCTTGCCATTAGGCTTACTGTGGGAATTGTTCATGGCTTTCTTCTCCATGTAAGGCAAATGAGGGTTAGGTTCATCAAAAGAGTCCTCAACAGAGGCAAATTTCTCTCGATACTTGTTCCAGGAGTTCCCTTGTCTTCTGGATTAGGTTCAAAATTACAAAGCTACTGAGTTGAACATTGGTAGTTGTAAACTCAAAATTGGGTCAGCTGTTCAATGCCGGTTATAAAATTTTAAAAAGTTATATGCCGGTTATAAAATTTTAAAAGTATTTAAATGGTTCTATGATTCACTTTTTTTTAAAAACTTTTCTTAAAATAACTTGTATTGTATTGTCATTATTGTATTTTTTTTAATTAAATAAATGTTTTATTTACTAGTTTGCAACAAAAATAACCAAAGCATTTTCTGCCAAAAGATGTCATGAACAATTAGAAAAACAAAAGTTACTTGAAAAGGATAAAAAATCCAAGAAAATCAGATGGACGTAAGTACCTTCATTTTTCTGATGTTATATGCCATCAAACTATCATATTATGTATTCCTAATTTTTAATACTAATTTTCTTCTCTGTCTTAGTGATTAAATAAATGAGAATCTATAACCTTTAAAGATGTTCTCTTTAAAAGAAAGTGAAATGCATTAAAGTTTTTTAAAATAATTTTATTATCACACTTTTTCAACTGATACAATGTGCAATACAAAAATAAGTGTTGCAATTTCTGAAGTTGAAAATTTTTTCCCCAAAAGTCTGATTCCTGAAAAAGAATTACGGATGAAATAAGAATATATAACATGAACTTAATATTCTGAATGATTTTTATTTGTATGTTTGGCACTTTTTATAGAATTTTATATATCTTAGGTTACAGTGGGGAACAAATTTTTTTATTGCATTTATACAAATACTTAATCTGACCTGACATGTGCGGGAATTTCAAATCTGAAATTAATTTTACTCTTAAAGCTACATAATTTTTTTTAAAGAAAATGATGTTTCTAGTCAAAATGTACATGTTTAAAAACATTACATATAGCAGGGGTGGCGTGAATGTTGCAAGAAAATTGCATAAAAATGTTGCTGTATGCGGCTAGGGGTGCTTCCCAATTATGAACTGTTCTGAAGCACACAAAGAAACTATTCAAAATGCAAAAGTGCCTTTAGTGGCATATGATGACATTTTCAGGCATGAGTTCCTATGTAATTTTATTTCTTATAATGTGTCCTAACACCTATAAAAAGTTTGTTACAATATTTTTTACATCCTCCTGTTACATATAATGTATTTCAACTAAAAGTTGATTAAAACTGATTGCAAATTTGAAATAATCAATATAAAAAAAGTACCTAAGATCTGTTGAAAAATTTCATGTAACAGATAAAATTTGTTACCCAGCATTATCTTTTATGAGCTATAGTAAGTAATCAAATCATTATTTTAACCAGTAATTAAAAAAAAACAGAAGTTTTCTATGTTTTTTACGTTATAGTATTGATGCTCACTATCTTTAATAATGTAATTCACAATCATGTCATTTTTTGCATAACTTAAAATAATGGATGCACAAATAATTAGACAATTAAGATTGTGTCCTGGTGCGCAAAGACCAGATCACTGCATCTAAAGTTATTCAGGACACACCGTTTCTTCCTGCACTATACTCAGAAAATTTATTAACCTTTTTTTCTTGTACAATTCTGTAATCTCCGTTACTTTCTAATTCTGTATCATAACCACCATATTTTCTTACCAAATTATATTTAAATTGGTCTTTCAATGCTAAAGTAACATAATATGTAAAACCTTTTAATTTTGTACAGTTGTAGTAAAGTACAAATTTGAAACAAGGTGAACTTATATAACTTAATGTATATCTTAACAGTAGGGGGAAAAATAAAACTGTTTTATAAATTTTCAATCCTCCAAATTTATTCTATAGTGATATTATATTTAGTAAAAGTGAACATCATAAAAATATGTTATATAAAATATTTTTACTCTTAATAGACATGTCTCTTTTTAACAAATTTTAGCGATCCTATAAATTAAACACTGCTCTTGTATATTTTTAGAATCTTTGTCAAAAGTTAACCCATTTAAAGTCACAACTTAATAAATAAAGCAAGAAACAAATAAATTTTTTTGATTTCTGCCATACATTAATAAAGTGGGATGGAAAAATCTCAAAACTAGTGTGATATCTGATGAAACTCCAGGATTTTTCTTATAATACTCTTTCATTTTCTCCAGCAATC
The DNA here is from genome assembly GCF_982258835.1 of Parasteatoda tepidariorum. Classification (NCBI taxonomy): domain Eukaryota; kingdom Metazoa; phylum Arthropoda; class Arachnida; order Araneae; family Theridiidae; genus Parasteatoda; species Parasteatoda tepidariorum. The sequence continues at coordinate 87,967,980 of NC_141756.1, read as the reverse complement.
AAACAGAGTTTGGTGTTTTCAGCATTTCATCTTCTAGTAGTGATACATTATATTTTGATGGTATCTTTGTTTTTCCGTATTTAAATATCAATAACACTTATCAGAGGAGATAATTATGAATCATCCTATATATAAAATAGCAACAAGCAGAAATATTCTAATATAAATATATTACAATATTTCTGTTTGTTGCTATTTCATATATAGGATGATTCACAATTATCTTTGACAATAGAGAGAGCCAGAATTACCTTCCACAGCAAGTTTCTTGAAAAGTTGAAAATCTCTACATAACGAAATACGGAGCATTTTTACAGAAATAAAGCTGGTAAAAAAATTACTTTTCATCAACCCATTTTTAGTTGTTCTTATTTTCAAAGTCCTGCAATGAAAAGATATTAATATTCCATTCAATAGTGCTTGTAAAAACCTTAAGTATCTACTTTTTTTTTTTTGAAAAATTTAAAGAGATAAGTTTAACAAGGCTTTTTTTTCTCTCTCTCTCAATGTGTTAAACGTATTTACATATTCATGTACATTCCAAATCATTAAGAAACACAATCTAGCAAGTTTCTTACTGAATTCTTTGTTATTTACTCTTTTTCTTCTTGAACTATTTTGAATTACTCACTAAAGAAATATCAACATGCATTTAAGTAAAGTAAAGGAAGGCTGGTAATCTTTTTTTAAGAAATGACCTAAAGACCTTTCTGAAAACAATAGCAAAAACTGTTCTGATTTCCCCTTTGCAAATAGCATGAGTTATTATATTGACCAAAGTGTTCCTTTATGTATATTTTTGGAATCACTATAAAAAATAAAGACAAAATTTGCATAAGAGGGAGTAACAAATGAATATTTAAGTGAGGAAAATGGAAAGAAAAAATACAATTGAAATCTGACAAATGATAATTGACGAAGAGCATCAGAACTGGTATGATAGCTGATTGAAACATGAAGGTGTATCTTAAATGAAAAATTATCTCAATCTTCGTAACTCTTTCCCTTTCTTCCTCTAATAAAGTAGATTTTAGTGTTTTATGCATTTTTTCAAATTGTGATTTGTTAGATTTTAATAGCATTTTTTCCTTATTTAAGTACTATTAATTTAAATCTCCTCACATCAGTATTAATTTACATAACTTACATCTGTATATATGTCTGTCTAAATGTATGTTAACAATATTTTAAAAACCACTTGTATATTCATTCACTGTTCCCCTAATCTACTTAATTAAGGAATAGGAGAAATGCATTTCATTTGCAAGAAGTTTAAGCAAGTTTATTTTTAAGATCAACTGGTACTGTTTTTGCTCTTGCTTTTACATAATACACTATATATAGGCCAAGCGTAGAAATTTTATAAAATATATTTTCATTGAAATATGCTTAAATTACATTAAGACAAAAAAAGTTTTGTGCGTGTAAAATATTTTATTTAAGAAATAAAATGTGTATGTCTACCATTTACCAAACCATTTAGTTGAATTCTAGTTTTTTAAGAAATTTAGTTTATTTTTTATTTTATTTATAAAACTTACAGCTTAATGTTGCATTTACACACCTTTGGCCGAAAATGAATCAAAGAACTCAAAAATTGGCAGCATAATTAGTAAATTTTATAATCAATCTTAATATCGTAAGTTTTACTTAATTGCTTTCTTTTTGTTTCAGATTTGATCAAAAGGAAAGGTGGCAAATGAAAGGAAACATGTGAACATACTTCTTTTCCTAAAATTTTTGTACATAGTAATTTTAGTATAAATAAAATATATTATGATTTTTTTTTCATGGAATATATATGTTTAAGTTAAATTAAGCATATATTATTTTTTTGGTTCTAACTGAAAATGTAACATTCAGTAACGACAAATAAAGTCTGGTTAGAATAAGTATTACTACATATATAAGAGTTTAGAGTACCGATAATTGATAGTAAAAATAATAAATAAATAAAATAGATATACCTTGATCTGTATGTCAAAGTTCACTTAGCTGCTGTATGTTAGGTGATTGGAAAGAACATGTAGCATTGAATTGTTAGCCAAGTCAATAGTTTAGTTGAATACATAATTCTGAATATCAGCACATTCTTCTACGCAAACAAAATAGCAAACTACTAATGGAAACAGATTTTTAAAAATTTTACAAATTAATTAAAGAACATGTAAGAAAAATTATATCTAATTAAAATTTTAATTTCTCAAAAATAACTTATCTTTCTTATAAATATAGTTTAAACCTTACAAAACCATAGTTTTCATTTCTTAAAAAAAGAAAAAATTATTTGAAAATGAAATGTTGAAGAAACAATAAGATAAATTTAATTTTAACCATCTCTATTCTATATCATTCAATTCATAATAGCAGCAGCAGTAACATTAAATTTTATTTCTATTAAAAGTGATATGAAAATTCTAAAACCTTCCAAAAGAAAACAATATGCTTTTGGAATGGAATGGTGGTAATATAATAGCAAGTGCAAATAATAAAGTAGTAGTATGAGTTACACATAGGAGTAATAGCGCAACAAGAGAAATTTTTATTTTGCCTAAATGTAATTTTTAATAAGAAAAAAAAATAGTTTGTATTTTTAAAATATTGTTGCAATAAAAAAAATATTTTTTTTAATATTGATAATGCAATTTACATCAAAATAGATTATTTTTGTACATTAGAAATAATTTCAAATTCTTCTATTTATTTACAAATGTAGTTTAGTGATAACCAAAATAATTTACTAGCAATATAAAAAAAAAAAATTTCAATAAATTTGAATGATAAAAAAAAATCAATAAGCTATAAAATAAAATCTAATCAACTATGGATTATTAGAATTATTATTAGTAATGTTACTATTAGAAAAGGACACATTAAATTAGTTGCACCATTGTTAATTATCAAAAATATAATAAAACAATATATTATTATTTTTTAATTATTAAAATGGATGAAGAAATAATATAATTGAAGTGTCTTAAGTTTTTTAAAGAAAAAATGAAACTATTGTAAGTTATAATTAACTAATGAAGTAAAAAAAAAATAATAATTGTTTTTAAAGAAAATTACTCATAGAACAAGCTAAATGATAACGTAAAAATTTGAAAAACATAAAATTTAGAAATCATTTAATAATTATTCAGTAAATGGCATTTTCAATAAATAAAGGTTTTTTATTTGGAATGAAACAATTTATATAAATACAGTATACTCTTGATGCACGCTCATTTTTGACTTCTGTAAAAAAAATACATTATTGAATGACAAATTTTTTTTTGTTTTATTATTACTTGCTAAATAAAATAACCATTGTACAGCCTAGCATACAATCAATAAAATTTTGTAATTAATTAATTAAATTTTCAAAAAAAAAAAACAAAGGTTGAACAATTATTCATTTTTAAAATCAACATCTTCATCACGAAGACAAGACCAAATTCATGGAGTTTTCAAGCGCAACTGTAAACTATAGTGAACCTTTGCAGATAAACGGACATTCCTTTGAAAAGGTTAAAGAATTTAAGTATCTTGGTACAATTATCAATGACCTTGACAATCGAATCAATCTGGCCAACAAATGTTTTTTTGGGCTAAAAAGTCAACTAAGATCGAATTTTATTAGCCGAAAAACGAAACTAAAATTATATAAGACACTCATTCTGCCTGTCTTGCTATACGGAAACGAAACCTGGACTTTAAACCTTGACGTCCAACGCCCGATAGAAACGTTTGAAAGAAAGATACTTAGAACTATCTTTTGGTGCCATACCAGAGGGGGGATGTTGGCGAACACGGTACAACTTTGAACTTTATGGGCTCTATAAACATCCTCAAATTATGCAGATAATCCGAAGCAACCGACTAAGATGGCTCGGCCATATATGGAGAGGCTCTGAAGATAGCCCTGTAAAAAGTGCCACCTTCAAGAACCCTCAGGGGTCCCGCTCTAGAGGTAGACCACCTACTCGATGGCTCAACGACACCGAAAACGACCTCAAAGTCCTAATACTTAAGAACTGGAGGGGAGTTGCCATGGACAGAGGGAGCTGGAGAAGCCGTGCTGTTGAGGCAGCCAAGGCCTGCAAAGGGCTCTTGCGCTCCTAAAGAAGAAGAAGATCTTCATCACAGAATATTATTGGTTAACTATAAAAAAATAGCTGGTAAAATGCTTACATAAAAAGTGTAAGCAAAATATGTTTTTGTAAAAAAGAAAATTGAAATTATTCATTATTAATTTATCCAATGATTATAAAATAAAAATTCAAACAGCTTGTAACATAAAGAATTAAGAAGTCATTACAATGTATACAGCATGCAAAACCACCAGGACAGACCACTTTTGGGAGGCCCGGAATTTTTTCCATAGAATTTGTGTTGAAGAAAACCTTTATCAAAAAAAAATATTAACAAAAGAAATAAGCAGATTCAAATGTATTCAAAATATTTGTAAGTGGCTCTTATTTAGAGAGCTCTTTATGACGATTGCTGAAAGAGATTGACAACCTCCTGTTACAGTCTGAGTACACTAAAACCAAAGCTATCAATGATTTATTTTTAGAGTTAAAAGTTAAATTAGAAAAAATATTATTTTAGAAAAAACTAAGCGTGTCTAACAAACAAACCTCTCTTTTTTTTTTTAAAGTACACTAATTTTTTTGGCATTAAGTTAAATCCAAACTTAAATGAAAAATAGAACTATTTATTATTTAAAATACGGTACAGAACCCGTTATCCGGAAATCAGAAAACCGGAACGAAATTCAATAAATTTTCCCGCTATTTTTTTTTTTAAAAATTTTTTTTCCTCATAAGATTTTAGGATATTTCTTTCTTTTTTGAAAGATGTTTACCCTAGCATCATTTTGGAAATAATTATTAGTGTATTACTTCGTTTTTTCAAGATTATTTCCAAATATTTTTTTTTTTAGTTGGGTTTAACAGTAAAAAAAACTACTTTTTGTAGCGATTCAGAAAACCGGAAAAATCAGTTATCCGGAATAGCGATGGTCCCGATCGTTCCGGTTTCCTACTGTAGTTCTATCATCCATAATTGGAAAATTTGTTTTTACATATAATTAGATTAGTAGGGATCATTTTTATTGAAGCTAAATTTTATTCATTGATCAGGTTTTCATGACACAAGTGGTATTTCCGCTAAGGACACAGAGTAAAATAAAATCGCATGAAAAATCATGTACCTTCAATAACATTTTGAAGTCAATGGAGGTAACCCTTACGAACGATCAACCTCTGTTAACGACCATTTTACTGTGGAACAAAGAGAGGTCGCTCCCTAGAGGTTTCACTGTAATATCTTAGATAACTAGCTTAGATAATTAGTTACACTGTAGTATCTTAGATAATTAGCTATCTACCTTAGAAATGATAAAGTAATAGCTTAGATAATTAGCTATCCACCTTAGAAATGATAAAATAGTAGCTAAGTGGTTAACTCCACATTATTAAACATTCGTCAAATAGACTCCTAAGTTTTGTTGTTAGTTTTACAAAATTGGGATGTTACTGCAAAGTTTAAACCTCTTCAATGATCGCCAACGTTTCATTTTATCACATCTTTTAACAAAAATTTAGGAGTACTTCTTTTGCAATTTTATTTTAAAATGAACAAAAATTACATGTATTTTTAATTTGTAGTCTAGTAGTTGAATGGTTAGCAATAACACTGATTTAATGTAGGATTTATCATAGCTTGGTAATAACTAAAGCAAATTCTGACAGTTATGCAAAATCGCAATGTTACTGCAAAACATTTAATGATTGGACACATTTCATTTTGTCACTTATCTTTATTTAAAATTTACCTTAAGTTTTGCAATTTTATTTTAAAATAAACAAAAGTAAGCATTTGATCAATATGGCAGATGGAAGTTGAATAGTTAGCAGTAACACTGATTTAAGTTTTACACAGGTTTAATCACAGCTTAGCAATAGACAAAATTAACTTTAAAAAAAAAAATTTATTTTTTAGTATGAGGAACAAAACGGTATAAAATTTGCATATGAAAATTGCATACATTAAAACCAATGGAGTTTTTAAAAATTAATAATATACAAGTTAATATTACACATTTCTTGTTAGGTCTTATCGTTCATGAGATAACATATGACTTTTTAAATGTATTTTTTGAATGAATTTTTTACCACAAATGGAGCATTTATATGGTCTTATGCCTAAATGTTTGGCTTCATGATTTTTGAGGTTAGTCCCATGGTAAGTAGTGTAGGTACAAAAGCGACATCGATATAGCTTTTGGGATATTGGAAATGGCAGTATCACATTTTGCTCTGTAAATAAACATAATTTTATTAGAACAAAAATTATATGCAACCTAAATTTTAAAGTAAATTAAACGAACAAATGCATTGTTTTCAAAATGTAAACATATAAAAACACAATATAATTCTGATCATTAGAGTCAAATGATATGTCAATATCATTAACATTTTGAAAATGATTTGTAGTTTATTCATTTAAAATTGGTAAGCAGTACTACTTACCATATATAATTTTTTTTTTTTAACTTTCTTCTTTTTAAAAGCTCTTACTACAAACAAATATTTTTAACAGAGTTACAATAATATCTCTTTTTTTATCAATTTCCCTATCTTAATTGTTTTTTCTTTTTGGTAATTTAAAAAACCTATTAAAAATGATTCAAATAATAAAAAAGAATAAATAATTAATTAAGATGGGGAAGTTCTGTAAAAAAGGAGTAAAATAATTGTCACAAACCTAATAAGTGTTATAACAATTGCTTTAAATTGTAAAGCAAGCATAGTTTTGCAAAAAATTCCGCTTAAAGAATTAAAACTACATTTAATCAGTATGCAATGGTGAATATTTTTTACACTTAACTTTTTTTTTTACAAATCTTCAAATTAAAGATAATGTGAGCATAAATCCCAGAATAAATGTTTTGCTATTTAAAGTACACATATTAATAAATAAATGTTTTAGATATTAAATCGAATATTTACACTGTCTATGACTAATCGCTAGACTCATTTGTTCCACAATAAAACGACAAAATATACTATTGAATTTCTGAGTGATTTAGACAAATGCAAATTTTTCATAATTTAATTACTAACTTAATGAATTTATGATTAGTACTGATGTGCTAAGAGATTGGAGGAATCCTGCTAAAAAATCAATAATCTCAAATCCAAATATTGGATTGAAGTGGTTTATGATGCATTTACAATTGAGCATATTCCTGGCTAGTATCCCTAATAGCAAATTGACTTTAGCACTTTTTTAAATTATCTTTACTTATAATTCCTAGATCAGCAGTAACTTTATAATATTTAATATAAATTGGGATGCAAGCTTTGGAATTATATCTGTCTTGTAGTTTTAAAATTTAATTAAATAAGGGTCAAACAACCACTATTGTTCTTTTTTTAAATTTTTTTACATATAAGGAATTTTTTTTATTTGTTGAATAATATTAGAAAGAAAACCTAATTTTTATCCCAAATTATGAAATTAAAATTAAATATATCTCCTTTTTAAGTGCTACTTTATATTATATTAAACTGAACAAAAAATTTAATTTTATAAAGTTACATTTCTAGCAAACATTTGTATAATCCCTAATGAGTTTAAAGAATATATTAATTATTTTTAAAAGAAATATAACATTAGCTATTAAGTAAATATGCATTAAATTTTATAAATTTTAAGCTACACTTAATTTATTTAAAATATAAATCAAGTATGATATATCATATAAATTCTTTCAATTCTTTACAGTTTTTTTTTTCTTCCTCAATCTCATTCTTTAAATAGTTTTGGTAATGATACTATGAATATACTAGGTTATACACAATATATTCAAAGGATGTGAGTTAAATAAATTTTTTTGCAAGTTCTAGTATGATCTACAAGTCATGGTTTAATTGAATTACAACGTAATAAAAATTGACATAGATAGTTGACGTAATGAAAATTGACATAGATTATTTCTTTCAACTGAGATGCATAAAATGATTTAAAGGATCAACTGAAAAAAGTAATAATACATTTAAAAAAGAAATTTTAAATAATATAGCAACAAATTTATAGCCTTTAACATAAATTTATTTTCTCTTCAAATAACACATTCAATAAAACACATATTCAATAAACATTCAATAGCATCACATTCAATAAACATCACATTTAATAAACATTAAAAGACAATAGAAAAACACAACAGTTTCAATGCAATTTAAAAACATAATAATGATAGAAGTTAGATAAGCACAATTTATTTATTTCGAGGTTTTTTAATGATTTGGTCATTGTGTTTAATAGCACAAAACACATTCGGTGCATTTTTTCAGACTGATGTATGTCTGAAGAAATGCAACAAATATATTTAACAAGTATGATTAGATGGCTGACAGAAACAATGGCAAAAGTAGAACCGACTTAACTGCAGTAAACAAAAACATCATGTACCCTAGTTAAATTGATGAAGTAAATCTAAATGCAATAATTCAAATCTGATCAAAATAAACAAGAAAAAAAAAGGAGGAAGGTAATAGAATACCACTAGCTAGGTCATAGGGCATGTTTATCTTAACAAAACAAACCCCATGAAGGACAAACATCAATATCATTTGGCACAAACTAAATTAAATTATTTTTATTCATATCTTTATAACAAAAAAGGAGAAGTAACCAACAAGATAAATGGAGGAAAAATCACAAAAGATAGATGAAATTACAAAGGAATCTTTAGGACGGTGAGATTTGTATTTAAAAGTTATTATTCTAACTAACATGATATGTTTCCTTTGATAGGACAAATTATATATATAATAATATATAACATAATAAATTATATATAATATAAAAGAATAAAAAATTTGGCAAAGAAAAGTCAACATTAAAAATCCAATTTTTTTTGGGTCTGTATAATATTTTTGAAAAAGGTTAATTTTTCAGAAAAATTTTGGATCACCATTAATTGGCTAAAAATGGTAATTTCTAAGTTGTTTTTTAATGTATGTAAATGCAATTTAAAAATGGCATTTGTCAATGGTAAATGAAAAGCCTATTAATCTTCAAAAACATGTCAAACAAACGTTAGTTTGGTAATGTATTTTGTAACCACAAGTAAACCAAAAATTGCGATTTCAGGAACAGAAAACCTAATTTGATAACTGAAAATAGATTTTATCAATGAAAAGACTACATAACTACTGTGCAGTAACATTTTTTAATTAAATTTAACACTCTCAAAACTTTCAACTTACTGCAAAAAGTTAAACTTGAGGTAAATTTTAATTTTATTTATCATGTTATGGTAAACTAGTTGAAAAGCTTTTTTTAATATCAAAAGAGTTGTTCATATCATGGGAAAATGATCATTCTAAGAAGAACTATTTAGAATCCTCTTGCTAATGTCAATTGTCAAACACTTTTATAAGCAAAAAAAAAATATCCATTTTTGAGAGCTGTAAGTATTTTCTTTCCGCAAGCAGCAATATTTTTATTTTTCATTAACTTTCGTTTTGCGTTTTCAATCTATATATAAATATATATACATTCAAATTTTGTTTTAACTCATCATAGTAACATAAAATCTTATAAACTAAAAATAAACATTCACTAAAAATCCAAAAATATTCACATTTTTCTGTCATTAAATTTAACCGAGTAACATCAATATCTGCTGTACAAAGAACAGTAACAAAGATGATTTCATAAATTTTTTTTCTGAGTTAACAACATTACAATACAACAGTTTTACAGGAACACAAGATCAAGATTCTAAAGTACAATATTGAGAATATCAAAACATTTAAACATCATACACACAATGGTCTCTTGTTCGTGTAGACTCTTAAGGGATAACATTTTTCAAAGGGATAACACAATTCAAGTGAATAGAAAATTGTGTTGATTTCAATTGAATAAAATATTATACATTTCAAAGTTTCATAAGAGTAAATTTTATTATCTTATTTTTACCACAGAGGTCATAGCAATAGCATTAAAAAGAGAAAGCAAAAATCATGTATAAAACAGTTAAATACAGAACCCGTTATCCGGAAATCAGAAAACCGGGAAATCAAAAAACAGGAAAGAAATTCGATAAATTTTCCCGCCATTTTCAAAAAAAAATTTTTTTTTCCTCATGAGATTTTAGGATTTTTCTTTCTTTTTTGAAAGATGTTCACCTTACCATCATTTTGGAAATAATCATTAGTGTATTACTTCATCGTTTTTTCTTCTTTTTAAGATTATTTCCAAATTTTTTTTTAGTTGGGTTTAACAATAAAAAAATGACATTTTGTTGTGCTCTCTCGATGAAAAAGGTTTTGAGTTTTTGTGACTTCCGGAGCTGGTACCCCCTGACATTGTCAGCTTCAGTTGTCATTTTTATATTTTCATCATTTTTTTCTTTAAAATTTTGAGTTGTCGTAGCAATAGATCAAACTTTGGACTCGAATCGGACTAGGAAATTTAATGAAGTACTCCAAATGACCATTTTTTTCAAATAACAAATAATAACTTCAAACAAGTACAGTAAAATGCAACCCATTTTTTTTAAATAAAAATTTTAAATAATTTAAAACCAAATTAATTATTACAAAAAGTTAAGAAACTTATCTCCCCTTTTTGGGGGGTTTTAAACGATGTGCAATAGCAAAATGACGCTTCAAATTTATAGGTTTGAGGAATTTACTCGAACATTTTGTGCAGTGATATTCGTCTTTACCAAGATGAACAGATGCATGGTCTTGTATCATTCCTGGATTTCGAGTTTGATAATCGCAAACACCACAGGAAAAAATAGTCTTGTTTATTGAATTTCTTGGCTTATAAGTTTTGACTGAAAAAGAGAAAAAATTAATTGATTAAAAAAATAAATAACTTTTTAATTGAAATGTTTAATATAATAACGAAATAATTTTTAAGTCAATTTTTTTTTTTGAAAGATTAATTGCCAAAATATAACTATAACATTCTGAGAAAATTTTTTATTACTAACAATAATTTTTTATAACAATTCAACTCAAATAAATTTAACAGAAAAGATTTTATGTTTTAAATAGTGAAAGCTATAAGACTTTAACAGTTTCGCAAAGTAATAATGTTTTATTTCTAACGTCAAGAATAAAAGACAACTGCATCAATAAATACAAAGAACCATATAGAGAACAAACATAGAAAAGAAATAAAAACATAGAGAAACAGTTGCAGCAATAGTCTATGAATCCAAAAGACCCCTAGCCACCCAGTAGCGGTTCACAAGAGAGCGTTAGGTTAGAGCTCGACAATATCCCAATCAATCCCATATTACAGAGACCGCAGATAGGACTTGAAACCAAGTAGAAACGATTCAAGTGTTTAAAAAATAAAGCTGCTGATTTTAAATTTCTTAAAACCATGGATATCAGTGGTGATGATAAAAGTGAGGTAATCAAATTGAAAAAAGAATTTAAAATCACTTTATAAAAAATAAACTCCACTTTCACATATTTTAAGAGAAAAATACTGGAACTACTATTGCAAAATGGTTTATTAATTCTATGGTAAAATAATGTAGGCTATAAGGGAAATTAGGTTGTAGGCTATAAGGATAATTGATTGTAGGCTTTATGTTAAATGTTTTGCCAGTTGAGTTTTTCTGGAGACCTTATATAAAAAATTGATGCTAAAGGGATATATTAAAAGGGATTTTCTAATAACACCAACTGCAATCACCACTGCCTGGTTTTTGTACTTGCAATAAATCAAAATACTGATGTAGAGGCTAGCAAAGGGATACTATAGCAAAGGGATAGGAGTTTATCTCCAACAGATATTTTTTAAATTTCTTGTATGTCAGTGCACAGTTGACCCCAAAACTTGTTTATCACTATAGTGCAAGACCCAATATCGAAATTCTTTTGATGTTGTATGATATTTTCATTAAAAAATAAGCAATCAATGACATAACAATTCAAAAATGTTTATCAACATTCCGTTTTTTAAAAACTGAATTTCACTTATAAATAGATTTCCTTAATTATAACTTTTGAATGCCATGTTATTAGTTTCATATTAATCTCATAAACTGTTTTTCTACAAATATCAATTACTTTGCATTAATTTCCAAAAGATTAATAAGCTTACAATAGTTTAAAGTGTATACTTTTCTACAGATCACATAAAAAGGGGCTTTATTTCTCTAGAATCCTTAGACATATGTATATTCTCAATCTCTCCTACAAGTCAAAGCAAAATATTTTATGCTTTTTATACAAAGTAATTTAAACTTAAAGGTATTTATAAAGTAATATTGAAAACAGTTATTTTAACTTTAATAAATAGGAATGCCAAGAATTTAAGAGGTTATTCGATTTTAAGAAAAGTTTTAAAACACAACATGTACCTGTTAATAATTTATCTTTTGTAATGAACAGAAAATTAAAAGACAAACTTTGTAGCGATAAAAAAAAATTCAAATAGTCTTGCATATTTTTTGAGTGGTCACTGGCAACTCAGCTTGTAGCATACAATCTTAGATTGTAAGGGCCGCTTTTTAAGAACACTTTTTAAACAATATATATCCCATTATAGCAAGGTACAGTGGTATTTCTAAACCATTTAAGATAATGAGCAATTCAAACATAACTCTCTCTTAATTAAACTCTTGTGCATTAAATATTAAAACAGTTCTTTCATGAAATGTAGTGTGAATCGTTGTTTCAATTTTTTTGAGAATTTTCTATTTATGTATATTTTATCATAAATATTGTCAAATAATAATTATGTTTTTTTATTTCCAATGACCATTTGTGTTAATATTTCATCAATTCAGGTATTTAACTGGGCAAATATTTGCTGTCCTATCTTTCAGGGGCACCATATTAGATGAGTCAACGTTGCTCCCACAGTACGGACAGATAGTACAGTACAGATAATGAAAGAACAGTCATGCCTTGCCCGGGATACGAACCCGGAACCTTTCCGATGCAAGAACAGTTCTCTGACACCTACACAGTTCGTTCGGCTAAATAACTATTATTATTATAAGCACTTCACTACCCTTGAAACTAAATAAAAATAATTCCACTACTATATTGCATTTTGTATATGGCTAGAAAACTTGAAAAATGAAGCTTAATACTATTTTAAATATAAATCTTTCATGTCTCTTCATATTTATATTTTATTCTATTGTTAACCCGCAAGTACAAATTACAGTAGGACTTCTATTTAACTAACTTCCATTTTGCAATTTTTTTAGAGGAACCAAGAACATTTTGGAAATTTCTTCGTAAAATAACTTCCAAATAGCGAAGTGAATTTTCCATTTAACGAACTTTTCTTTGAGATACATTTTCACTATTTCCTAAAATATTTAAGAAAATTTCAAACTTGTTAACGCATTTTATGAAGGAAATGACCTAGAATTGATTTTCAAAACTACTTAATTTTTAGAGAAAGCGGCAAAATCGCTTTCCCTTTTTGTCTGCATTTCAAACGATAAACTCAGATAAAATTAACAGATTTTATCAGAAGCAATTAAACTTAAGAACGCATGTGGCAATATATGTTGCAGCTATAATTTTATACATAAATTTAGCTTTTTTTAGTTGAAAATGTATGTAGCATGATAATGTAACACTGGATAATGTTTTGTACAATTCTTGCTTTTCATGCAGATTTCTTTTATGGTTAAGATTTATAAAATAAATAGTAAATATTAGTTTACAAGATTGCTATTTTATTGCTATTTTAATTATGTCTGGTGTTTATGAATTAAAAACCTGTTTTGAGTTATTTAAGTACATCAAAAGGTGATTTTTTGTTTAACGAATTTTCCATATAGCGAACTTGTCAAATTTAGCTATTTTGTTAAAAAGAGGTCGGACTGTACTTTTACATTTTTCGACAAGTTTAATACTTTATCTAATACTAACATCATTTATTTACTATGTTTAATACTAGCATCATTTATTTACAAATATCAACCACCCCATATTACTTAATAGCAAAGATGTTGATGATCTTGCAAAAATTTTAAAATACATGACACTACAGGAATGATACTTGACCCTCTACTATAAAAAGAATCGTGGGGGAGGAAAAAACAACATTATTTTCCAATAGTTATACAGACAACAAAATAACATTAAAAATTTTTACTTCAATTAAAAAAATATGATATACAAATTTACAAATTAGAACAAGCATCATAGTATACAAGTTGAAAAATAAAATTATAAAAAAAAGCTAAATATATATAGAAAAATATTTAATGCAAAGAACATGTTAGTAAGTGAACATGTATCAATTATTTCGAATATATGCATGTCGAATGTGAACATGTATGCACTATTTCGAATTCATATGCCTTATGACAGCCTTTTTATACACATAAAAAATTGATTAAAATGAAGCCAAAGTTTAAAATCTTATACAGCTCAACTTAGATAAGCCAACATAAAATTGTTTTAAAAATATATAAGATAGTAAATGATAAGTAAATAAACATTTCAACAATATTTTTTCTAGCAATCTCAAGAATAATTATCTCTCATATGTATTTCTGTTTAAAATAATCAGATTTTTTTTTTAATATTTGATGTTGTTGTTGTTAATTTACGTCGCACTAGAGCTGCACAATGGGCTATTGGCGACGGTCTGGGAAACATCCCGGAGGATGATCCGAAGACATGCCATCACAATTTTGATCCTCTGCGGAGGCGTTGAATATTTGAAAAAATCTTTTTTTACATTTCTGTTACTTTCAACTACTTCTACGAAATTGTAAAACCCTATAAAAATACAATACAAGAGTGAATTCACTAATGTATTTAAAGCCTTTAGAATAGTTTCATCAAACAATTTATTTCAATTCTCCAATGATAAATAATAATCATATCAGGCAATGATAATAATTATTGTTTTAAGAAAAAAACAGATAACAATAAAAGGGGCAGATAATGCAAAAGTTGTGAGGTAAATTTGTTTTTTTTTTTTTTTTTAATGTTCCTTGACAAGCACAGCATAAAAAAGGAATACTGTAACTAAAAACAAATTATAGTGAATATTTTTAAAATTAATAATATTCACAGCAATATTTTATGAAATATAAAATCATATCATTCAACAATTGACAGTAAAAAAATTATTCACTTTTCTCTCAGTGCAAGCAAATATACTTTTTGATCAACATCAATAAAAGCTCTTTTTCTTATCACTAAAAATCGCATTAACTTAAGGTAGGTTAACTTAACTTAAAGGTAGTTTTTACTTTAAAATTTATATGTATACATATTTTACTAGATATGAGTTGTACTACTACTACTAAAGATGAAACTTCTTGAAAATAAAATTATTTAATGGTAAGGCACTTGGTATTTATAATTTTAAAAAAAAAGAGTTATGTATTATAAATCATTTCATTTTAAATTTTATTACCAATTTAACTGATATTTAAAAATAAAGGATAATATTGTAACAGTACTCAAAAATTACGCAGCCCAACATTCCTGTAAATATGGCACATATTTTTTATTCCTACTTGCTAATTTCATATTAATTTTTAACAAAATATTGATGATATAAATATAATTTTATAAATCTCATTTTTTTCAACAAATTAATAAAATTGTACATTTCTATGTTTTCAATAATAAGTACTATTTGAAAAAAAATATTAGAACATGTAAAAATTTTGAAATTTTTCAAGCCCTGGTTTAGATACAAGAGTCAAATGCATCTCTATTGCAGCAAATGAAGGGTAAAAACTGGAATTAAAAATATGAAGTACTTGAGATAATAAAACAAAAATTAAGTCTGACATACAAATGAAAAAGAACAAGAAAAAAAATGGATCAATTAAAATAAAAGATTTCTGTGATAAAACTTTTTTATAACTGTAAAATTAAATAATTATTTAACAAATGTCAAAAAATAAAATCATAATAATCTATTTAATAAAAAAAAAAATGTCATCTGTTAAGGCATACAAAACACATATTTTTACAAATTGGGATTGAAAAAATATTTCTTTCAAATTATATTTAACAAAGAAAACAAGGGAATATTGATTCTTTTTTTTTTTTTTTTCAATATATTTTTTGCAAAGAAAAAAAACAGTGACATATCTGTTTTAAAGTTTACTTGTGAACAAAAAAATACACAATTTTACAACTTTAATCTAATTTGTTAGACTGACCAGTGAGAAACTAACCAGCTGATAACTTTCATCTGACAACTTCAAATAATGAGTAATATGTTCTTTATAAGTCATAGACTTATAAATAAATCATAATTTAAACCTTAAAGCGTTTCATTTTTTTACATACATAGTTTATGAATACTTAACAGAATGAGCGATCAGTTTTAAACAATATACAAAAATAATAAGTGTATAAAGCCTCAAAATAGGAAAATTTCTGAATTGAAAAATATCAAATTTATTCCAAAAATAGTTTTGAATGTAATTTTATGGGAAATAATAATAAAATTTTCTCAGTTCATTTATCATTGCACTAGATTTGTAGAAACAGGGCTTTAAAACACTATGTAATTTTTGTATAACTTAATGTATATGATAAAAATCTACATCTAATTGTTTAAATCTAATCTAATAACAAATAATATGTAAAAATATAAAATTTCTTAGAGCTCTTGCAAACTAAAACTTCAAAAACAACACTGTAAGTAAAAGGAACATTAAGTTTTTCGTCCCAAATGTGAGGCTTCATGCTTTCTGAGACTGATGATGTAATCAAAAGTTTTAGAACAAAATCTGCAACGAAAACGCTTCTGGGCTCTGGTAATTCCAGCAATTTGAAGCGGAGCTGTAAAAAGAAAATGCAATATAAATAAAATAGAAAATACAAGAAATTATTTTCACATCCACATTAATTTCCAATACAACTAAAAAATAATACTTTAATAAATAACAATGACAAAAATGTTTCAATTATAGAACCAAATTAATTTTTTTCATTCATATATTGATTCTTGGAGGCATGAGGATCTTAGGCAAAGCGGTGGTGAATATATATTCTCCTTTATGATTAAAATTGTCTAAAAGTCTCCTTCAATATTATTTCTTACAGAGAAATTTTTCATGGATAATTATCAGTTCAAATTCAGTAAAGTTAAACCAAGATATAACAATTAACAACATTTGCAGATGTTTATTAGAATCAAGAGGTATTATTATTACATATTTTTTTGTTTTGTAATAAATTTAGGGAATTATTATATCTGTATATTTTAATTTCATTCCACATAAAAAATTGGACATGCATGACACCCATGCTTTGAGAATTTTTGAATGAAAAAACACATGCGGCATAAAAGACACATTTTGTAATCACTAAACTATACTCTATTTTAAAATACAACTTTTGTAAATCTTATGGACATAACTTGTATTGCTCATTGAAAGGAAAATGTTCTAATACTTCTTAACCAACTCAGCATTGCACCGTCTTTTAAAATATGGACTCTTAAGTTTTCCTTTTTAGAATCGTCCTCCACCCATTTATTTTTTTGCAGACTATAACGGGACCAATTTTGGTCATAATACTTTCAGCTTGGTTGGTTTAGAGGTTTCTGATCATGGCATTTTTAAAATAGAATATTTGATTAGACCAGGTCCGTTTGTAACACTGCATCGGTTGAAAAATAATAAAATTATTACGGCAAAATTTAATATTTTCATATTAATTAGATATTTTGATCAGAAATATAACTTTACTTAAATCAAAGTAAATAAGAATTTGAAGAAACAACACATCATAAATATTACTAGAAAAAAAAATTATATAAAATGTTCCTAACTTATTCTTTTTACAGTATTTGAACTCAAGGCTACAAATTTAAACCTACAATTTTAAGAAATACAAAGGAAATTTAAATATTCTAGGATCAATAGTATAAATCATAAAATGCACAAAAAGTAAAATTTATAAAGTTTTATTTACACACAATAAATGTTTTAAATTTCAAAATATCAAACAATGTAAAGGAAATAAATTCTCAACAGTTTAATGTAAAACATTAAACAAAAAATAAATAAACATATATTATTCATAAAGTTCATATAAAATCAGCTTTATTAAGTGAAAATAATATAAAACTTATGCATAAAGGAAAACCCTTTAAATGGACTGTATATTCTAGATAAAAACTACTTTTTAATAAAAATAAAAATAATTGAATTTATATAATTTATAATCCAAATAAAATGATACTAGAAGAAAAAATACGTATAAATGTGACAGACTATGTTTAAAGATTAATTATAACTAAAACTTTTAAACAATTAAAATGCCATTTAAGAACAATTTATAGCTTTGAATTTTTCGGACATTAATCAAGAAGAAAAAACTTAAAATTTAGAAATAAATGAAAACTAAAAAGAGCTTTAAAAAATGGCAAAATAATACCACTGGAATCTCATAGCACCTTTTATAATTATCGTAATAACTAACTAAACAAAAATAAATTAAAACTAAAAAATAATACACAATCAATATAAAAAAATACTCAAAACTGATATCTTTATATAGACAATAAACTAGTACTGACAGGGACATAAAACTATAAATCTCTGCTCTGTAACAAGATTTTGATAAATTGCCCGTTCAGTTTCATAAAAAAAGTCTAGAAGAATTTTTTTTAGAAAGAATGTTGAATGATTCATTTTCACAAGCTTCAAGACTGAAAAAACATGTTAGAATAAGTTAAACAAGAGAATAAAGGTTATTCGGATGATTAACCCAAACACCAGAATTAAAGAGCATTCAAGGAAGAACATCACAACAAAAGAACATGAACAAGGACTTTTGAAACTTTAACATGTAAATACAAGTTATATATAACAGAAGATAGCACGTGGAGGTTATGGGTATGTTATTCACATTAAACTTTTAGAACTCATTACAGCACATATTGAAATTATTAGCTCAACCTTGATAACATAAAAAAGCCTTATACATCAAGATAATCATGGGTGCAAGTTGGAAAGAAGGCCAAGACTGAAAATTTTTTGACTGAAATACCTAACATACACAATACCCCCTCGACATATGCAAACTATCTAAGAAAGCTTTACCATAATACATCAAGTTTAAATACTGTACAAAAAATATTTATTCATCTGTCTTTGGATAAAATAACAACAGGACATAAGAAAGTAGATCAATAACGTAGACCTAAAAAGTATTTTTAAGGACAGAAAAAAAAAAATTCCGATTTCCGTCTTCGAGTCAGTCTTGTTTCCGTCTTACTTCCGTCCGCGGGCATTTTCGAAAGACGGAAATCCGTCCTGGGGACGGAAGACTTGCACCCATGAAGATAATACATGCTCGTAACTCTATAATTATTTAATGATAATAACTATATGTAACATAATACAAGACTAAAATATAATATTCAAGAAAATAAAGAATTAAAATGAGATAAAACCAAAACTATTATGAAGATAACAAAGCCTCACTATTATATCTCAGACAATACTTGATAGTCAAGCAATTATGGGAAGATAGCATATAGATAACAAAATGTTTCTTTAATCTTTTAGGCAGGCTTCTCTTTTTTAATTATATTTAAGTAACAAAATAACTTATAGCAAATTAAAGTTCTAAAAGATATATCAAACAATAGCTGTGCTGTATATATATCTATATATATATGCATATGTGTGTGTGTAGTAGTGGTTATTGACCATCATCCTCGAAACCATTTACTTCCTGTTGAATGGTGTCAGACTTTCTACAAGGGAAAGTCCCAGAATCCATGGTGCTAGTTAGTCTGAACGGGAAAAGTCCCGGAATAATTATTTGACTTAAATCTTTTTTTTAGAACTATCTAATTTTAGTCGTCAGTCTTTGTTCTGCAATGCTGCCTAAAGACAGCTTTCCGCTATTGATGTTGCTGTATATTTATTTTCCTTCTTTATTAAATTTGTTAAGTTTAATTGTTAAATTAATTATTGTCTTTTATCTCCCTTCTCTCTTGCTCCACAAATCACTGCATACATATATATATACACACACATAAGGCACGATTTCATATTTTAAATTCAGTAGCAACATTTGCTAGTAAAAAAAATGAGTAGCAAAACCAACATTCATATTGGCTTTTTCCAAAAGAATATTGCAATTCATTTTATAATGCAGAAAATGCAACATAATCATTACTTTGTGATATATTTCAATGAAACAATTGCAGACTATTAATTTTCTAAATTTTTATACTCATTTGCAAATTCTAGTAGCAATGTTTTAATACTATTTTCATATTATCTATATATGTTTCATTATATCGATATTATACACTACCTTAGACAACAAGAGATTTACCTATCAATTTTTGTTTCATTATTGATTGAGATCTGACTAAAAGCATTGTATTGTTGTATTACAAAAGGACATTATTTTGGTTTATTATGAAAAGTTCTGAAAATATTAAAATGAGCACTTTTAGACCCAGAAATTTTTTACCAGACTTTCAATTTTTATAAAAACTCCTTTAATCAAAGTAAATTTGTTTTTTTTTTATCTAAATCACATTTGCCGTTTTACTTTATCCTTTCACTATACAACCTCAGCACTACGAATCTCAGATTACAGTTCAGAATTTATTCCAAACCTTACAAACAGCAATGATCGAGAAGCGGAATAAGACTATATCCTTCATAAAAGACATTGTAATTTACACTAAAAAAATGTGCATGTTCAGGAACTCATAATATTCAAGGATCTTAATTTGTTTTAATCTGAAAGTAAATATGTAAAGAATTCATGAATCTTAAAAATTTGTGAATCGTTATGATATCGTATTAAAAAAATCACAGAGAAAATAGTAGTAATAACAGTCAAAAACAATTGAATAACCTATTTACATAAAATTAATGCTCAAATGGGAAATACTAAATTAGCCAGTAGTAGTAATATTTTTTTAAAAATCAATATTTTAAAAACATTGTAAACATGGCTGAGAGAAGGATAACGAACTGTAATAATTGCTGATAAATGTAATTAAAAAATGTTTATTTACAACATCATAGCTGTGCATAGATTGCACTAAAACAGATAAGAGATATGCCACAGAATTTAAAATTCATGTGACATAATTACAACAAATTAAAAATATTGGTATTTGAAATTCGTTATTCATACGAAAAGAACCATAAAAACAAAAAACTGCTGAGGAAATGGTAAAAAAAAAAAAAAAAAAAATTAACAATGAAATTGCCGCGAATCAAGAGCATAAAAAATGACAATACTAAAAATTGAAACTCGGTTGTCACAATAACATCGTATAAAAAAATTCAGAGCTTTAAAAGCGATAAATAACTGCCAAAAAGTGATAACAAAAAACTATGTGGATTTGTATAGTAATTATTGAGACTTGAAGGAGTCAATAAGCGATTACTTTAATTCAAAATCCGCAGATTGCAATAACATTTTATCAAATATAGAAGCTTTAATAAGCACATTGAAATAGTAGAGAATGGTATAATTAATTGCAGATAAAGCAATCAAAATAACGACATGGCTCTATGATGGAATCGTAGGAAATCAAGTTAGTCAAAATGTGATAACTCTAATTCAAAATTCACATGTCATGATAACACCATATTAAACATATTGAAACATGAAAAACAGAAAACCAGACTATAAGAGGTTGCTAGCAGTTTTTGCTACTGCACTTTTCTTTAAACTAACAATTTGCTATTAGCTAGTCAACAAAATTGTGCCCTGCATACGTATAAATATATATGGCTTGCAAATGACTTTATATTAAATTTAAGTGGACAGAAACCATCAATAGCTATTGGATAATCAATAAAAAACTTGCAACTGCAACAAGTCTTGACATTCATCTTGGAGCATTGTCTTTATTCTATTCCCTAAAGAAGAAGAAAATTTGGTATTAAAACAAAGCACAGAAAATATTCCTCATAGTTCTTAAAATTATTTAAAAAATATAACACAATAGAAAAAAATATTAAAAAGCAGATAGTAAAAAGATCAAAAACTATTAACAAAAAAAAATTTTTTCAAGTCAGAGGAAATTATTTATTGGGTTACTGAATATCTTAGAAGCAAATTCAATGTTAACTAAATTGTATTAATAAACTGAGTAAGCAAAAGCAATTATTGAGTTTTAAATATTATTTTTTATGCAAAATAACTTCATCTAATTGTTATGGTAAAAATTATATGCTGCATTCATCAGTTAGTTATATTTATTTATTTAAAAAAGCATTATAAAAAATTTAAATCATAAATAATAGTTAAAGATATGAAATTACAAACGTTTAAAAGCAAAGCAACTATGTTTAGCAAAATATATAACAAACTAAAAATAAAATAATAATTATGAGTTAATGAAATAGCCTACAAAGATATTACAGCAAAGCAAATAGATGCATAGTGTTTGTAACTGTAATTTTGGCAAGTTAGAATAATGATCTAGCTAAATTTTTTGACTAGCTTTATGTAGGGTCACTATAATATAAAAGTATGGTCGTTAATGATAAGACACATGCAAATAAAAGGGTTTAAATATAGCAAAATTTGATTGTTTTTGTTGAGCTTACCACACACAGCGATTTAGTTGCTGCAGTCAGTGGAAGCTATGTCGACATGGTACATTAAATGAAATTTAAAACTATTTAATACACTTAGAAATTGAAATAAGATCTACAAGAGGTATTTGAATCTAGTACACTGAAATAATTGATGAAATGGACTGGAAAAGCAATAAAATGGCATAATCTAAATTGTTGCATTCTTTTAAAATTTACCTATATTATCATAAAATAAAATTTTAAACGACATTAAAAAGGAGATTAGAGGATTATAGCAATAGTATTCTTAGAAAAAGCTATTCTAAAGAGCTTGAGTCAAAAAACAGGCATAAAACACTGAAGACTAATCTTATCACAAATTTTCTTTATGTTAAGTAGCTCTTTCTACCACTTATTCTTTCAACTAAGTCAAGCTTTTCAAAATACATAAATCTGAAATTATTTAAACAAAATATAATAATATGCAAAATAATTTAATCAAATCTTGAAATTTTTTAAACAAAATATAATAATATGCAAAATAATTAAATCAAACATTGATAAATTAAATGCAAAACATTTTTAAAAAATACACTAAAGTAAATCTAAAGAAACAGAATACCTCTTTGCAATAAAATATTTTTTTCTCTTTTTTATCCTACATTGAGACAGAGACCATATCAGATATGAGGCCTCTGGCAGTCCAATAAAAATTTGCCTTATGAAAAATGTCAGGTCAGACGAATATAAAATTGTTGAAAATTCCAATGCAGGGCCCCAACTTTTGAGAGGAAACACCAAAACAACTCTTATTAACACTCTATATAAATAAAGAAAGGAAACTAATTCATCCTTAAAAACTTTGTTTAAACTATTATAAACAATATCTATTTAAAAAGTGTAAATGGTTATTATCTTAAAAAGAATGCAGGCACATGCAATATGCATGTACAGAAGAGACAGCATTTAGCAAAGAACCAATGCACGTTAGTCTGATACACACACCATTCAATTGCATACAGATATAATAGAATGTTATGAGTGAAAACCAACATCAAATTGAAACGAAGCAACAAATAAATAGAAAAGTTGAAACATCTCAGGAACAGGTTTTTTACAGGTTACAGAGCACAGGTTGCAATCTACTGGTTTAAGCAATTTTGGGATAAAAAGAGATAAACTAAGATAACAAACCTTGTTCAGATCGTCTCTGCACAAGATTGAGCAGAGGGCGAAAGATATTGCAGAAGATGGCTCATAGTCACAGAAGAAATGAGATATTAAGAGGCAGCGTTATCACACAATTTAAATAAGCATAAATACTGTGGCATTCACTGAAGATGAGTAACAAATGTACTTTGATTCCAAAAGAGGACTTCATTGAGTTATTGAAGCAGTCTTAACAATACCAATCAACACAACTGATATTAAATGTAAGAAATGTTGCTGATTTTCTTAGAAGACTTAAATTTTGAGGAAAAAGTTACTTAAATATTTGTTAAACAATTTAACAAAATAACAAAGGAAAATACTTTCTTTTTAAAAATGGCTGTAGAATAGTGTTACTATCTTTCAATATAGCAAAGTTTTGGAATGTATATGTTTTTCTTTAAAAAAAAAAATTTAACACAGAGGTTTTTCAAATTAAAGAGAAAGTTTCTTACTAATATAATATTTTACCTAATGACATTAGAAGAGGAGGTTCATTATAATGTCAGAAGATCGAAACACATATGCATACCTGCCAACATTTCAAAAATAAAATAACGGAGATCTTACTAGCGAAATTTTTCGGGCTACAGATACATCATGCATCAGGGGTTTTGATATATCATGTAAGTCAAAAAGAGAAAGTCAAAATTGGAAATAATATAAGCATTTACATTCAGCGAAGTAAAAAATATATATATAAATCTTAATGTAAGGAAGATTTTTTTATAATCATTATTCATAATTATCTAATCTATAAACACTCAACATACTGCAATACTGGCGATAGTACCATCTGCTGAAGAATAAGAGAAGTATTTTTGCCATGAGCGGAAGTTTTATCGTAAAAAAAAAATAATACTGAGAGATTTGAGAATATACAGGTAAACAGGAGATAAGACGTAAAATACAAGAGTCTTCGTTAAAAAACAGACTTGGCAGGTATGGTATGTATATGTAGATTTAAAACAAAAATTAGTAAGTTAAAAAATTTAATTCTAGAGCTTTATTACTTAAGCCGCTATCTGCGAATTTCAATAATCACTCACAGGCCCAGTGGCAGAAAAGCAGTGACATTGTCACAGAACGTTACGAGTTCTTGCAGAAAGAATTTTCCTTTGCAAAGTAAAAAATTTTGGTTTTCTTTGCTGTAGATTCTTAAAAGATGCTGTTTTAACCCAGTGGGGATGAAATAAATGCTCGGGATTTTTCTATCCTTATTTGAGAAGAAAGAAAAATAAAGAATGACGAAGTAAAAAATTTATTTTCTGCAGAAACGTTTGTAAGATTTTTTTTCTCCATAATTATATTCAAAAGATGTCTTCTTCATGCATCAGAGGGGAAAGAAATGCTCATGATTTTTCTATTCTTATTTATTTTTCGATGTGACAATGA
This sequence comes from Parasteatoda tepidariorum, assembly GCF_982258835.1. Taxonomy (NCBI): domain Eukaryota; kingdom Metazoa; phylum Arthropoda; class Arachnida; order Araneae; family Theridiidae; genus Parasteatoda; species Parasteatoda tepidariorum. Next base: position 87,942,821 of record NC_141756.1, on the reverse strand, counting down.
TTAACGAAATGGCGAAAAAGGAAATGATTAGAGAGCTTTCCTCTTACGAAATGTGAGATCATCGCGCATGATATTAGAATAAAAAAATAATACATGTCCCTTTTAAAAAAATTTATAAAATTTTATTTTATCCAAAAAGGTATTTTTTTTGTATTTTTATCATTATTTTTTTGTAAACACAACGTTTTTGTTACTTTAAATTCAATTAGTAACATGTATATTTGTTATTATTAAAAGTATCTTGCAGAAAGATATTAGTGCCAGAGAGGTTTGTCACAGAAAATCCAAAAAAATTCTGCCATAGGGCTCATAGGAATGGATTGACCCTCGAAGGTAATGGCAGAACGCTATTGATCCGAAAGTAAATGTCATTACATACTCTGTGTTGATTGGACAGTACTGGCATAAAAAAATCTGGCATAGTAAAATAAAAATTACTGGGGAATACCTCATGATCATAGAATCCCTGTTTAACAAGAAAAGGCAAACCTCTGGAAGGAAATGTATAGATATGGAGATATTCAATAGAAATCTCCTAATAGGTTAAAAGATAAGATATTTATGGATTATGATCAGATAAATATTAAAATTACTAAAAATAAATAGCTATGATCCGAAATTGAATAATATAAGTCAATATTACGATTGTGCTTACTAAAGGGCAACAAATACTCATAAATCACATTTTTGACAGAATATTTCAACATGATTCTTGATTTGCAAGACCTTACAATTCTTGAATAGCATATACTTTTTATAATATTTGCTCTATATTCCTTTACTAAACTTATAGTAAATAAACTATAAAAAAAAAAATTTATGAAAGAAGACATTCATATACTAAATAAATAGCTCTTTACATCAATTTATACCAGCAAAAAGTTAAATTTAACACAATAAAAATGGAACTATTGCTTACTTAAAGGAATGTGCGATACAATTCATTGAAGTTTAGCCAAAATACCTTAGAGATATTTTCTACATTTCTTAAAAAAAATTTGCATTTAAATTTTTTTTTAAAATAGTGTTTCCCGTGTGTTATAGAGTTAGTAATAGCTACCACAACTATAACTTAAATTTCAAGTAAAGTATCTTACGATTTTTGGTCAAAAATAACTGCTTTTAATAGCTGATGTGTATCTTACGTTTGTTAATTTTAAAATTTAGACATTTAAACATTTTTGGAACCTAACTTGCATGGTATATTCCTGTTTCTAAATCAGATATTTATGTAATCAAATTTTCTTATATTATGCTAGGTATTTTTAAAGGTTACAAGTGTTTAATAAATAAAACAACTACCTCTTACAAATCAATCAGATAATAGTAGTTCCTCAAAATCTCTGAATTTTCAAACAAAATATCATTAGGAAGTTCGTCTTTATTTAGAAAATTATAAGGGAAGAATCGTAAACCGAATGAAGTTATTGAATATGTAAAAATGTAGCCAAGCAATTTTGAAAATATTAAATAGTTAAAAAAAATATCAAAACATTGTTGAATTAACCAATGCTCTTTATTGTAGTTTAAAATTCATCAAAAAAAACAAAATAACACCATATTCTAACATTCTCCAATTCACATGAAAAATTATAAAATTTAATCTGAATGTAACAAGTTAATTAAATTTATAAAACTTAGTCTAAAATTCATTGAATCATTAAGGCAAGTAAAGAAAAATTGTTAGATTTTAGAGAATATTTCTTCCATATCGGAACTTGTGTCAAAATAATCTGCCAACTTTACATGGCACCAAAAAAAATTACAAAAACTTAAAAGGTAATAGAAGTAGCTATCATGGGTAAGCTGTAATAAACTTTCATCTTAAAATTTATTCAAAATAATGATAAATTTAGTTTCTTTTGTTGGCATAAACAAGTACCAAAACAGAAATATCCTCTAGCAATGAGTCATAACAAACTAATTTATTGTTCACTATGACAAAAAGTGAACATCGTAAAAAATATTTGAAATAAAAGATTTTAATTATTATAGTGCATAATAAATTTTCAGAAACAATGAATTAAATTAAATTTTTTAGTTACTCTTAAGTAGCATGGAAGACAACTAAACCGTGCACAAATTACAAACAATAATACAAATAAAACTTATATATTTATTAACGCTTGCTCTATTTCAGCTTTTATTTCAGTACTACAATTACAAGAGTTCGCTGCTAAACAACATATGAAACATATCTAGCAAAGGAATATTATAATTCATTCAAGTGGAGTCTTTTGTATCAGTTTTATTATCTTTCGCTGAACTTTGTGAATTTAATTCTTCATCTAATCTTTCTTTTGCTCTAACAACTTTAGATTGCAGATATAAAGAACCACCTTTGGCTTTATCATTTACACTGAAAAGATGTTCGTATGATTTTTTGACTGCCTCAGAATCAAGTTTTTGAACATTAAGTATGTCTTTCGCTTCTTCAATACTAATTCCATGCTTCACATTAACTTCCTGTGCTTTCCGAGAAGTACCCTGCTGGGCTGCAGCTTTTGAAGCACTATATTCTTGCTTCAATGCGCGAGCAAATGCCCGGCCAACTACTTGAGCACCTAGAACGACCACTTGTGCTATATATTTTGCCATTTTAATCTAAAAGTGAAATAAAATACAATTTTAAGTAAAAAAAATATCAAAACTGTATGGAAAATATCGCTAATTTTAAACAGATTTTACAGTACATCATTTTTTTCGCTGCAAAAACTCAGATGGAGATGTTATTCTTACATCATACAGAGAATATTAGCGAAAAGAAATTATGTGGACGGAAAAAATTGAAAAAACTGTCTCCGTTCAGATTATACCTCATAATATAATCGATTTCGACTTTAAAAACAAAAATGTGAAAAACTTTTTCAACTGTTGGCATTATTTAATATTGCTGTCGAATAAATATTTATTAAATATTGCAGTCATGGTCACGCAACAAAAAAATAAATAATCTGATTAAAGAAAAGCTACATTTCTAATGGTGAAAATGCATGCGATTCACTCAATCCGGTCCTCCATCGAGAGAAATAGCAAATTCAAGTGGTAAATTCTTCGAGGGAGAATCAGCAAGTAGGTTCTTATTCTAAGAGGCAAATTGTATGCAGTGAGAGTGATAACCAAATTTTAGATATTTGTGGGTTCTCGGAAGCGGGCTGGACCCGAGGTTAATCTGCTGAAGGTTGTTCTCACTGCTGTTTTTTAGCGCACCGGTTCTCTTCCGTACAGGCAATAACGCAATTGAGATACCAATTCCGTGCACAAAAAGCGTCATTTAAAAAAGATATATATTCCGAAAAATAACAGGCGATCGCAACGCCTTCTGGGGAGAGACTGGTTTCTAGCCTTTGGCCCTTCTCTCTTTCCTCTCGGGGCCTCCCTGGCCGAGCGGTATCACCGGTCCAAACGTTCTGTTAAGCGTGGAGGTAGCGGGTTCGAATCCCGCCGTAACCCTGGATGTATTCTTTGTGATGCCTTTCTCTGAATTGTTCTATCTGTATTTTCTACTTGACAATGACTTATAAGCCTATATTGAGCACACAAGTCAGCAAATGTATGTAATTTCAGTAAATCAATCTTTCCTCTCCTCCTCTTTTCAGTTGAATAGGAATGCACTACGATAATTTCTCTTTTCTTAATATTTTTTCGTTTTATTTAATAAAAATATTTTTTAAAATTTTCATGACACTTTCCCTTAGAACTATGTTTAATGCAGTTTTCAGCTCCATATAGTTTTAAAAATTTAAAGATTTTAATCTACATGAAAATCAAGACAGAAACTAATGTACATCCTTCCTCTATGACTCTCCATACGCTAATGGTGAAAGCATGTGAAGTGTTGCTATAGGTAAAGAGTTCTGCTCTACACCACCTGCAGCCCATTTCGATCGCCAATTTAAAATGCGTAAACGGCGTAAAAATGACTGGATCTGTGTGCATGGGGAGGTTGAGGAAGTAGTTGAGGCAAGGAGAAGGCTTATTGCCTAGTAAAAAAGGTAACACCATACTAAAAGCAAGAAAAAGTAATTTTCATAGGAAAACTAGTTCATGTTGGAGAAAACGAAAGATATACAGAACTGACTAAAAGACGGAAAATTTTATAGAAAAAACATAAAACGCCTGAAATGCGAGAAAAAGCGGAAAAATCTCATTCTGAATTATAAGCTAAAATTGCCCTCTACCAATAGCCTTGATGTAAATATTAAAATAATGTTTACTGAGTCATGGTTTTAAATAAATCAAAAAATATTATGAAAAAAACTTTTATTTAACTTTAAGAAAAATATACAAAATAAATATTTATTTACATACAGTAAAATGTATACAAAATAAATGCAATAAGAAAATAGTTTTGTCACAATTACATTATTAAATCATTACAATTCTTCTTTCTTCTTAGATTTTTTATCCTAAAAAAAGAAATATTATATTCATAAGTTTAAATTTCTAAATTTTCTGATATAAAAATTAATATTAGAGCAAACTATCACTTGTACACACAGATAACGCATCTTTAATACTATTATTACGCATTAATTAACAAAGTAAACAATTAAAAATAATTAATTGAATATTTAACAAAATTTCCACAATATTTTCTCTTTTTTTCACTAATGACAGCTTAATTAGACTAAGGTTTCAAATAAAACAAAACCTACTAGCAAAATAAATTGAATTTAAATTTTTTCTTTCATTTCTACAATTTTACAATGTAATCTACTTTTCATTAGGGAAGGCCATAAACTACCAATTTTCGAGATAATAATATTTCGTCACCAACATCAAAAGAAAAAAATAATAAAAATATGAATTTTGGCAAAAATTTCCCAAGGACAATTTTTACGACCGAAAATCAAGATTTGAGTTTTCAAAATTTTTGATTAGTGAATCTAAATTCCCATGAATTAAATATGTATATTGGTAAACTCTGGTAGAAAGTTATTTCTTGGTGCAACATGTTAGGATTTGAGATTAATTTGCTATTTCAAAATAATAGTAAAATTTTTTTGTTGTTATTTCTTCTTTTTTTTATTTAAAAAATGTGTTTGTTTTTATCTCCTCCAACAACTTTTAGTTTAAAAAAAAACAAAATAGTTGAAAACAAAGAAGTAATAAGTATTTTTTTTGATTTAATTTAAGCAGGTAAAATTCTGACACAATTTACAGCAAAAGAAAACAACTGCCAAAAAGAATGAAAAAAAAGTTTGAAATATACTGAAAAAATTCCATTTTTAATGCTAAAATACATCTGTTTTGAATAATAAGATTTTCTTAAGGGATAAAAAAAAATTAAAATTCATAAGATATAATCAACATAACTAAAAAATGCCAACTACAAACAAAAAATTCCACTGATTTTCTATTAATAACAATGTCTAGATTTGACAATATGGACTATATTTTTCTTAACAATGCATTAAAAAAAAATTAACAAAACATGTAACAATAAGGTAACATTTTAATAAAGGAAATTCTAAATAATAGCTTTGCTATTGTTATAACTAAATTGACATTGTCACATCTTATCATCTCAGGTAACAAATATAAAATAAGTAAATCGTCATTATCTCCTCAGATAACAAATTGTTGCAGAAAACAATATATTTGAACAAAACCAATACAAACAATGACTTTTAGATTTTGCATTAATAACAATGGCTTAGAATTAGTTTAACAGTAGAAAGGAAAAAAAAAACTCCTAACAAAGTGTTAAAACAACCTAAATATTAACTAAACAGAGAATGTAACAATAATGAATTGTTTAATATGCAGAGTATCTTCTAAACAATTGTTTAACAAGTCTTATAATTAAATTGACAATAACCCCTCATGTAACAATTTGTTGCAAACAAGACAATGAAACACTACAAATTAATATTAGAAGTCTTACTTACTCAAACAATATCTAATATGCCCTTGAAGAAAATTATTTCCATATTCATATTGCATGAAAAAAAATTGTTTTTTTCCCAGTCTCAGATTTATTTACTTTATAACCAAGCAAATTATTTGTATCTTCACTCACATCATATATTGTAGTGAAAACATGATGGTTCTTAGCAATAACCATCTATTATTAATAATAGCAAGATTAATCACAATTATAGCAAGGCAAGATTATTGTTCAATGTTGGGACAATTGCTCAATGTTCCCAATATTGATGTTTGTTTGTTTTATCAAATCAGATATTACTAATAATGATGAAATAAACTAGCTATTGTAAAATCTGTGTTTCACTAAAAAGTTATTTATTGAATAAAAATGCTATTTTGCTTAGGTCATCTACTTCATAATACTAGAAAGAAAAAAGAGAGAAATAATGCTATAAAATTAAGTTTTTCTTTCCTCTGTGAATTATATGCATTTAATATTATCCTATTTTGCCTAAACACTTGTCATTGAAAAGAATGCCTAGGTAAATTCCAAACTAATTTTAACAATTCATACTCTGTCTAAAAATACCTACAATACCAGTATTTCATACACTGAAGGTAACTTGTACATTATCTCAAATAATAAAAGCAAAAATGACAGACTATCAAGAATTGAAAATTTTGGAAATGTTGAAAAGAGATAAATTCTCGAAATAAGTAAATTAATTAATCACATTGTTGATAATGTTTATACAAAGAAAAAATATATTGCATTACACAATCCTCATTTATGTGGTTTTGAATTAAAATTTTTCTTTAATCAGTTTTATTTTGTTCAATGATCACATAACATTAATATGTTAGAAATAAATAGAGTTCACTAAACTAGTAATCCAGTGCTAGCCATTATGCAGAAATTTATTTAAATGTCTGCTGGTTAAAAAATATTGTATAAAAAAGGGTACAAAGCATAAGAAGGTAAAGGAAAAGGTACAAGGATTACATTAGTTGTATTGATAAGAAGTTACATTTTTTCTTTACTTAGATTTTATATTCTTTCCTTTCCTATTTCAAATACAAAAAGCCTACAACAATTTAACCCAAAGCAAAAAGTGTTGTAATTGAAAGATGGGAAGTAGTACAAATTAGGACTCATTAAAAATTCTGTAAATTTATTATGACAAACTTAAAGCAGTTAAATATTCGTGCAGTAAAAAATAAATATGTTGTTACCTGTAGATATTCTGGTATAGTCTTTAAAGAGTAAAAATTACTATGTTATCAAAGAAAATTTATAATAAAAATAAACATACTTTTTTAGAGCTGTATTTTCCATAATATTCTTTACTTTCAATGACTACTACTTCCATACGTTTTTGTTCAACCAAAAAATCTTTAGCTTCCCATGCTTGACTGCCATCTTTAAACATGAAAATTACTCTATCAGATCCAATTGGGTACCTTGAAAAAAAAAAGGGAAATAATTACTCTGAAATATTAATATTTACATGCATCATCTTATTTTTAAAACATCGCCAAAAAATAATTGATTAGTAAAATTGAAAAAGTATACGCCACATCACACAATTCACTATGTGTAATTTTAAAATCGAGTATATACTGTAGCGTTGGTATTATCAGGGGTGATTGTAAGCCCAAGTCAAAATTCCAGAAAATTTCCTGAAATTTTAAAAAAAATAAATAAATAAATAAAAAAACAAACAAAACAAAAAAACAGTTTAAATTGAAAAAAAAAAATTAAACAAGGTTTTTTTCCTTTTTCTCAATATTTCTTAGTTTACTTAAAATATATTTAAAATTTTACACATACCTATACCATTTACACATACCCATGATGACCTAGAGAAGAAATTAAAATTTACAAATATGTCTTTCTTTCTTGAGTTTATGATTATAACAACTATTTACTGATAAAAAATGAATATTAATCATGAATATAAGCTCATAAAGTATCTCTCTGGCTCTCCCTTACAAATAAAATAAACTGCGTTAAGTTCCACCTTTGAAAATTTGATTTCCGGAAACTTCTGGGATCAATGATTTTTTTTAAACATCTGGGCCTTCGATCTCCGGAAATTCAGATTTTTTCCGGAGCACAATCAGCCCTGTATTATAGCCACTCTCTCTAATATGTTTAAAGATATAATAAAAGATCTACAGCTACAATAGAGTATCTCTTTTCTCCTCACACCTTTTTCATAAACCAATGAGCTGCTCTCCCACTCAAGGGTAGCAGATGCTATCCTCTCTGTCTTTTCATTTATATATTTTCATTACTGTTTTAATAAATGTTGTTAACTTTGTTTAACTGAACTATCTTTATTTATCATCCTTCAAATCACTTTCTTCAAAACATCATACCATCTTCCACAATACAAATCACCATAGGCTTAATATAAGTCAAAATTACATGAAACGTAAAGCAAGCCTTAAAGATCATTCAAAATATGTATTGCAATGTAAGACTTACAAATTGAAATGCAATGTATAATTCGTAAATCAGAACAATATGAAAAGCTAACGATGCAGTTAGAAACAAGCATGAAGTAACCAGTCATAAATTGCGATGAGTAATACATAAATCAATTTGATTAGTTTGATTGTAAATATGATTCACGATTTGCTAATAATATTCATGCAAAAACCGATTCGTAACTATGCAATCATTGCAATGCAAAATATGATTTGTGTTTCAATAAAAATTTAAACTAGAATCACTATGTGTGCTGCATAAGTCATTTTGATGAGAATCGCGAACAGTAATTTCTAAACTCATTTTACATTAGTTGCGATGCACGATTCTTAAATCCTAACACGAATCCCAATGCATTAATCTTAAATCACTTGAATGAGAATTGTGATACATTATTTAGAAAACACTTAAATGCATATTAGGATTATATTGCATAGTTACTTACCTTACCTTAGGAATCAAAAATTAGGAACACTATATGCGAAAAAATTATATGCACCAATTACGAGAGTAAGACAAAAATTTAACTATTAAATAATAATACTAATAGATATATATTTAAATACCTTATATAAATTAATAAAAAAAAATTAATTATAAAAACTATCTTTTGTGGGAAATTTATAATATTAATATTTTATAATTAGGAATACCAGTATAATAGTTTAAAAACAACCATTACCTATTAATATATAATTATTCTTCTCCAAATTATAAAACACAGGCAGATATTCAACTACACCATAAACAAATACTTCTGATGCAAGTGTTTAAATTCTACAATAAATTTTTTAAAACATAATAATAGTTGTTTAAGATTCAATTTAGTGAAATGATCTGCAACTGCTATTGAAATAGTATTTTCCAATAAAAAGCTACTAAAAATTACTTCACCACAATCAGATGAAGCGCGACTGCAGCGATCAGAAACAGGGATTGGTTTAAAAGGAAAAATACAGCAATACGAAAATTCGGATTTTTTATAAAAATATCAGATTTTGAATTTTGATTTAAAAATTAGGAGCAAATCCGAAAAATTCTGGACAGTTGGCAGCTATGGCATTGTATGATTCAGAGATTCAGAAAGTATTTTAATGCAAATCCCAGTGATTGATTTATGAATCACTTTAATGAGATCTCTAACATGTGATTTGTAAATATGCATCTATCAGATATTACCACATTTTCAGTATTGGAAAATGAAAAAATAGAGTTTTGGTAAGTCCCTTTCATTCTCTTTGAATATAAAAACTTTTTTTCACAAATTAGCAAATAAAATAAAAAATTTCAAAAACTGTACATGTTTTATAAATTAGACATTGCTGAAAATTGCTAATATTAGGTGTAGTTTTGTTCAATATTTCCCTTTCACTATTTGTCTCCGCACACCTACTTGTATTTTGTAATCCAATCACAGGAGAAGGGTAAATAAGAATTAGAGTTTCTTCGAAAATAAGAAAAATGAGGAAAGGATGGGGAAAGAGGGAGAGTGATTGAAATTTCTATCATTTTGCTTGAAGTTTCTCTCTTTTATTTCACATTTCTCTTATTTTATGTAGGACAGATATTACTTTTTTGAAAATTACTCTGAGAAAATAATAACTTTTCAAAGACCCTATCACAGAATTCCAAGACTTTTCAGGTACCTGATTTTTCCAAAAAATTCAAAGACTTTCAAAGTTTTTCAAGTACCGTGGGAGCCTTGTGTTTCAAATTAATGAAACTAGCTTGTTCTTAAACAAAAAATAGTAGTTATTTTGATCATTAAGTCATTTCAGATTAACAATTAGGTACAGATAATTTACTAGATAATTACATTAGATTGTGTTGTTTTAACTGTCTATCAAACAATAAAAACAGGATAGTCTAAGGAATATTAAAATCTTTACATAACAATGAAGGAAATTTGTTACCTGTCAATATTTATGTGATTATTCATTAAACTAGTTTGCCAGAGAGTTGTTATATCTTCAGTTTCTTTTTCAGTGGGGTTACCTAAAAATTTTAAAAAAAAATTAACATTTATAATTAACTTCATCTTAGAGCTTTATAAACGTTAGGGTCAGATGGGGTAAAGTGGGTAAAAATCAAGTTTTCTTCAGAGAAGGTTCTAAAACTAAATTCTTAAATTTATTTTATTGAAAATATTGATGCCTTTTATATAGATTGGATTCATATATTAATATATGAGTCATAACTTATCTATTTTGCTTGATTGTTTTCTTACAGTAATGCATTCAAAAGAACATGTTTTGATAAACCCACTTTACTCCAGTGTGTATTCCAATAGCATTTAGAAGCTCATTTTGGAATTTGTTAGTACGATGGGGTAATTTAGGCATAGTTTTAAAATTAGTATATATTTCCCTAAAAACATGTAAATATTGTTTTAGAAATAAAAATGCTCCTAAAGTATTATGATTATATTTACAAAAACAATTGCTAAAAATTAATTTTTTTAAATTAATTATTTGAAGAATTAATGTTTAGGCTATCATAATTAGGATTCACTTCAGATGCAGTATATTTTTCAGAACTCTACACAGTTTCATCAAATAACGAAAAAACTGCAGTAGTTTTTTGGTTGAATGAGAATGAAAAAAATAATATTTATAGCAGACATGCATTTTTATTCAATGTATTTAAAGGAAATTGTTTTGTTTTCTAGAAAAAAAAAAAAAAAAAACTGTCATATGAAGGCAGAAATTTGCTTAAAAACTCATTTATATATTTAACTAAGCTCACCAAGTTGTACCATCATGCTATTTTGGGAATTTTTTTAATTGTATAATATGTCTGTTATACTGTTATCCATCAGGCTATAATCAAATAAGTAAATTATTTTTTAGCTATTTCATTACTGAACCACTAAATTTATTTTCCAATTTTATTTTGATCATGTGCTAATTTAAATTATTGCTTTTAATTGTTATTCATTTTTATGTATTTTGTGTTAAAGGGTTTTTTAATATCAATAACAATTTCCTAATTTTAATTAGCACCATTATTATATAATCCAATACAAAATAAAATGCTTCCCTGTTACATTTGCCAAAATAAAGAATGTACAATGCTAAAGCTCTCTTAATATAAGTATAAAATTTTGCTGCTGTTTGCTAAGGGAATATTATGAGCAAAATTTACCGGACACTGTCACAAAAACCATTAGTGATTTTCCCTTTTTAGAAGCTTTCAATATAGCTTCAGGATTAGAGTCAGAGAACTGAGATATATCAATCTTAGGAGGTGGTCTCAAATGCTCTGGCAACTCATCCGATTCTAAAGGTTCTTCATCTTCCTATAAAAAAAATTTCAAATTATTTTCTTAGACAGTATAATTTTTTTAGAAAAATGGAAACAATTGAAAATAAATATATATTGCAAAGACAAAATTTTTTTCTATAATCTGAAACACTAATAATTTTTTTTCTCGTTTTTTTTTCTCATTTGCTTTCACGCCAGAAAACAGGAAGCAGCGACGGCTTAATTACGAAAATAAGAGCTATCCAGAGGACGGATAAAAATACAGAAAATCTTATTTTCTGGGAAGAAAAGCAGAGAAAATAGCTAAAATAAGTAAATATGCGGAAGGTTTAGCAGCTACGGCATAGTTTGAAATTCCCGTTTATCTTTGAAAATCGGAAATAAATATAATTATTTTATTTCAACAACTGAATTTTCAACAACAACAAAAAAAAAACAGAAACTTTTAGAGAATCGGAGTTTTTGATAAAATAGCTGAAATTCAAGAGACAAAAGCAGAAAAATTTCATCTCTGTAAAGGTCAACTAGTTGTATCCCAAGGAAATGATTTATAGAGAAATATCAGAGGGAGGAATGAGAACTTCAATACTTTCGCTCCGCGGAAAATTCAATTCCTCATAAAATAATGAGCAGGAAAAAAAAATTTCCGCGTAAATTGGTGGGGAAAATCTGAAAAAAAAGCGGAAATCCAGGAAAGAATCTCATTCCTGAAGGTAGTATGTTTAAACTGATACACATACAGAAATATTCCCCCAATATTTTGTAAAAGGATAAAAAGCATTAGCAGAAGGTTATGATTATAACAGTATATAAAAACATATAAATGCAGATACAATAAAAAATTTCAGATTCAGTTCTATACAATAAATTAATTCATATTGGGTCCACAGTAATTTATGTCACCTCTAATCATTCTATGCTTCAAATCAATGCTTTATTTAAATATCGGATACTGAAATATATCTTACATCCCACTGATCAAGGAGGCGTTCTAAATCTGCGTCTGAAAAGTCTCTAACATCTTTCTTCGCCCAATCTGGCTTGTTATTCGGGGCAGATTTTTTGCAATTTGAAAAACCAAGAACTAGCAAAAATAAAACAATGAAAATAAAAAAATTGCTAAACATGCTTTTTATTACAAAGAAAGAAATATTAAGCAACGCCGACAATTAGATAAATATTAATTCATGCAGTAATTATTCACTTTACAGGTTGATTTTTCAATAAACCTAACTTGACGTTTTCAGCTGCTTATTTTTGTACATAGTAGTACCCTCACAATTTTTCTCTTATTGCAATATTTCATTAGGTAAATGAGAATGCGCCATCTTACAGCGATTAAAGAATTCAGCTAGTCAGGTAATACGATTAGAGAAGCCCGGTACAACTATTACTGGTCATACTCAAATCTCTGATAAGACGTGTACAAACAAGGCAAAAAATTGGAAAAAAAAGTTGTTAAAAAGCATTGTTAATGTTACTTTACTGCTTAAGGAACAACCGAATATTTTGTTCTTATTTTTTTATGAAAACAAATAATTTAAATATTTATTCTAAATTTAATTACGAAAACTAATAAGACGAATTTTTAAATGTTCCCTTAATAATTCCTAGTTTTCCTTGGTAATTGAAATAAATTTTAAAAAAATATTCACTTTTTTACGAAATAAAAATTTTATTTTATGTTATTTTAAAATAAATAATCAAAATAAAAATTCGTTTTTAAAGTGAAATTAAAAAAAAAAGTTTTGAAGAAGTTTGCTTGATTATTTGCTGCTTAATTATTTGAAGTAAAATTGATTTTTTATTTCATAATGCACAACTATACATGCACAAACATGCAACGCACAAATGTACACTGTTTTTTACAATCTACGATGTATTTTTTTTAATATATATTAAGTGAATTGTAATTTTGATTAATCAAGTCTTGATCTACAGTTGCGACCAATTTTTATCCCACCCAATGTTTTTGAACATTTAAACTTGGTTTCGTTTCAATAGAAATTTAATAAACGTGTCTACTTGAAAGCCTTTATCATTGGAGAAAAAGTTCAAGCACTGAAATCTTTGAATGTGTAAAATAATTTCTATTCATAGGGGAACACGGAGTAGAACGAGGTACTTATTTTAACATAAAAAATAGCAAAAAATAAAAAAGAGATGCAAACGTTATACACGCATTATACTTTTTTATTTTTAAAATGCTGTTGTATAATCACACATTTAAAAAAAAAAACGAAATATTAGTATATTTTATTTTTCTCAAAAAAGAAAATTATATCAATTGAGGGATTAAGTGCTTCCTCCTGACCGGATATGGAACTGAAAGGGGCACTAAGGACAAGCAATTATAAAAACATATAAAACTGGAAATGCTGAAAAATGAGAAAAATAAAATTAAAATGAACCTGAAACAAGCTTAAAAATATCATAAAGTAAGCTACAAATAAATATTAATGCTGTTTATTTATATGGTTAGCTGAGAGAAAAATTCAATTATTTTTTTTAGGTTTTTCATATTTCTTCCTTCTTTTTATTTTATTTAATCTTTTTGCTATTTTTATTTTATTTAATTTTATGTACCTAAAAAATAAATAAAATACTGCTCTTCTTCCTGTTTTCCAATGTCGCCATTTTTGGCGAAGAATTCGACTTCTGCCACACACGTACGTCACAGCCCGTTTTATAGGGAGGACACACTCACGCACCATCCATCCGCAGATCGCAATTTCGACTTGAACAGAGCATGATCAATTCTCGATCTAGTGCCCCCCCCCAAAGGTACTGGTTTGTCATGGGAACTGAGAGTACTTTGTGACCCTGAGAGTTTTAGATTGCACCAGTCACCATTTTGCTCACGAGGAATCTTTACTGGTGGTGATCGAACTCGCGACCTTTTGGACGCGGGCCTAACGACCTACCAACCAGGCTGTCTCGGCCAAAAAGTACTGGTAATAGTTTACTATCGCTGGTCCCTTTTATGTTAGGCGATTTGAAAATAAACCAATATATATATATATATATATATATATATATATATATATATATCACTGAACTTATAATCACTGTGATGAAACTGAAAAAGCTCAATACATTCCTTTTTTGCAACTTAGTGGGAAACTTTTTATTTTTTAATTTTTTTCTATTTAATTATTCCTTTTAATAAAATTTTTGATTTTCAGTTTCTTTTTATTTAAAGGTTTTTTTGATTTTAGGATATGAGCAACTTCTTACAACTAAACCTTATTAGTTGCTATAGTAACACTTTAATTTATATTTATTTACATTTTATACAAATTAATGAAGCACATAATTCTTAAAAGACTTTTACTACATTGAAAAAAAAACTATTTTACTTTTACTTTTATTCTAATCATTAAATGTAGGGAAATAACATCGTCCGAATTTTTTAGAAGGTTTTATTTTATTCGTATATTTTTGTATATATATTTTCTGTAAGTATTATCATTTGAATTACTTTTAATTCATTCAATTATAGGTAGAATTTCATTTATTGAATACTTGACAGTATATTATTGTTATTATTTAATGAAGTCCAATTTTAATGTTTCTTACAAGTTGTAAACTTCTTTTCTTTTACAGTAAGTTCCACATGATCATTGTTTTATTTATTAGTTTTATTTTGTATTGATTTGCATGCATTACATAATTTAATAAGCATTTATGTGATGAAATCTTTGCGAATCAGTATCAATTATAAGTTATGGCGTGAAAAGTTCATTTCTTTTACAGTAGGTTTCTAAATTAAAAAATAATTTTTTTGAAATTTTAAGTAAAGCATTACCGCAACATCTCTTTGTGGGCCTCTGGAGTCATGGGTTATATGGTACCACAATTCCGTGACCAGCTACGGCATGATAGGGATAATGTGGTCAGTATTGAGTATGTGGCGTAACTACCATTGCAAATATTTAAAATACCAATTCACTAGTATATAAGACTTGTTAACTTGATTCTGTCTTGAGGTACCCTTTGATAGATGAAGGTTGACATAGTCGATAAACTCTCCCCTTATGCACAAGTTCACCAATAACCCCAGACAAGCTGTTACCCATAGATCTGAAGCTGAGTGAATTTTAAGCCACCAATGAGGATCGAACCTCAATCCTTTACAATAACATCCCTGTTCCTTAATCACTGTGCTATCAAGGATATATTTTTTTCTTCTGATATTTTAAACGTTAAAATTACACTATGAATATTTTAAAACATTAAAATTATAAGACTCATAATTTTAACGGAATTGTTATGACAGAAATCATCATGTTTGCCGAGGACATCAAGGAATAATGTAACAGAAAGCATACATTTCAGAGGCATAATGTAATGAAGTAATAATTGTTTTGAAACAAAGCATCAAATTCCTCAGTAATTAAAACACTTAAAAAAAGTCCAAAATTTGGTTTAGAAACTCTAGTTAACAATCTTGACAAGCACAAATCAGATAATCTTAAATTTAATCGCGTGACGAAACAAAAACTCTCACGTGACCTAATAGCTGATTTATCTCTCTAAGACTCTCTATAATAAGTCTATGGTAGTAGTCTCTACGGGACGAGACGTAGGGGACGACCACCTACAAGATGGATAGACGACGTTGAAAAGGACCTCAAGCAATTAGGAGTCAACAGATGGCGGACCGTCGCACCGGACAGGGCCAGAGGGAGGAAAATCTGTGAGTCAGCCTTGGCCTGTGAAAGGCTGTTGCGCTTATGAAGAAGAAGAAGAAGTAGTCTCTACTCTATAGAGAATGAAGTTTCATCAATTTGGCCAATATGGCAATTTACTTATTTATTCTTTCAACGAAATTAAAGAATATGGTTGTGCTAATGTTCGAAAACGACTCTGTTCTAAGCGACTTTATTTTAAATAGAAAGAAGACCAATTTGACCGACTGCGGCCTCTGCAATGCATTCAGAGCAATTAGATCTTTTGTTAATTCAGCAATTTCCAACTTTGAAGGGTATTTTGAAAAAGAATTAGATTTTAGAAAATTATAGCTGTGTTTGAAAACAGTTAATTTCAGTTTTGTAGGTATACTAAAGTCTTATGAGATGAATCTCCTTGATCACATGACGTGGATCGAATCAAATGGCTATGACAGGAATATGCATTGTGATGGTTTGGATGCCGCTATGAGACCGGAAAGGCCAATTACTGTAGATGAAGCTTGCGTAAGACATTTTGCTCAACTGTATCTCATTTTTTTTTATTCTTTTTGTTATTTTGAGTCATTTTACTATACTAAACACAAAAATCACCAATCTGACACACAAGAAATAATTTTGATACAGAAAGCAGAATTTTAATTTACACTAGAAAGACTGAAACTTCGTATATACCTATATTGCCCAAAAGCAGTCAAAATGACAGCATTGTGAAAAAATAACTAATGTGCAATTAATTTTTAATATTTTTTATAGTATTTACAGTTATATAACAAGTTATTTGTGAATATTAACAGCTAAAAAAATTTATTTCACTTGGAAAAAAAGATAATTTAAGCATTATTGTTTGCACATTTTTTGCAAATGAAAAAGCAGTTAAGAGGCAATCAAAATGACTTTCTTGGGCAATCTAGTGTTAAAAAGTGTAAATTTTTTATTATACGTTACTTTTTATAATACATAATTTTTATTATATATTTTTCTTATATATTTTTATTATATATTTTTATTATATATTTTTATTATATATTTTTATTATATACTTTTATTATATATTTTTATTATATATTTTTATTATATATTTCTACTGTACATTATAGGTTTGAATTATAGGCATTAAGGAATATTGACGTTATAGACTTATAGTACATTTAAGGTTTTCACATTGAATTTTTTATTATACATTTATAGGGTTATGCATAGAAAGAATATCGATGAATAGCCATTGAGATTTTGCTGGCACATGCGTACCGTAAACCGAGGCGAGTCTACCCATCCAGGGGCGAGTCTACCCATTTTAGTTTTATTTAATTTTCACTATTATAAATTGCAAATAAATTTTTTTTTACCGACGGAGGACTTAGTTCAGACTCTAAGGAAGATGGAGCTGTAGTAGTTTGATCCGTTTTTATTTATTTGTCGTCTTTTTAACCGACCTGTTCAAACGTCTTTTAAGAGATTTGCATTGAAAATCAGCAAACTTTTAGTTGGTGCTCCGTAAGTATATTATTATTATTACTATTTTCACTTTGGTTAAGTGATAAACTTATCTAAGACTAAGATTACATTAATTTTATATGAAAAAAAAACAAAAAGAATGTAAGTTTTGCTGTTGTGAACAAAAAGCCAGAATTCGCGGGGCGAGTCTACCCATTCGTATTTAGTTCTAATAAAGCATAATAATATAATTTAGAACTTTGTTTATATTAAAATTAAGTCATTTTAAATGAATTTGAGTATATTATTTTAATTCTGCATTGATAAATTTAACATTAATAAGAAAATTTATAGGTTAAATATAAATGTAAATATAAAATATGTTTATTTTACCTATTTTTTCAATTTTTATATTACAAAATTAACTTTTTTTATTTAATATTATATTTCAACGAGAAAACATTGTAAGAAAAATCACACCTCCCAAAAGAATGGGGAAAGGATTTTTCATGATTCCCAATGTTTGAATTTCGATTTTGTTAATAATCTTTAATTATTATTATTTATTAATTATTTAATTGTAAATTTATATTAATTTTAATTTATTTTTATCAACAATAATTAGAAAAAAATGTTATTTTATAATGTTAATGATTACAAAACAAAACTGTGATCAAAATGTGATAATCGATCAAATACTCAATTTGTGTTATTTTATGAATAAAAAAATGGGATATATAATAAAGTTATGAATTTTACTTCATACATATCCCATATGGTAACTAAAATAACGATTTAATAGTAAAATTTGATTATTTACAATGTTAACATTCATTTTAGCAGAATGGGTAGACTCGCCCCATACGAGAGATTTGTCAGCAGTTCTATAAAAATATACAGTAACAGCGTAACTGTTAATATTTTCTAAAATCGATTTCACAGCTTTAAAGAGGGATAAATAGCGATTCCGAAACACCTATTAAAAGCCTTTTTTCTTTAATATTTACAAAAGTTTGACCACTTGAAAGTTGACAAACTGAAAAAAATGGGTAGACTCGCCCCGGTTTACGGTATTCTTTTGTTCAAATTTTCATTGATCTTTTAACATTGATCTACCTAAATTTCGTGAATCAAATCAGCATTGCATATACTCTTTTAAAAATTATTAAATGTTGACCTTCTTTCATAGAAGCGCCTTCGGTCAAGCTTATCTTCAGTGAGAATGTTATACCGCAGATCTTTTGCACTCGATTATGTGGTCGGACATCCATTCCGACGTTGTATAATAAAAAGCACTTGTAAAAACACTAATAACAAAAAATTACGTACATAAAACTCAAAATTCTTTTTGATCACTAAAATAAATTATAAAAATTACTAAATAATTGGAAGAAATTTTTTTCTTCTTTTTACGTAGAATTTTCTTTGAATAAATGAGTCCCGAAATTGTGTCGCAAAACTATTCGATAACAGCTCCGAATGTATGGTAAAATATGCAAAAAGTGAAATCAACGTTATGGTCGCAGACTTTCGATTGCTCTCCTGCCTAAAGGTTTGGGACCATATTTTCAAATTACGGCTACTCCACATATTTTGAGAATTAAGAATCCAAGTCTGTTGAAAAAATATTTATCCAGAGGAAGAACGCTTTTGTGACTGAATTCGTATTTTGAAGTATGATCTCCAAAAATATTTCAGCATATTTAAAGTTAGTTCCTCGAATTATTCACATTGTATCGTAGTACATGAAAATTCAATCATTAAATCAGAAGTTATTAAGGTGTTCTATTTTTTATTTTGTGCACTGAACATAATTCCTCTATTTTATTAGAATAACCTTACGTTCGCTCTTGAAATGAACTGCCTTTCGTAATTATTTTTATTTCAGTCATTAAGAACTTTATTATTTGGGGACTTACAGCGAACTTTTGGAAAGGAATGGTCTGAGCAAAGTTTCCGTTTTAGAAGAACGAAACCATTTCCATATGGAATTATTCAGAAAAGGGTAAACAATTCATTTTTAGTTGATTTACGAGGATGGATCAAATATAAATGAGACTTTTTTAATAACTAAAAATTAAAATTTTATTTTCAAGAAATATAAAAATGCAGTTTTCTTCATACTTTTCGTGAACTTCTTCACAATTTTTCCAGCGTTTTGGAGGGTTTTTTACAATCCCGGTGGCACAGAAAGAAGTAGGCCGTGTAGTGAACAGGTTGCGTTCAATCTTCTACCTCTGCATTGGATGAAAATCTCCTTCCCCTCCCAAGGGTTCTTTAAGAGTTCCAAACAAATAGTGGTCTGAAGGTGCCAAGTCCAGGCTATATAGAGGATGTTCAACTGTTTTCCAGTGTAATGTCTGTAACTTTTGTTGTGTTACTGTGGCTTTATGCGACTTTTGACAAATAAAATTTCCTGCATCCTATTGATTTGTGTTCAAAATTCTAGGCACCCATTTTGCCGAGATTTTGCGATGTACCAAATTTGCATACTTCCATAACTCATCTCTATTATAGCACTAATTACTCGAACTTTCCTTCGTCAGTCTTTGTAAATAAGGTCACGAGTTTGGTCAATTTTCTTTGTCAGACTCGTTCTTGGTCGTAGAGTATGAAGCAAGTTTTCAATTTCTTCATGCCTTGTTTAATAACAAGTGCCATTTGTAAACTTGAGCCCTATACAGGGTATCAGTACCGAGCTGTGCTTACAATCTGCGCAAAATTTCAATAGGTTTGACATTTTCTTTTGATAAAAATTTAATTATTATGTGTTGTGCAACTTCATTAAGAACGTTGTGCTAACTTATAATTATGGCATTAATAAAAAAAAGGAACTCATAAGGAACTAAACAATGCCAAACAATTTTTCAGACTCTAGATAAAGTTCTGTTGTTTCCAGGAACAATAAGAATAAAAATCGTCTGCTATTATTAAAAAAGTCTTATTTATATTTGATCCATCTACTTATATTTCTTTGAAAAATGAAATTACATAAATACTCCAATGAATTGCAATCAATAATTTACAGGGTGGTCACTGAACTCTGCATCTACGCTCTTAATTTTTGAGTAATATTAGCTATGTAATTATAAAGGATTTCTCGAGATGTATTAAAATAGCTACGGGCTACAAGCGAAGATTGCTTACAGAACCATTTAGTGAAAAATTTCAGAGTTGATAGAGAGATTTCGCAAAGCGTTACGGCTCTCCATAACTCTAGCGATAACGCTATTTGATCTTCGCAGCTCATGCTCAAAAATTACTCAACAAATCACATTTGGCAAGGAGGAAGGAAATAAGGCTAGCGTAAGATAAACGCTATGCAGAATCTCTCTAATCTATATACAAATATTTCTATTCTTCTGAAAACTATTACCAGATAGGGAGTAAAAGTGAAATATAATGTTGAAGAACAAGGGATCTTAATAATATGCAGGAACCATAGCGACCGCCGATTGTTTTACATTTACCCGCCGTTTTGCGTTCACGATAAAAATAATTCAGATATAAATTCCTAAAATTTATAATTTCCGTATAATATAAATTCCTAGTATTAATTCACCTTTAAAAATATTAATCATCTGAGTGGTGTTCTGGAATGTTCTCTTACGTAGTTTGGGGACTACTGATGTAAAGCATCACCTGCTTAATGCGAAGAGAGACTTTCTGAAGGTGAATGCTAAAAAAGAATGTTTAAAATGCGCAGTTATTTCTTCATGATTATTTCTTCATTTATTACTCCATGACGTAACAGAACAATCTTTGAAAAACAACTAGTTATGCAAGATTATTTTTACAAAGTTTAAAATACGTTTGAATATCGAAAATACATTGTAAGAACTAGTTCTTTTTTTTCCTAAGATGGTTTCGTCATTTCACTGTTGAAAATTACGAAATAAATGGGAATTTTAAGAAGACGTTATACCATTTAAAAAAATTTTAATCGTAAATTCTCCTTCGTCTCTACAACTGATTTAGAATTTAAAGTGAATAAAAGGTGTTTTCAGGCAAACCTAAATAAATCCATTAAGTCTCAAATACTTAAAAGAAATTTTTAAAATATCAAATTGAAAACAAATTAAGAGACGATAACGCGATGGAGAAATATACGTTTTGATACTTTGAAATTTTCTGGCTTAACTTCCTGGCTTATTCTAGCCTTGCCTGAACTGACTCTTTCTATAATTTAAATTTCAAATTAGTTATTGGGGTGAGACAGAATTTATGATCAAAAGTTTTCCCCCGGTATAGTTAGCATTTCTCAAAGTTAGCATTCGTACCGAATAGGTGAGGCAATACAACTGCGTAACACACTTTCTACCCTATCTCGTAGCATTTTCGGTAAAATAACACCCCACCGTTTTCTACGCAAGTGGCGTTGTCTCATCTTGTTATATCAAATAGCTCAGAGCGCACCTACTTTATTATACCTAGACACCACTTTATAGCTGTAGCAAGGGGATAGAGAGTTCGCCTCCCAATGAGGTGAACCGGAGTTCGATTCCGGCGATGACTGGTCGATACGAATTCCGCATCCGGCTTGCACCGACCACAGTGCTGATGTGAAATATCCTAAGTGGTAGACGGATCATGGGTTAGAGTCCCTTGCCGTCAGGTTAACCGTGGGAGGTTCTCTCCATGTAATGCAAATGCGGGTTAGTTCCATCAAAAAGTCCTCCACGAAGGCAAATTTCTCCCAGTACTTGATCCAGGAGTTCTCTTGTCTTCTGGATTGGGTTCAAAATTACAAGGCTGCGGACTTGAACATTAGTAGTTGTAAACCCAAAAATTGGGTCGGCTGTTTAGCGAGGGTTATAAAATAAAATAAAATAAAATAAAATAAAATAAAATAAAATAAAATAAAATAAAATAAAATAAAATAAAATAAAATAAAATAAAATAAAATATTTCAGAAGGCATTCTTTAGCTTTTAAACTAACCGTTGAATTTTTTTCCAGATATTACTTTAATTTCATTACTTGATTAATAATTGTTGGAATGAAAAACTATTCTACTTTAATAAACAGTTCTTATTTGTCCATATTTTAGGGTGGTCCTTGTGGAGTTCTAGCTGCTGTTCAAGCTTATGTTTTAAAAGAATTTTTATTTGGTGACCATAAGAGTTCACTGGTCTCAGGAGCGTAAGTACATGCAAGGTGATCCGTAATCATTTCCCATAATATATATATATTTAAAATTCTTGTAAAAAATGAAGACAAAAAGTACACATATTGACGATCACAAATTAATATTTAAGATCTGAAAAGCACACTATCAAAATCTATCAAATCACAACTCTGTAAAGCGGGATGTATATCAGAAATAGGTGGTATTTGTAGGGTAAAAAGGAAACTACCAAGTTAATATTTACATTTTATTTTTAATCTTATTAATTTTTTAAGAGTCGTACTTATTTTAGGTCCTTCAAATCAGTCATTTAAATACTGTTATATTTCAGACTTTCTTTATATTTAGGATGCTTTGGCGTCAAATATAAAATGATCTCATAAAAATAATCCATGTTTAAGCAAGTAAACAGCTAAACTAAGGAACAGCACTCGAAGTATAGCAACTCATTCAATTTATTTATTAATGTTTCTGATATTTATTTAGTTCAATTTATGAACTGAGGTATATTACAAATCTATTAAATGTGCAAATAACATGCGGGTGTTAATACTAAATGTTTAATGCTTAAATTCTATTCTAAATAAATCAAACTACTTAGAATATTGAACCTGTTCAAGCTTTGCTTTGTAATTATTGTCACTAACACTTTGATCTACTACCTTCGGATAAAAATGGCGTTAACGGTTTGTTAATTTTTAATAAATATACTATGGTAGTTATATAAAGCTTTCTAAGTTCCCCCTCGTCGAGGGTGTACAGTACGCAAAAAAAGAAAAAATAATAACAATAATAAATGAACAACTTTTTATCTAATGATCAGATCTTCACGTCCTAGGGCTCAATCTTGATGGCGCAAAAGTTGACCTCAAATACGCTAATTAATAAGTGCAAACGATATTTTAAGTTAAAAAATCTGTCACAAAAACGTACTTACTCAGAATAAACATATCTTTTTTTAAGGGATTCAGGTTTTTGACACCTAAAATATAGGGGGTAGCAGCGATCTGGGGAATATGGTCTGAATAGTTTGGTCAGGAAAGCGTCCCAAAAATTGGACTTTTACTTTTTGCGTATTTCGCTAAATTTGCACGCAATTATTAAATTCACTTATCCAAAGATAATTCCATGCAAAAAATAAATTTTAGTAAATATTTTTTTTTTATTATTTTATTTAATAGTGGTAGAAAAAATGTTGAATTACAAGGTATGCAAATTTTTGCATCATTTTAAAAAATATAATTTTAGAAGGCAAAATGCAAAATTTTAGCAAAATCGGTCGAATAGTTCCTGAGAAATCGAATTTTAAATATCTTACTTTTTTGATCGAACTTTTTTCTCCTGTAATAATTTTAGACTCTTGCGATAAATTTTAGAAATGTTATAGAGAGTTGAAAAAAGTTGCACTGAGTGCAAAAAAGGACCACCTTGAATAACTTTTGATCTAATGATCGGATCTTCACGTACAAGGACTCATTCTTATTATTATCTATATAATTATTATCTAGATCATTTTTTACATAATTTTGAAGTATTTAATTTGACGCGGCAAAATCCGAAATTTGAGCAAAATTGTTGAATATTTCCTGAGAAATTGAATTTTATATGCACGACTTCCCAGAAATTATTCGATCGATTTCACTGAAATTTTGAATTTTGCCATGCATATTTACATACTTTAAAATGATGTAAAAAGTTGCTTACCTCACAATTCAAAATTTTTTCGACTGTTATTAAATAAAATTATAAATAATTACTAAAAGTTATTTTTTCCTAGATTATCATTGGAAAAACTAATTTTATATTTGCGCTCAAAAAATGTTTCAATTTGCTTAAAATGGTATGGCGAAATAAGCAAAAAATGAAATTAAGATTAAGGGGTCCAAACTTTCGATCGCTCTCCTGACCAAACTATTGGGACTATATTTCCCAGATTGCGACTACCTTTTATACTTTGAGGGTTATTTAAAATTTGGTTTGCACAAATTAAGCAGCATAAGTGATGTCATCCTCTCGAACTAATAAGATTACGTTCTAAAACGTGAACAACCGATCATTAGATCAAAAATTATTCAGGATAATCCGTTTCTTTTTTCCTTTCCTTTTTTGCGCACTGTACATTTTTCATAGTTATTAGAGCATCGAAGGTATATAGTTTGAGTCCAGCCGGCAGCAAGCGAGCATCTCAACCTCACTCCTCTACAAATTTAAATTGATATGCGTTCTTATTTATGCATATAGATATCGTTTGTAATATTTAATCTAAGTGTAAAAGTTTTACAATTATACATATTTCAATAACCCTTAATTTATTTTTTTTTAAAGATTAAGGCCCACATTATCTGAAAAGAGAATAGCTCTGTCTTATGCTCTGACCAAAATTTTGTGGAATGCTGGAAGAAAAGGAAATGCCCTTGTAGCTTTGTAAGTTGACTAATTTTTAACAATTAAAAATTCATGAATACATTATTTTACTAAGAGGGGAAACAATGTACATGTCGTTCGGAAAAACGCTCTATAGCGTGTTTGAAACCAGTTCTAATCCACTCTGGATGTGCTTTAGGGCTTATAAATTGCAATTTTTAATCTGCACATAAGCCTGCATATGAATGGGTAATAATAAATAGATAAAAAAAAAATTTATACCACAAATATTAAATCCAATGAGAATGCAGTTTCATATAATTCATTTCTTTTCGAATCTTATTTTTCAGTTATCTTTAAAATATTATAGAAATTAAATTTTATTTTTAGTTGTCACGTTTTCAGTTCAATTGCTTTCTTATTTTCACTTATAAACGCAATATCGGAATTAAGTATAAGGAATTGATCTAAAACGAAATTAAATGAACTGAGAATTTTCAGTTAATTATTTGAAAGCATAAAAAATAGTTAAACAATTTTGAACACTCACTTGAATAACGAAAAAATATTATCTCACGGTAATTTAGTTTCAGGAAGTTGCAAAAAGCCGCGAAAGAACTATTGACACTGGTGATGGTTAATTTCGGTATTAAGATCTGGGATAATAACTACCTAATAGTCTAATATATAAGCTGTAATAAGTTTTTTACGGACACTTTAGCAAAGCCCTAAGTAAGTAGCTAATTTTAGTTAAGGTTAAGTGAAAAACTATTCCGAAGTTTAGTTTACTAAAATTCATTTTTCTTATTTACATTTATAAATATATATTCTATGTATTTCTCAACCCTGATTGAAAAAATTAACTTCAATCATAATGTTTCCAATGAATCGGCTTTTTGTAAATTATTTCAATTTCATTATTTTTACTACGAATATTAAATTATTTAAATTTAGAAACACGTTTATATAGCAAAATAAACGTGTGAGTTCATTAAATCTTTCGGAATCCTAATTTACCAGTGTCACTTAGAATTATTATTGTTCATCTTTCGCATGCTAGCCTACATAGAAAGCCAAACATAAATAAAGTAAATGACTCATATTATAATAAAAGCTTTAAAAATCCTATAGAAAATTCTTTTATATGGGATGTAGTGTGTTGATCGGTTATCAAAGCGAGTATATATGTACATCGAACATATGTACGTTGAAAAATTAATCTGTTGAAACAAAAATATGTGTTTATTTAGAGAAAGTGCATTTTTATTTCTGATTTCAAAACTTAAAATTAACTAATTAGCCTATTTGAGGTTACCCCTTTGAATCCTCAAGAAGGAGTCCTAGAACATGAAGATCTGATCATTAGATCAAAAGTCATTAAGGGTGGTCCGTTTTATATTTTGAGGAAACTGTGCACCAAATGTAGTGCGGATATCTTCAGAACTGCGTATTTGTATAAGATACATGCAAACACATTTGTATAAGATTTCTGCTTTATTCATATAGATAATTGAAAAAGTTTTTGAATCGTTGAGTATACAAAGTCTTATTCCCATTTTAAACGAAGTAATTTTAAATGACAAACTACAACATTTAAACGCGGTAGGTCAAATAATTTCTGAGTGATAAAATTTCAAAAAAGCTGCATATTTAATCTTAAATTTCTCAGAATTATAGGAATAGCCTTAAGATCTATTCATATATCAATTAAAAAAAAATAGCAATTTATTGAAAAATAGGTATTTTTTAGTTAGCCAGTTGCAAGCGAATAATCGCCAAAGAATTAAGACCTCCGCAAAAAAAAAAAAAAAAAAAAAAGAAAAGAAAGAAAAAAAATTTTAAACACATAAAAATGAAATTAAATAAAAAAAATAATAAGTAAAATAAAAATAATAAGTTAAAAAGTAATTTTAAAAAAAAGAGTAAAATTTCCTTGATTCCGGCTAACCGAAAAGTACTGAGGGGAAGAAAAAAAAACAAATAGTTAATTCTAGTCAGTTTAAATTGTAAGAAAAGAGGGATTATAACCTCGTGAAAGAGTAAATCGTAGTTTGCCCTCATGACTTAAGTTAGTAAGGAGAAACGGTTTTACAGGGTTTTGGCGAGGTTAGAAAACGATAGCTTTATAGGATAGGCAGCCCGCACACTGAAAAGAAGAAATAAAAGGGGGAGGGATCACGAGGCAAGCTTGTTGTATAGTGCGAAAAAGAGGCCCGAATACTTTAATAACTTTTAATTTAATGAAAGGATTATCACGTACTTTAACTCAATCTTAATGGTTGATTATTGATGATATTTTAAAAAACGAAATCAGACACAAAAACGTCGTTTCTTCGAATAAGCATGCACTTTTTTCGACAAATTTGGATTTTTGACCCATTAAATATGAAAAGTAACCACGAACTAAAAAATATGGATCCAATATTTAGGGAAGGAGAGCAATCAAAAATTTTGGCTTATTATGCTAACTTCACTTTTTGCGTGTTTAGTCATAATTCGGAAAATTTTGTAAGCGAATCGAAAATTTTTTTCATACAATTGTAAAACTTGTTTATTTAGCGATAATTCCATGTAAAAAACTAATTTCATAACTATTTATTATTTTTAATTGTTACATTAAACGATAGTAGAAAGAAATTTTGGAATTTGTCACTTAAAGTTACCTTAATTAAGTCTGTGTAAAAATTTCTTGACCTTAAAATTGTTACCTGTGAAATCGGTAGAATAATTCTTCAGAAAACAATTAAATAAACTCCATAATTATAATGTATTTTCATATTTTAAGCATAAAATAAGTTTTTTGACACCAAAAACAACTCAATTCTCTTTTTATCGAAGACTTTTTTTCTCTGCATTTATTGAAGGTTGTATTTCTATTTTTTAATCTCTCTTCATAATTTTTTTTTAACTTTTGAAAAAATTTATACTTTTACTTTTCTGCTAAAACTTTTTGCTAAAATATTTTAAACTGAAACTTTTTTAACGCTATTTAATTTTTTTTTAAAAAAAAGGCAATTTTTGTAGTAATTTTACATTATTAGTTTTAAAAGCAGGGATAATAAGAAAATACGTCAAAAAACTTTTTTGTTTGAATTGAACTATACTTAAACTATACCAAGTATATACTTTATACTTGGACTGAAGTAAAATCTGAAATATTTTCATTATTTTCAATATTTTCAGAACTCCATGTTAACTATAATGAATAGTAGTAATAATCGCGATTATAAAATCACTTTGAATAGTTTTTACTGAATTAATACAATGTACTACACATTTTCCATTTTTATCTAATAAATTATGAAAATAAAAAAAATAATAAAAATGCAGATCTCTCTTTTGACATCGAGTCAGTTACCCTGACTTATAGTACACCCTGATTAAACCACGGAATTTAGTCAGTGTAATCACACCAATTTTTGATGCAGTGAAACACCAGGAATGTTCCATTACACTTCTTTTGATGTAAAGTAGTTGTCCTCATATTTGGTGTTTCTAACACCAAACAATACAAAAAAAAATAATGAATAAATAAAAATTTCCTACGAGTATTTTGTAATATATCTAGTTTAAAATATGTTTTAAAGAAATCAAAATATTTTCACTTACAATTATAAATCAAAAAAAATAAATTCATACAAAAGCCAAGCTTTTATAACTGCTTATACTTTTTTATTATTTAATTAATTATATTGACATTTTTTTGAATTGTTTAAGATTTTATTTCATTTTAAACTATGTATTTTTAGTTGGAAAAAAATTACAATGTGATAGAAATCAATCAAATAATATTTGTATAGTTAAAAATATCTTTTTTTTTTCTTTTTTTGAGAACTATTCAACCCATTTAATCCTAACTTTGTATTTTGTTATTTAAAACTATAATGTTTAAGAAGATGTAAAAATATGTAGGCATACCTTATTCTTCTTTCTTTCTCTTACAACCCTGCAACATGCAGGAAGCCTAGCCTTGCTGAGCAATATTATTCCAAACATTCTTCCTCTTAGCCTTGAATTTCCAGTCTGAACTTTTTATTGTGATTAAATGTTTAGTTACGCCATCTAACCAATAATAGGTCCTCCTCAAAACCTTGTGGTTTCCAACTTAAAACTTTTTTTCGGACCTTTATTTTTGTCCTTTCTTTTCATGTACCCCAAACATGCCAAGTATCTTGATTTAATGAATTAAATGATGTTTTTCTGTTTAAATATATACCAATTCAAATTATTGTTTTATTATTATTAAATTAAATAACAAATAATTTATGTTATGCTTGAAATTTTCTGCGGCTAAGTTAGTTTTATAATTGCATGCAAAAATATTTCAATTCGTTTGAATAAATCTGTATGTTCCTTACCATTAAAGTTATTATTAAATTCGGGATAGCCTGGTCGGTAGGGCGCTGGGCCCATGTCCAAGAGTTCGTGGGTTCGATCCCCGCAGGCTGAAAACTCCCCGTGTATTAAATGGTGACTGATGCACGTTAAATCTATCGAGTCGTAAGGTCCCCCATGTTCCCATAACAAATCAATACTTCTGGGGGTACTGATCCAGGAGTTTCCTTGTCTTCTGGATTGGGTTCAAACTTGCAAGGCTACGGTGTTGAACATTAGTAATCGTAAAACCAAAAATTGGATCGGCTGCTCAATGACGGGTTTAAAATAAAATATTAAAGTTATTAGAGTCGTGTTGCTCAGGCGATAGAGCGTTGTTCGCCTTCCAATGAGGTTAACCAGGTTTGAATCCCAGCGATGGCTGATCGATACGAATTCCGCATCCGGCTTGCACCGACCACAGTGCTGTCGTAAAATATCCTCAGTGGTAGGCGGATCATGGGTTAAAATCTCCTTGCCGTTAGGCTAACCGTGAAATATTTTCGTGGCTTTCCTCTTCAAGCAACACAAATGCGGGTTAGTTCCATCAAAAAGTCCTCCACGAAGGCAAAATTTCTCCTAATACTTGATCCAGGAGTTCCCTTGTCTCCTGGATTGGGTTCCAAATTACAGGATTACAGGGCTACGGAGTTGAACATTAGTAGTCGTAAACTCAAATAATTGGATCGGCTGTTCAACAACTGTTACAAAATATAAAAAATATTAAAGTTATAAGAAATAAGAATGTAACTGATATAATTTAATTTTTAGAAGAAAAGACAAGATAGTATTAGACGAAAAAATTGTATCAAAAGATGGAATTCTTGAATACGTAAGAACTATTTTTAAATATTTATAGCTAATTTAACTTAAATTTTAATTTATACATTAAGATTTAGTAACTTAAACAACATGAGAAGATGACACGTACGGTACATCATAAGCAAGTATATAATGCAAAACAATTCATAGTCGAAGTCAAAAATCATTATAAATTCTTCTATTTTTAAATAAGGTATAAAGAAATTTTCGAATAAACATTTTGTTTTTAGGTGTATCTGAAGCATTTCAATTGTAGGTCCTGTCTTCTCCATCACTATTTATTGAACGCAAATGAGGTAAATAATCGTTTTATAGTTGTGATATTTTTCAAAAGGTGGGAACAATAATAATATACTCCTTGTAATTAAAATTGGCATCTCAATGTCACATTTTTTACCTTCGTCTCCTTGGTAATGATGTGACAAGCAAGAACTATACTCTTTTTATTCACACGGCAGTTAAGGAGTATCTATAACTCGCAACTGTAGTAGCTTATTGACAAAGGGAGAAAACGAAATTTGTGGTTACCATAATAACAGAGGGAGGAGAAAGTGAGAAAATAGCGTAACTAAACACTAACTACAGCTAAGTTTGAATTTTTAAATTGTAAAAATAAAGTTGATAAATGAAAAGCCGAGTGAGTAAAGGTTCTATATGACATGTTGTGGTATTTGAGAAATTAGTTCAAAAGTTTATGTATTGCTCTTCCTTTTTTTATCGTATGCCTGTTTAGACAGTGGGGACGCGATTGCTCCTGTTTTTCAGTGGCGCCATCTATGGTCAGGATTTCGACTTCTGCCACGCCATTCACACCACTACATCCCATTTATAGGACGGGTCACAATCACACACAAAGGAGAAAGGACATAGAACACACACAGAGAGAAAGAAACATCAATGCCCTGCCCGGGATTCGAACTCAGGACCATTCTGATGAAAGGACAGTTCCCTGCCCCCTGCACAGACCGTTCGGCTGCTCATCCTTTAATGTGAGGAAATAAAAATAGCGTCTTGCCTTTATTCTTTCTTCACAATCTTCCAATAAGTAAAATCTAGAAATCCCTAACACTTCTTTAAACTGTTGGCGTCTTAACGCTCGCTGTCTCCACTCTTTACATGTTGCAAATAGTTTGCGACTTTTAGTTGCCGAATGAATTTGGAATCTTTTTTCATTTATGTGATAGTCTGTGGAAAAAAAACTCATCAACTGTCATTTATTATCTACTGATATCTTCGTAATTTAAGGACTTGGTAAATTAGGTCAATGTTTTATATTTAAAATTGACTTAAAATATGATCTTTTCCGGAGAAATCTACATTTCTTAAAAATATCTCTTAGAAACTTTACATATTAAGCTCCTACTTACTTACATAATCACAACTGTGTTTTTAAAATGTATACGGCTTTATTTTAATTACATTATAAAACTATTTAAATAATAAATAATTATTTGAAGAAAGTAAGTTATTTTTGATTAGCTATGAAAATTAATTTTTTTTCTTTTGCAGTTTATTTATTTTTTATTTTAACTTATCAAATATATAGAGCAGAAAAGGTTTTAAAATTAAACTTTTTATTCGATTTTATAGATAATATAAGTTACATTCAAGTATGACTGTAAATTTTACATCAATATCTTACATTGACCTTTTATTTATAACATTACAGAAGAGCTTTTGACCTTATTTGATCTATAGCAACGAGAGAGGGCTATTTTCAACGCTAAAAATAAATAAATAATTAAGAAAAAGAATGTAGTAATAATTATGTAATTATTTCTTTAGTTGATGGATGATAACAGTGGAAGTTGTGTACTTTTCCTTTATTCTCTTATTTTAACCCATGGTATTGAGGAGTAAGTTTTTTTTTTAATCATTCTTACACTTTAGTAAAACACTAGAGGTCTACGAGTTCTCTTATTGGATATTTATGTATTTTTGTCTAGCTTTGTAGACATTATAGTATGAATTTCTAAAAATATGCTGGCAATACCGTGAAAATTTTGATTTATAGGAATTTCATTTAATTAATATGCATTATATTTAGATTTACATGCATTTAAATGTTACTAAGAAACTATGGTTCAAATTCAATTTCAGTGTTTTGAGACAAAATAGTTTTTTTTTTCGTTATTCTGTCATAATCTCATGAAAAGTATAAAAGCAAGATGAAACATGCAAAAAAAGTCAGAAAATTAAAAACGAGAGCAATTTACCAATTAGTATTTTTTTTAAAAAATTAAGTTGAACCAATGAACAACCAATTTATTATCTGATCTTCGTTGAGCAAACTCATCTTCGTTTCTTCCATCGTTAATTATATTAATTATCATTAAGGAGTCTATGGGGTTTAATTTTCTTCTAGACAACCTCAATGTGTACACAGTGCGCCAAAAAAAAAAACGGACCACCCTGATTAACTTTTGATCTAATGATCGGATCTTTACGTTTTAGGATTTATTCCCAATGGTTAGAGAGCGTGACTTCAAATATGCTAAATAATTAGTACAGACGATATTTTAAGTTACGAAATATGACACAAAAACGTACTTTGAATGGATTTGGGTTTTTGACCCCCCAAAATGTAAGGGGTAGCCGCAATCTGGGAAATATGGTTCCCATAGTTTGGCCAGGAGAATGTTTTAAATGATACTTGTAACTTCAATGATAATTTTACCTTTTTGCGTATTTCACCATATCTGGAGAATTTCTTAAGCTAATTGAATTTTTGCATACAGTTATGAAATTCTTTCATAAAAAGATAATTTCATTTAAAAAAATAAATTTTAGTAAATATTTATCATTTATTAATTTATTTAATAAAAGTCTAAAAAATTTATAATTTTAAGGTATATAACTTTTTACATCATTTTAAAGAATGTAAATTAACATGACAAAATACAAATTGTGAGCGAAATCTGTCGAATAATTTCTCAGAAATCTAGAAGATCCGATCATTAGATCAAAAGTTATTCAGGGTGGTCCCCTTCTTTAACTCACTCTGCAACTTTTTTCACCTCTCTCTAAAATTTTACTTGGGAGTTTAGATTGTTTGCAGGATTTGAACGAAAACGCAGTGCAAACACTTTACTAAAACAATGCAAAGGACTTTTATAATTTAATTTTTATTCGAATTTAAATTACATTTTTGTTAAAAGTTGGAGAAAAGTATGACAACTTACGCGCAAAATAGTCATAAAAATCATGTTAATAATTTGAAAAAACTTGAAATAAGCAGTCAAATAAGCTCTTTTTAAAACCAAACTAACTGAATTTTTTATTAAAAAAAGTTATTTTGTTCCGCAAAGATATAAAATATTTACTAATATTCAAGTCAATTTAAACAACATGCTATGCTTACCAAGTATACTTACCAAGATTAAATTACCAATTTTTAACTAAATAGGTTAATTAGAAGCAATCTTGTGCGCATGTGACAAAAAACTTGAATAGGGTACTTCCAACTAATCACATTGTTGTGTCTTCACGTGGTTGTGCATGTGGTATTAATGTTACAGCTAAAATGTTTATTATCAATCTGAATCAAATTTCGGATCAGATTTAATTGGAAACTTGTGAGCCACATCATGCATGTGTGTTGAACCTGGTTGGCTGACTCACACGTGACGTCGTTTGTGGGTATCCAATTGAGAAAAACAAAATCAATACATACCCTTGCATAATTATCTTTTAATGAAATGTTTGAGTTGGCAGACGATTGCAGCTTAGAAAAAAGGTACGTTATTTCCTGTTTTGAGTGGGTTTTATTATTTCTGCAAGAACTTTGGAAGTTTTCTTAGCATTGCCTCATACTTGTTGTCAAATTGCTCAGAATAAAACAAATCATAACATAGATATTTCTTCAGAAAATAGAAAACCTTGTTAGGAGAAACTATGTAAATGTCTTAAAACTAAAATATAGCTTATGAATTATGATGTTATTTGCGTAAGTTAATAATTAAAATTTAAATAAAAAATATAGACCAGTTTGTTTGCATGAATGAATTGTTGGCTTTTATTCTTTCATTTCTGTCACACATACAGCTTCCACTTAGCTTCCGTTTTTCGTTGCCAACGGAAAAACGAAATTTCATCTATTTTGTGACAAAGCATTATTGTGTTGCATAATAAAAATAGATTGTATCAAATATTATTTGAATTGATTGAAGTGAACTGAAGCTTCACTCAATGGCCCATTTCCCGAATGAAATGTAATAAGCTACACATAAAGAGCAGCAGGACGGGTTTTAATCAATAAGTCACACATACGAAAAAATTCTACAAGGTATATATTGTTGTTGTTGCGTATGCCTGTTTAGGCAGAGGGGTGTGATTGTTCTTGTTTTCCAGTGGCGCCATCTATGGCCAAGAATTCGATTTCTGTCACACCCATACGTCACACCTGTTTATAGGGCGGACCCATTCATACATTCATGCATTCATCCACAGATCGTAATTTAGACCTGAATCAGAGAACTATCGATCTCCAATCCAGTAACCCCAGAGGTATTGCTTTGTTATGAGAGCATGGAGGACTTTGCGACTCGACAGATTTTAAGGTGCATCAGTCACTATTTACTACATGAGGAGTCTTCGGTCAGCGGGGTTCAAACCCACGAACTCTCGCACAGGGGTCCAGCAGCCTACCGATCAGGTTATTCCGGCCCTAATTAAAAAACTGTTTGACATGTAAATTGACTGTAAAACATTTGGGGTTAATATTTTATTACTCTTATTTGTGTATGTATGTACAAATTTGCCAATAATAATGTTTTTTATTTAGATTAAAATATTACAATTACTAACGATGTATGGTCCAAGGAAAAGAGTGCTCGTTTCTAAATGGAGCGATGGAATTTCAGCGATAGTCTATTTATTCATATACTTCTACCACCTTGCACAGACCGTAATGCTGAGCGTTATTCGAAGTGTTAGACCTACCTTAATTTAGAGTCTCCCAAACATCAGGCTAACCATGGAATGTTTTTATGGTTTTTCTCTCCGTTTTACAAATATGTGGAAAACTGTCACTCATAAACTTTTTTGAGAAAGCAAATTTTTCCTTTATTTTATTAGCAAATTTATAGAAACTCCTTTGTTTTCGGATACTAACAAAACACCTAGACTATAGAGTTCCATAGAATTGACCACAATGTTTACGCAAAATATTTTTTGTGGCAGACGGAAAATATAATATACCCATGTTCATCGTGTAAATAAAATAATTATAAATAATACCAAGTTATTAATATAATTTGTTATTATTTATAATTATAATCCTTTTCTCCTAACTGTTGTAATATTTTACAGAACAAAAAGGGAATCCGAAAATACAGAATACCTAATTGGAATTGATGGTTTCGCCTCTCAGGTAAGTCCATTATATGAATCACTATATCACGTAACCCTTATCAGCATACGTAAAGATAAAATATTTTACTTTTAAATTGTCTTGGTAAATAAACTTTAATTTACGAAGAAAAAAAAATTAAAAAAAATAAACAATGTTTATTTGGTTCAAATATGCAGAGTATTTCATCATGATCGTTCTTATCGTATAAATTTTTGTATTCTAGTCCAAACTGAAGTCAACAAAGTATACTCTCAAAAGTCGCAAATCAGTATTTGAACTAGGAAGAAACAAAAATCACTGCTAAAATGCGATGAATTACTGTTGAGGAAGGTGAGGCTATAAAAATCAAAACCTGTTTAAATGCCGGTTGAAATACTTTGCTTACATTAATGCCGGTGCTTACATTAATTGCCATTTGACGCCTATTTATTTCTTCGTGCAGGAAGCAGATTTTAATTTTTTAATGCTACCTTCCTCAATAGTGATTCGTTCGATCAAAATAGTGTTTACCATAAAAATTAAATAAAAATTAGCGAATTAAAGTAATTACCTTGAAAAGTCTTCCTCACCCGACTGATTTTTGAATGAAAAATTACAATAATATATTAAGCGATGTATTGAACAAGTGCTTATAGCGATCTAGTAAATTAGATATAGATATTAAACTTGCAGCAATATTTTTAAAAATAAAGTAGTTTTGTTTCTTTTATATTCAAATGTCACAATTCGGTTGAAATTTAAATTAATACACAAATTATGGATGCACTTCTTTAAGCACAAAACAGATATGAAACAAATTTGCTCGAAACGATAAATTAAATACTTGTAACATACATTAAACTTTTCTTTATTTGAAAGATCATTTAAAGAAACGGAAAGTGATAGAAATGCATATTTTACTTAGGAAACAGGGTTATTTATTCCAAGTAAGTTTTAAAATTATGAATTTCAAATTTTGTAAAACTAACTTTGAAGGCACAATTGACTGGGAAAGTTATAAAACAATGTTTTCTCTTCTTTCTTGTCCGGAAAAATTATAAAACAATTTAGCAAATATAATTTGTTGAAGTAAATATTAGTTATTTTGAATAACATGCATAAGTATTTGTAGATTGTTACATTATTTAAAAATTGTTTGTAAGAGTTGATGTATTGAGTTGTTTACAGGAAATAATAAACTTAATGCTTGTTGGAAAAGCTGTACCTCATCTGTTCGATGGCAACCAAGAGCGTGACTTTGGTGGTTCAGAAACGTCTCTTCTACATGGAATCCCTCATAAATCAGAAATTGGACTCCTATCGGCACTCGATCAACACTGTGCAGTACGTTTTATAAAATATAAGTTACTTTTTCAAAGTAGTTAGTCCGAAACACACTACAACTTTAATTAAGAAAAAAAAACTTAATTTGTAATATTGAAAATTTTTTATTTTGTTTCATACTTTAAAATACAGTCGACAGTCAATTATCCGTACCAATCGGGGTCAAATCCGAACTAGATTCAAAAATCTGGATAATTAAACAGTTATGAAAATGAAATAAAAAAAACGCTTGAATTAAAAATGATTTTAGGTAACTTTGCTGCACAGTTTTTCCAGTCGTATTCCAATCGTATTCTAATCCTCTTAGTGCCTACTGTAGCATATTACAAATGCTGTGTTTTAAAGTTTAATTTTTTTAAAATTCTATTCGAAATCTTATTAGAAACTACTTGCCACCAGCCACCAACATTGAAACTGGGCAAAAAGAACGGTAAGTTATTTTCAAGGTCACCAAGAGAGAAAAAAAGAAAAGAAGAAAAAAAAAAAACTTTTTCCCGAATTTTTTTAGATATTCTAAAATAGGAAGCAATTCGGCGGTTTCCTTCGGCGTTTTAATTATCGGTGCTACTCTACTGTATATATTTTGTAACATCATAAGACATATTACAATTGAAGGGTTGAGATATGATGATAAGCCACACATGTAATGATCAGTCACATTTTTAGGTTGTTCAGGAAAGTTCCTTGGTTCCTATGGTGAGCCATATATTTAGGTACAGAGTATATGCAAAGAAATATTCATATACATAGTGTTGTCATTTAGAAGAAGTTTCGTTAATTCGTTTAATACTTATCTGTAGACAATAATAAGGAACAATCTCATGTAAAAAAATTAATCTTTAAAAAATGTTTGACTAATAATGATGTTGTAATATTCCTCCATTATATAATTGCTATAGAGAAAGGGTTCCTAATATGAGAATTTTTTTTAAATAATGGTAAAAACACAATAATTATTATGGTGTTCATTATTATATTATCTAATGTACATTTGGTGCGCCAAAAAATTATTGCGGATTATCCAAACTTTCAGCACTCAAAAGGGCCATTTCATCTCTAAAACATCATAAAATCAACAAAATCTATGTATATTGTATAATTCCAAATGGGCAAGTTAAATATGTAAATTTTAATTATTATTTTAAAAACATTTGCCTTAAACACAAAAAAAGAAGGAAAAAATAATTTATGCTAGTGTTAATTTGGTTTATGTATTCATATTTCGCAGAACTTCATTTGCATACTAGTTTTAAATAATTATGGTGCTTAAGATTGTCACCACCTATCAAAATCAACATTCTGAATTTTCGTCTTCAGAGCCAGATTTTGAATCTTTAAAAATAATGACTACGAAGACAAAGATTCAAAATGTTACAGTGTTAAATGTTCATTTGAGTCACTAAACGAGTCAACAATGACTTTTCTCTTTAATGACATCTTCTTTATCTCTGTATTAGTTTTCATCTGTTTGTTGTAGCTGTAAATTTCCTTTATACAAAGATCCATAACGACAAAGCGCATCATATTCTGTTCCCGTATGTCAAGTTAGATCAACTGTTTCTTACATGGGAAACTTTATTCACATTTTGTTGGAATATTATGGATGGTTAAAACCTCCTATAGAGAACTTACAGTACTAAGCGTGGCATTTAAGTTCTTTAATGACTGAATGCTATTATTCTGAGAGGTATACTTCTTATTGATCCAAAAAGATAAAAAAAATTTACATTTTTAATTCAAAACAATTTCACAGGAGGTGAATCAGGGAATAGAGCGTTCGACATCAAACAAGGTAACCCGAGTTCGAATCCCAACGGTGGCTTGTCGATACTAATTCTGCACCAGACTCGCTCTGACCACATTGCTGACGTAAAATATCCACAGTGGTAGACGGATCATGGATTAGAGTTCCCTTGACCTCAGACTAACCAATGGAGGTTTTCGTGGTTTTCATCCCCATGTAACGCAAATGTGGGTTAGCTCCATCAAAAGGTCCTACACGAAAGCTTATTTCTCTCAATGCTTGATCCAGGAGTTCCTTTGTCTTCTGGATTGAGTTCAAAATTACATGGCTAAGGAGTTGAACATTAGTAGTCGTAAGCTCAGAATTGGATAGTCTGTTCAACTCCTGGTTATAAAGTAAAAAATAACTATGGGTGCTTAAAATGAAGCAGTCTCTTATATTAGGCAACACGTGGTATGACATATTAGGAATTAAACAATTTGCAAGTTAATTATATTTTACAAATATTAGTAATATAGTTATGTCTCACAATATTTAACATCTGTATAATAATGATAAAATAATAATCTGTCATGTAAATGTTGTGTTTCATACCTCCTCACAAAGTTAATAGTTGACTTAAAATTTATTTGATTACGCCTTTTTAGATACAATTTCTTAACAAATAAAAATATATATTTAATAAAATATTCAGACGTCTTTGCATAAAATTATTTCATTTCAGTAAGGCATCAAAAAACAAAACAAAGCAATTTTTTTCAAACACTATTCATGCATTTCTTACATCATACAGCAGGTGCATAACCTATCATAGATTTAAAAAAAAATTAAAGTTACTTATACAATAAGCAATAATTGCTTATTTACGTCTCTCTAGAGCTACACAATAGCTATATTTATTTTTATAACCGCCGTTGAACAGGCGACCCAATTTTAGGTTTACGACTACCAACTTTCAATTCCGTAGCCTTGTAATTTTGAACCCAATCCAGAAGACAAGAGAACTCCTGAATTGAGTATTGGGAGAAATTTGCCCTCGTGGAAGATTTTTTGATGGAACTGATCCGCATTTTAGTTACATGGAGAGGAAAACCACGAAAACCTCCCACGGTTAGCCTGACTGCAAGGAGAATTTAACCCATGATCCGTCTACAACAAAGGATATTTCAAGCCTGCACTGTGATAGGTGCGAGTCGGGTGCGGAATTCGAATCTACCAGTACTATCGAATCTACCAGTACTACTACTACTGTATTCATTTAAATTTATAGATTGGGAGCTTCTACAAAAATCCTATGTACCCTATATTTTTGTTGATCTGTGGCCACCACTACACTGTTTTGTTCGGAACATCAAAAAGAATTTTAATGAACTCCCAAGACGAGTTCACTTTGCATCACTATGATGGTTTTGACAAAACTGAGACAGCTTTTATAATAAGTATGTTAAATTTTTTTCTTTTAATTTATAGTCTATGTCATTGAACTAATCAGACACTATCAATCAATCAACAGATAAGAGGTAAAAGAATATGCTCCATTTTTAATTACTTAATGATTTAAGTGCTAATAGCATCTATTTAAATAATACCAGTATCGTAATGGTTCGAACTTTTCAGAAAGATCCGAATTTCATTTATGATTTTCAGACACAATTTTGGATAAATATTCCAATTTATTGGATTAATCAATTTACATTATATGTAATAAATGAGAAAATTAAAAACTTTGAGGGAAAGTTTAGTTTGAGGAACAAAAACTTTATGATGAATCAAAACTTCATTTCTAGGAAACTATTCAAATGATATCATCAAAATGGAAGATTGATTTTGCTCCTTAAAATTGAGTTATTGAAAGAGAATGAAAAGATATATACGTATTTTTTTACAATTACTTTTTTTATCATTATTAAATTTAAAAATAAAATTTATCTAATCAAGCAATGATAAAAAGTAATAAATCAAATTTTAAAATTACACATTTTTGAAAATTTGGTAACTTAGAAACTTTATGATCGATTTTGTTCGAACCTTCCACTTTGAAACCGAAAAATACATTATTTAATGTGGTGTAAAAATTTGTATGTTTTATAATTCAAACTTTTTTTCGAATGGTATTAAATAAAATAATAAGAAATAAATATTTAAAATTATTTTTTGCATGAGATTATCTTTGGAAAAACACATTTTATAACAGTGAACAAAATATTTTTTGATTTGCTGAAGGTAAAAATAACAAAAAAAAGGTAAAATTAGCGTAAGGTGTCCAAACTTTCAACCGCGTCCTGACGAAACTATTATAACCATATTTTCTAGATTGCGATTATCCCCCCCTCCCCCAGAAGTCTGAAAATTAAATCCATCGAAAGAAAAGGTATGTTTATTAAGAGAAAGTACGTTTTTGTGCCTGATTTCGTAACTTAAAATATCGTTTAAACTAATTAGTTGGCACATTTAAGTATTACGAAGATTGAGTCTTAACGCGTGTAAATCGGATTAACTCCTCAAGATTATTGCTGGTGCTTTTATTCATTTTTTTTAAAAAAAACACTTGAATCTATTAAACTTTTATTTATTTTGATAGAAGTGCGTATTTTAATACTCCGACCCCTCTAAACTTTTAGTCATTAATTTCCATTTACTTTTAAAGTCTAGTATACGACAAAAAATAATTAACTTTTATTTATTTTGATAGAATTGCGTATTTTAATACTGCCACCCCCTAAATTTTTAATCATTAATTTCAATTTACTTTTAATGTCTATAAAAATATGACAAAAAAATTTAAAATTCACTTTCAAAAGTCAAACTACTAATAATTTCCTCTTTTGAAATATCCCTCAAGAGCAAGTATCGTTTACTGTCCTGGTCAAATCATTTGACGCACTATAAGATTCTATATAAAACTAGGAGGCTCCGCCCCCTGCTCGCTAACGCTCGCCAACCCCCGAGAATTGCTACGCTATCCTATGTGGTTCACGCCGTGAACCATGACTCGCTGCGCTCGCTCGCCAATGAACACAATGTTCTAGCACAAAGACATAATATATTATCATCAAAGACATGGTATTTTATCATCAAAGACACAGTATTGTACTTATGTAGAAGAATTCTACCAATGTTCTTATTGGCTTTTAAAAAAGTATATTAGCTATTTAGATTGTACATGGTGAAAAAATCAAAACATTAGCTAAATAAGAAACATATTAGCAAAATAAATCATCAAATATTGCTTCACTAATATTCTGCATTTTAAAGCGTGAAAATTCAATGCATAAATGAACGCGAAATATAAAAAAATTTAATGCATTCAATACAAACACTTAAACGTTTTTTAGACGTTTAGGTAGCTCCCAGTAGAAAAATATCAATTCAACAACGGCCTTTTAAAGCATTCTCACTTCAATTAATTAATTAATTCCTAATTGAGTTTAAATTAAATATTGTCATGTTTTTAGTGCATGAATCTGAATTGAACAACCTGATAATGCTCACTCTGGTTATTCTTATCTGGTTGCTCACTACGTGCTCTTGCGCGCCGAATCCAATCAATTAAAAATGAAAACTGTTGCCAGCGCGAGAAAAGAAATATCATCGGTTTTATTGATACATACTTACGTATTAGCGTTTTATATAATACTAGGAGGCTCCGCCCCCTGCTCGCTAACACTCGCCAACCCCCGAGAAATGCTACGCAATCCTATGTGGTTCACGCCGTGAACCATGGATCGCTGCGCTCGCTCGCCAATGAACACAATGTTCTAGCACAAAGACATAGTATATTATCAT
Source organism: Parasteatoda tepidariorum (assembly GCF_982258835.1). NCBI lineage: Eukaryota > Metazoa > Arthropoda > Arachnida > Araneae > Theridiidae > Parasteatoda > Parasteatoda tepidariorum. The sequence goes on along the minus strand of NC_141756.1, from coordinate 87,900,168 downwards.
CAAAGACATAGTATTTTATCATCAAAGACATAGTATTGTATATAAGACATAGTATAGTATTGTTATAGTCATGGAGAAGGCTAGCCTAATTAATTTCTAATTGAGTTTAAAATAAATATTATCATGTTTTTAGGGCATGAATCTTAATTGAACAACCTGATAATGCTCACTCTGGTTATTGTTTCCGTTTTTAAAAGCGCTATATGTTGAGCCACCTCATGTGACATATACCATGTGACATTTTTAGCAGCAATCATTGGTCGGTTTTCTAACGTTGCCATTCGGGGAGTTGTAATGAGGCTTTTTTTTGGTGCCGTGTAAGAGAAATATATATATATATAGATAGATAGATTGTAATAATTATTTCAAATTATTAGATGCACTGTAGTTTTTTAATAATTACATGTTTTTCACGTGTTTATTGCAATACTTTTCTATTTAAACATACGTGTAATGGGTTTTTATTCACGTGATTTTTTTATATGCTCCCTATTTGTATTTATTTTCATAAAGTATTGCATTACAATGTTAACAAATTGATACACATACGTAAACAGGTGCAAACCGGTTTTAGCCGCGTAAAAACAATAAACTTGTGCAGTATCACCTGATTATTAAGATTTTACATAGAATATTATAGTGCGTCTAATATTTTGGCCAGGGACTGTACTTGCCTTGCATTTAAAACATTTTACAACACTACCAAAATTTCTTATCGTTTTAAGTTATTATGTTTGCTTTTTTCTAGAACCATACCACAAAATCAATAAAAAGATTAAGGATGATAAGAAAATTAAGGATGAAAAGAAAATTAAGGAGGAAAAGGAGACTGAAGATGATAATGGAATTAAAAATCCAGTAATTAAGTGCATTTATACAAGGTAAATTCAAAAATAGAAGTTTCTTTTTTTATTTACTGCGAATGCATTAAAAATCATAAAAATTAACCATCATAAGCGTGTACGATTATTCTTTTATGTTTATGGCAAACGATGCTAAGTGACTTACTAACATGAGTTTGAAATTTATATATTATTATTAACTTACTTTTCTTGTAAAAAAAAAATGCCACGAATGAACCGTTCATGCTAAATACACTGGTTATCATAAATTAAGGAAAAATCACAAAAATAGCGATAACTCTTTCAAAAGTAAGCCAAACCGTGCAAAATTTGCATATGTTGTCCACTAAGAGTAGCTGAGTAAAATTGCAATATGCAAATTAGTGGCGCTGCACTCGGCTTACGTCATCTGCCTGGAGCATAAAAGTCCAAGTTTGAGAGAAAGCACACAAATTTTACTGTGATTGCGACATTGAAAATCTGAGATAGCCAATTCGTAATAATGACCTCTAGGCATCATTTGCCTGAAGAACTACGATGGAGAGCCATCGGGAGACTAGAGGCAGGGCAGAGTCAATCAGAAGTGGCCAGATGGCTAAATGTGAGTCCATCTGTGGTTCATAGACTTTGGAGGCAATTTCAAACCACAGATTCGGCATCTAGGAGGTTCAGTCAAGGACGGCCAACTGTTACGACCAGTGCCGATGACCGATATTTGACATTAAGTGCACGCAGGAATAGAACCGCTACTCCGACACATCTTAGACCCTCTCTTGCTGCAGCCACCGGAAGGTTGGTGTCAACGTCAACTGTGCGCAGAAGGCTCCACGAAGGTGGTCTGTATGCGAGACGACCAGCCATTTGCGTGCCGCTCACATCACGCCATAGGAGAGACCGTTTGCAGTGGGCCCGACAACATGTCCACTGGACGTCAGATCAATGGAGGCCTGTTCTCTTTACGGATGAGTCCAGGTTTAGTCTAGAAAGTGACAGTAGACGTTATTTGATATGGAGAGAACCTGGGACCCGTTATCATCCATCAAACATCCGTGAAAGAGATGCATACGGAAGAGGCAGTGTCTGTGTTTGGGGAGGCATATCCTTAGGAGGGCGCACATACCTCCATGTCTTTCCAAGGGGAACCGTGAATGCTCAGGTTTATCGAGACAACATCCTTGATGCTTATGTGCGCCCATATGCCGGGGCAATTGGTGATTGCTTCCTGTTACAGGACGATAATGCAAGACCACACAGAGCTCGCATTGTTGATGATTATCTTCAACAGGAAACAATTACTCGCATGGAGTGGCCAGCTCGATCCCCGGACTTGAATCCTATCGAGCACGTTTGGGATGCTCTAGGGAGGCGTGTATCTGCCATCAATCCGCCCCCTCAGACCCTTGCAACTGCTTTACAAGAGCAATGGCTCTCACTTCCTATTGAACTGATAGACCGCATAATTGAAAGCATCACACATCGCTGTTTGTGCTGTATTGCTTCTAGAGGCAATCATATTCCATATTAAAGGTACTTTTTCTATTGCAAACCGATACTTCCAATTTGTTTATTTTATACATGTGCTAATTTCTATACTACTATTAATGTCTGATAATTTCTTTTTATGTTGTTTAATACCTTACTATGTGTTGTATATTGTGGGTAAGTTTCATAAAATTCCATGTGTAATTTCTTGAGTTATCGCGATTTTTGTGAATTTTCCTTAATTTATGATAACCAGTGTATAAAAACTGCTGTTTGATACATTTCGCTCAAAACTTTTTATGATTAAAAACATTTAACTTACTAATTTCGTTCGAAAAGCAATGCATTATTTTATTAGAGCTTACAGTTGGGGTTTAAGGGTTCCTAAACTTGTATACGTTGTCGCGCTCTTACGAGAATTAAAATTGTCTCACATTCACAAATATATATATATATAATAATATATATATAATTCAAAATGAAGATAAAACAAAGGAAAATTATAGACATATGAAAAAAAAGAGGGGGGGGGGGGAATAATAATGAAAAAAATATAACAAACAAATGGGAGAAAAAAAGGATGAAATATTTTTAAAAATCCAGAAAATAAAAGATATAATCTTTTCATCAGCCCACACGATTATATCCGCAAAAAATAATGCTTTCTGATAAGAAACCACTCTTATATATTAATATCAGCAAAAAAGAGTACGTTCGGATAAGAAAGCACTCTTTTTTGCGGATATAATCGTGCGGGCTGATGAAAAGATATTATCTTTTATTTTCCGGATTTTTAAAAATATTTCATCCTTTTTTTCTCCCAGTTGTTTGTTATATTTTTTTTCATAATTATTTTTCCTTTCCTCCCCTTTTTTTTCATATGTCTATAATTTTCCTTGTTCTTATCCTCTTTTTGAACTTATCTAGTGAGTTCTGTTTACTTGCAGCTTATGCGCAATAAATGAAACTTATTGTTTCTCTTAATTTTCTTGTATTTATTTATTTTATTGTATATATATATATATATATTGTACGTTTTATAAGTATAAAACAATGAAACAGAAATACAGAAGTAAGTGGTGAGAATAAATATAGTTAATATATATACAATGGTTAATACATATACCTATTAAAAATCATGCAAGTTCTTTTTCAATTAATATCAAGTTATTTAGAATGATATATTAAATATTATAAGTAATGTTATAAGCTTGTCGTGGGAAAAAAACGAAATTCGTGGAAGATTTGTGAGAAATTTGAAAAATTTCGGGAGAACCCAATTACAAAAAAAAAAAAAAAAATTAATTTCAGTATATGAACTGAAAGGTATATATATATATATATATATATATATATATATATATATATATATATATATATATATATATATATATATATATATATATATATATATATATATATATATATATATATATATATATATATATATATATATATTATATATATATATATATATATAATAAAAACATATACACCTCCTAAAAGTTTGGTCAGGTGGACGGTTGAAAATACGAACCCTTTAATGCTAATTCCACTTTTTGCTATATCTCGATAACTTTCAAAGTGAATCGAATTTTTTTTCTGCCTACAACTGTAAGATTCGTTTATAATAAGATAACTCCCTATAGAAAATACACTTATTTAAACTTCTAAACTTAACTGCAAAAAATCAACTTAAATTTCTTATAACTGTTAATTTGTTTTTATTATTTTTTTTTTACACATAGTCGAAAAACTTATACATGGTAAGATGTACAAATTTTGATACAATTTTAAAGGCAAAATGCAATATTTAAACGAAATCAATTTATTAGTTTTTGGTAACTGGATGTAAAAAGACGTAAATTTAAAAATTCATTTTCTCTAGAACAACTCAACGGACTTCGTTCAAATTTTGTACCTTCATACGATCAGAGAATGACATTTAATTTCAATTTTCAATAATTCAGTATTTTTAACTGTTATCCTATTCCCGCTACTGAATTTTTTCATCTACCTATTCTAACATGCGAACCTCGGACGCAAAAGATCTAATACACTCTTAAGTTTGAAACCATTTGACAATCTTGTTGAAATTAAAGCTAATGGTGAAATTGATTATTTAGAAAGAGTTGCATTTATTAAGTTCTGCTGACTTCGATTTAATATTCGCATCATTTACTTTTCCCCAGGTGGCCTAAAGCAACAATATTGGAAAAGAAAAAAGAAGATTTGGACTTGTAAATAATTTTTTAGATGAGAAGAAAATTTCTTTTAATATTTTTTTACTTCAGAGTTTACGATCGATTTTGTACATTTTGTCATTAGATTTATATGATATTTATACAAACGATATCGAACAAGAATACATAATCAAAATTGTACACAAATAAATTAACAATCTTTATATTCTGAATAAAAAAATTATTGATGAAAAAGCTAAGCTCAGTTGTATGAAAGAAAGCTGAAATTTAACTTTAACAATACCAAAGAATGACTTCCCTTTTTTGGGGGGGGGGGATTAGTTTAGGATTAATTTTCTCTATATATGTAGGAGATTTTTTCTTACAATATTTTCTATAATAATATTAAATTGTAAGACAAAGCATTGATTCAAGTTTGAGTCATGACATGAAATTTCATGAAACAATTTTAATTAGCTAACTAATTTCTACGAAAAATATTATTTTCAAGGAAAGTCAAAAAGTTTCTTGCACATCACTTTATAACTTATACAATAAAATCCTCATTTTCATCCCAATAAATAAAAATACACCACAAAAAAATACAAAAGAAAATAAAAAATGAAACATAACAAAATTAAATTTAATTACTAAAAAACACGCATTTATTAAAAGAGCCGCCTTGAAGCTTACCATTATTATAACATAATACGTGAATGCAATATTAGAAGAAAAAAAAATCAAAAAATATCTGTCAGCAAGGACTTTTTTGAGTTCCGTCCTTAGTGCCTTGGCACTGACGCCATAATTCCAAGTTTTTTCGATGTGTGTTTGGTAGTGTTTCACAATAGGTTTAAGATTTTTATAATGTCAGGTAGGTCTAACAGTGATAAGTTATGCTGAAATTTATATTAGCCCTAACCATTATTTGATGCAAGTAAAGAAAATTGTTTATATATATATATATATATATATATATATATATATATATATATATATATATATATATATATATATATATTTATATATATATATATATATATATATATATATATATATATATATATATATATATATATATATATATATATATATGTATGCATCTTGCGAAATTTGTGTTCTCCAAAAGATAAGTCTCCTTTATCTTCAAAAGAAATAACGCCATTAGAGGCAGAACATTGGAAATTTGAGAACTTTTCATTGCACAATACCCTACAGAATTATATCATTGTCATCTCAGTAACAAAAGATCCGATCTCAATTGTTTAATTACTGATGAAATTTTTGATAGTATGAATATTGGATTATAAAGAAATATGAATTCGAATGTTTAAAGAATTTTCATCATTTTGAACATTCAGTATTCCTTCAAGTAAAATAAAAGCCTTATTTGATTGGAGCTCAAACTACACAAAAAAAAAAAATAGTTTACTTTCATATTTATACAAGTTTGTGTAACTCAATATTACACATCCAATTTAAATCTACAGACACTGGAGGGCCACAAAATTTTTTAATATAAGAAAAAAAAGCAGGTAATTCTTACAACAAACAGTTTGATTCCATGCAGTGCGTTGACTACTTGAGTGACACGTGGTGGCCAAAACAGGAACACAAAAATTGCTTTAAGATGAATGAAAGATTCTGAATTAAACGTCGTTACCATTAATTTATTGTTCTTGCTGTCAGGTCACTCATATCTCTCCAACGAGAGAAACTTAAGCCTGCTGGAAAAAAGATCTTTTAAAAAGCTTAGATTCACACACACAAAAAAGGGACTTTTATACAGCTAAGTGCAGATCACCTCAGTTGGGACTGAGGTCAATCTGTTTAACAAAAACTTATAGTACCTAATTGGGTAACCTAAAAAAATTGGCTATGGCAATGTTTTTCTGGTAACTTCCCTTCACACTGTTTCCAAGCTTAGGATTGACTATCATAATAATGCATGTTTCAGTAGTGTCTCTTTTATCAGAAATTATATTAGTTACAAATTGAATCTTTTTAATAAATGTTTTTTTTTAATTACGACACAGATGATATGCTAATATGTTGATTTTCTAATACCATACAATATTTACATTAACTATCTCAATGTTTTGATGTAACAGCACTCTTTTGCCTTCTAGATATGTAATGTTGTTTGAAAACAACTACTGCACCTACAAAACTTATCCGAAAATTAACATGTATACTGTGGCATCACATGTTTAATATATATATGTAAGTCTGGAAACACATTCCTTTTTCCTCCAATTTTTAGTGAAAGAAGGAACTTGTTCCGCTACTGATTCCTTCTATTTTCTACCTTCATTGATACCAAACCGAGCAGGGAAAAAGTTAAGCCGATCTCGTTTTTCTAAAAACAAAAGAGATCAAAAAATAAATAAATAAAAAGCACAGCATAAAATAATAATAGTCAATATTTAAAGCAAAAAAGTGGGAAGAAATCTGGAAAAAAAAAAGACTTAACCCTTTGTAACTCAACAGCTCCGATTTAAGAAATATTTACGCGGATGTTAGAATACATCATATTAAGCGTGTAAAAAATAATGAAAAAATTAAGACCTCAAAATTAAAAATTTATTGATAAAAAGCATTGATTGAACACCTCCAATATCGTGAAAAATAGCACAAAAATTCCAATATATTTAAAACTTCATGTGAAAAATTTTGAAAATGTTGTTTTTATGGTAACAAGGTCTCACACCACATTTTTCAATCCCTCCTTAGCCAAATATACAATCAAGGGGATTGTTGTAAAAAAATTGTATATCCTGCAATTATGTCGTGGAACAATTCTTGCTAAACGCATTATAATATTGGCAGCTGCACCAAGACTTGGTTCCCCCGAGTTTGCAATATTTTCTTTACCTGAATTTAGTTCGATTTTATAGGTAAATCCACCTCATTATAGGATTGAATTTTCATGTATGTTGCAGATATGTAACGCGGTGATACAAAGAGTTAAAATTGTAATATTTTTCAAACTACTAAGTATTTTTATTTTATTTTTAAAAAGCTTATGTTACGTTCACAAATAAAAATTTAATAAAAAAGACCTTAACATTGATAGGTAGTAACTATTTATAGCAAAACGTGTGAGGAAAAAGCATTTAAAATTACAATAACTTTCAAACAATTAAGAATTTCTAAAAAAAATTAAAAATGCTTGCGCTAAGTTCCAGTATAGCATTGTCAACTCCTTAGTTGCATTTCTGCAACTGAAAAAGGAGGCAAGCGAGATATTTTTACAACAATAAATAATATTTGAACTTACTACTGAAAGTTAAATCCCCCTCTCATTGTTTTTCCTGTAAATTTTTCTATACACTGTCATAGTACCATGTTCCTAAGTCTTCTAGCGTTTGAGCAGCGAAATAAAATTAAGTTGAACACCCAAACCAGAGTATTTTATTATATTTTAATATAAAGAGATAGTATAATTTACAATTACATTTTTCATAGTACTTATTTCATTTAAAAAAAAATTCAGATTCTGAAGCAAACATAATCTTTTTATTAAAATTTCAAGCCAATGTCACAAAATAATTATGAGTAATGTACCATTACAAACAGACGACAATGTTACGAACACACAAATTTTCACACAATATTTAGTTACATTAATTACTCAGCTTTACTACACAATTAGCCTACACTTCAAATGATACATAAAAATTAAGTAGACATATAACATTTAACACAAATACTTAATAAAAGCAATTAAATGCTTTATCATTAGGCTGTTAAAAGTAATTAAAACAACTAAAGCTGTAGAAATAAGCTCTCTTAAATAAGGAATAGCCTCATTAAATGCAAAATAAAAATGACAAGAATAGAACAAATTATATATTGAACTAACTAATAAACAATAATCTATTAAATAAAGATTGTTTTATTAAAATATGCCATGGTTCATCCTTAAATGCAGAACTTTCTACTACACCATCTCATTGTTTCAGAAAAATAAATAACTATAATATATTTATTATTGCACAACTGAAAACACACAATAAAAAGTAAAACATTAAATTTTTATGTACAAAAATAAGTTTTATAAAACAGTAATCAATAAACAGTTCTAAATAGGCAGTATAGAAAATTTCTTATGTAGGAGTTTGACTTATTTCTACCCAACATATTAAAAACCTTAACTGCAACATATTAATATATATATAAAATAATATCCAGAAATGCAAAATTAGTCTAGGGAAAAATGATTTATTGCTAAATGATTTTATTATTCAGTTAAATATTCCTAATATGGATTAAACTATTCACAGTTGAAATTGATAATAAATTTAACCACGCTGGCCGCAGCAATCACATAGAAATAAAAGGGGGGGGAAATTTTTTTTTAATTGCTTAAAAGAAGATAATCTATCAAGAGAACATTTAGGAGTATTTAGCAGAAATTTCGTCAAAGAATACCTGTAATCGGTTGCAACTTAACTGCACATTAATCAGATATTTCTTCCCACAGAGTGCTTTACTTAAAATGCTGCTTAAATCATCGATAGTATTTTAATATTTGCCAGGAAAATAAATAAAAATAAGTTTGAAATTGAATCAGAGAATTAAAAAAAAATAATTTAAATGATTCCAGCTATTTAAATGCATTAATCTTTAATTTAAGCTCCCATTTTGAAATCTTTTCTGTATAATTTATATAAGAATGCAAGTTATTTCATATATTATATAAAAATTACTTTTTACATAACTTTTCTGAAAAATCAAGCAATACATTTGCATTGATAAAACATTACACTATTATCTAATTTTGCTTCCTGATAGTAGTAAAAATTAAATGGCACAACAACAGAATACCACTTTAAAGGTATAAATATTAAATAGTTAAAATTGAGAAAAATAGAAAAATCACACTTTTATACATCAAAGATCAACAAAAGAAATTTAAACCATTACAGGTTTTGCCATGGTTAGTTCCTGCAATGTTGCTAATTCTTTTTACCATCTCAATCAAAATAGAGTTTTAAAATTGAAAAAAAAATCATATAATTTATAATTAAGATGGTCTAAAATAGTTACAAGTATCTAAACATTTCTTTCGATTTACTGTTTTAAAATGTCAGCTATAAGTTGTGAGAGAGTTTTCTTATTTTAGTCCTAACATTCATTCTTAAAATTGATAAATGGGTTAGAAATAACGGGGGGGGGGGGGGGTAAACCTAAATTAATGTTAGTATTAATTTATGCTTCATATATGAGAAAAATTAAATAACCAACTTATAAGTCAACAACCTCAATAGCTTTAAAAAAAAATTAGAGCTCAACTTTACAAAAACTAGAGCAGTGGTTAGGAACTAGAAATTAAAATGCAAGTTTAACTAGAGCAGTAATTAGGAACAAGCAAATTCTATGCTTTAAATAAAATAAGTTGGTAGAAACCAAGTAAAAAGATGTGCTTTAACTTTCGTATAAAATGTCATTCCCAACAAATAGTTTGATTCACCAACAGTAATGTAAACATAAGTAAATAAAATAATCTAGTAGAAATATAGTTAAGATGTGTTATTGACTAGTATAGAGTTGCAACAATTTGTACAGAGTAAAATTTTTGATTAAAAAAATGCAATCTAGAATATTTATTTTGTTTTTCAGATAACTAGAGAAAAAACTTTTAAACTTTTCTTTTCCGTGCAACATTGCATAAAATTGTAGAAATATCAACATCTCATCTATCACAAAATGTAATACATAAAATTGTAGTCAAGCAGCTAACACAATATGATTAATACAAATATATTATGTAATTTTGTTTACAAAAGAATATTGCAAAAATGTACGATTCACATCAGAGCACAATGGCTTCCTCTTCTGATCCAGAAACGACGCCTTCCTTTATCTTGCATTGGAGGATGAGTTCTAAAGAAAAAATTTAGTTTAAAAACACCAAACATGTTGCTTCAGTTACATGGGTATTTATGTATTGTCCTATCAATCATTTTCACCAACCTTATTTTAGTGACTTTTAAATTTATTCATATATAGTAATTGAATATAAGAATAAAAGAAAAAATAGACATGTACAGGGTTGCCACAGAAAAAAATGAACAAAACAGTTGCTTTCAGTAGCCTAAAACATGAAAATAGTAGCCAAAAACTATGAAAATAGTTGCCTAAATAAGAACTAAAATTCATCAAAAATATGACTAAAATTTTGTAAATGACTTAATTGTCATATACCATGATCCATTCAGTGAAGTTGGTGGCAAATATGATCATTTTTATATAAGCGTAAATGTCTATATGTATATATATGAAAAGTGATTACTCAAATTTGAAATTCACGCATTGTAATATCGCATAATTTTTTTAAAATCATGCAGAATTCCGTAGAAATAATCATTAAAAAGGCGATCAAGAAATGAAATAGACTAACAACGGAGCCTGCACAGATTGAACGACTTAAAAAGTGAAGACTCAAATTTGCTACATTTTTTATTTTTTAAGAAAAAAAAAGTTCAGTGTGTCCAGAAACTATCTTGTGGGGTGTAAATTTTCCACCCAATTTATGCTTAAAAAAGAAGGAAAAAAAACATCGCTAGGAGTACAGAAAAGTCTCCCAATAGTCTCCCTTTTCTGAAAATAGTTGCTTTTATAGCCTTTTCAGGCAAAAAAAGTTGCCATAGTCACCTCTTACCAGAAATAGTTGCAAATAGTTGCATTTTAGTCGTCTGTGGCAACCCTGCATGTAAACCTGAGAAAATATTTAAATTATTAAATATTTAAAATATTAAATTGAACCACTTCGAAATTTATTTTGACTCAAAACGAAATGCTAAATAATCAAAAAAATTTGCAGAAGAAAAAACATTCTCTACAAAAACAAATATGGATGGACTGACTAGGCTAGGCTTGTAGAATACGTCATAATTCAAAATTGTTGCCAAAACAATATTTTGACGGTTGCTTTCAAATTAGATGAAAATGGTAGATGGGATAATATGTAAGTATCGTTAAATATACATTTTACTTTTTAAGAAAGGAAAAGAAAGAAGAAATGTGCTAAATACTACACAAAAGGTGTTTACAAAATGATAAACAAAAAATTTGAGAAGTTTACAGAGCAGAAAGAGTCTTTTGAGAGTAAATATACAATGAAAATTCATATTTTTATAGGCTTAACTAAAGAGATTTTAGTAGTGCAGAATATTTCAGGGATGGCCACTGATTTTATGGAAGAGTGACACATTCCTATCTGAAAAATAAAAATTATGGATGCTACTTCCAACAGTTGAAAAAAATATTTAGAGACTGAGTATGTGATTTATTATGCAAATATCTTTTATTTATTTTTTATTTCAGTCTAAGTAGTGATTAAAATTGTAATACTGAGCAATAACTTATGCAAACAATATTTTTTCACTTTATAAGCATAAAAAGGACATAACTAAATAACAACTGAGCAATAACTTATGCAAACAATATTTTTTCACTTTATAAGCATAAAAAGGACATAACTAAGTAACAACTGAGCAATAACTTATGCAAACAATATTCTTTTAACATTTTGAGCTTACAAATGATGTAACCAAATGATAGCTGTGGTATATTCAACATGTATGCTTAGAACAAGATAAAATTACACATATAATCTTTAGAACAACCTTTACTTAAATTAATTTTATATTTAAAAAAAAATGAAGGTTAAAATAAAAGTAGTTAATAAACTCAACTAACCGAATTATCCGTACAATCTCATGAAATGCAGTATCAACATTCAATGGTGGATCTTTGGCACTAGTCTCTATGTATGGAATCTGTAACAAAAATGTTTTTTATTATTTTTCCACATAAAATTGTGCAAAATACCTTTTTTAGTCTTTTAACTTCTTAAAATTATTTTTATTTTTAGCTTTTAATTTGAAATAATGAAAAATAAGTGAAATTGCATCATAAAATTTTGAAATTAATGACTACAAGTTTTTAAAAAACATAATGATTAAACAGCAAAAATTATCTAAAAAAATTATTAAATTATACTAAATACATTATTTTTCTAAATTATTAAAATCAAAGAGTTCATTTTGTATACAGCATACAACAGAATTGTGTTATTTGCAATGGGGAGCTAAATAATAATAATAAAAATAAATAATAATTTGATTATACCTTGAAACTAATTTGCTTTAAATATTTCTCCATAAAATATCATAAATAATGACAAATTATGCAAGTTAATTATTTCAGTTTTTTAACTTTTGAGATGTAAAAACAAATGTGTGTCTTAAAAATTTTTTAATAAATAAATAAAACTTACTTTCAATTCTTGGCATAAATCTTTACAATTCTCTTCTGAAACTTTACGCAAATGTACCAAATCAACTTTATTGGCAACAACTAACATAGGATATTGATCCCTAAAATAATAACAACATAAAGGCTTGAAAATCAATCTAAGAGACATGCATTGCTTTTCTAATAAATGTCAAAAATAATTGGAAAAAAAATAAACCAAATATATTGGCTACAACTAAAATAGGATCACTGCAATGGAATTAAAAATCAAAATAAAGCGTGCAATGTATATTATTTTAATAAACACACAACTAAAAATTTTAAATCTAGAAAATAGCCAGTGTTGGAAAATAACCAGTAAGGTAATTGTTTTCCCAAAACACTGTCCTTACTTAGATTTTTTCTTCCACATAATTCTTTAATATAACATTTCTCTTAGCTTTAAAAAAAAGAAATTCATTTTCCTGGCAACGATAAAAATACAACAGCAGTGTTAGATGAAAATATAACAATGAATACATAGTAGACGTATTTTCACCAGCTTTTGTAATCGACTTTATATCAATGTTAAAAATGTATAAAAATTATTAAGGGAAACACAACTTCTAGAACAAATGACAAAGAAGTTTGGAAACACAACTTCTAGATGCAAATAAACCCAAGTATAAACTCTCAAAACTTTTAAAATGTTAGAGGACAGCTAAATAAGTGATCAAAACATTGCACACACACCATTAACTATAACGTCATCATGATAAATAAAATTAACAGCAAGAAAAGAAAATTAAAATAGTTGCTAATACTCAAAATATTTCATGAAAGCCAAATAAATTTCTTCAAACAAAATTTCAAGGTCATGAAAAAATTGCGAAAAGGAAATAATTGTTGCATACTTCAGAAATAAAAATTTTTTTCAAAAAATTAAGGGTTCTAAAGAGACATTTTCATTCAAACATTTAAAAACTGCTATAATTCAGAATTAGTTAACATATCTTTTCATAGCAGATAAATTAAAGTGACTCTCATATATGCAACTGCAATAAGATTACAAAATTTTTCCCATCTTTCTTATTACAATACTATTTCTTCTAGTTCAATTTTTTTTTTATAAGTCAAAATAGATATGTTTACATTTTTTGAAATAGCAATCATAAATTAAGTTGTCATAAGATATTCAAAACATCAAAGCCTGAAGTGTACAATAGAAAGTGGGATATTGCTTAGTGAGTAATCTTTCAACTTGATGAAAAACAAAAAAATTTCGTGCATAAAAATATTAAAATATTTTTACAGTTTCCTTCAGATTTGATTTAAAAAAGAGTTGAGTATATTATCAACAGCGATATAATATAAATAGTGAGGTGAGTACCTATCTTTAACTCGAAGAATTTGAGTGACAAAGTGACGGATATTTTCAAAACTCTGCTTGTCGGTCACCGAGTATACAATTAGAAATCCATCTCCTTTCCTCATATATTGTTCTCTCATTGCACTAAATTCTTCTTGTCCTGCTGTATCCAAAACTGATATGGAATAACAAAAGAATAGTATAAATAAATGTATATACTCAGCATATTTTTTATTTTTTAAATTCAATATCATTCATGTGATAGTAATTTGGCAGTGTTGTTGAAACTACAGTAGGTAATACTGCATAAAAATATAACAAAAACTAACTAGAAATAATTAAAGTGAAACTTCTCGAGAACGACCACTCTTTGCACCACAGTAAAATGGTCATTAATGGAGGTTCTTAGAAGGGGTGACCTCCATTGACTTCAAAATGTTATAGAAGGTACATGATTTTTCGCAAACAAATGTATAAATCTTATCTGCAAATCAAAATTCAGCCTTAGACAAACGAAAAAATTAAATAAAAAATAAACAGAGGGTAAAATATACATATTTTTTTAATTTTAAATACATTGAATTAATATATTTTTGCATACAATGTAAGATAAACAATATTCCAAGGATCATCCGTGAGATTAGCCTATTTAGTTTCATATTTAACTCTACAGTAATTTGAATGAGTTTTAATTTCACTTTCCTAATAAAAGTAATTTTTTGAGCTAAAACATATTTATTTAGTAACATATTTAAAATAAATTTAATATATTTTAATATATATTTTTTTATTAACAACAATATTTTTGGGACCAAATATATCATTGTAGAGGGATATATTGTTATATCGTGGGCCTGCATACTTCGGGGACACAATAAGTTTGTATTTTATTTTTAATGTTATATATGTATTAACTATAAATGTATTCTTAAACTATGCAAAAAGTTAATTTGCAGAGTGTTAATTATGGTTAAATATTGAAAACAATTGAAATAAATCCAGAAAACAAGATCGTAAACATACCTGAAAACAGTTTTTATTGAAAGTAATCTGTTTTGTTTGTTTATTCATTTTTTTGTTACTGTCATTCATTTTTTTTGTTACTGTCAAAACAACCAACAAAGTATGCATCGAATCTAAAGCACGAAAATGCTTTTCGTTTGTAAATCCCACTTCACCCATCCTCACCAAAAAAAAAAAATTTATTTCAGGTGTTAATGTGATGCTTATTGTCATTTGTGACTCATGATTAGCTTTTAACATGAAGGAAATGAAATCAGATAGGAATGTTACACCAGTGACTTAACAGAAAAGGGTGGCAATTCTAAGAGTGGAAGCTCTTGGGGTGGTCAGCAGTGCGTCTTCTCTTGTCAGAAAAGATGGAAAAAATGGCAAGAGATGAAAAAAAAAATTTTTTTTTACATTATTTAGAAACCAATAATAATAAGAAAAAATAAAGTTGAAATTTGGGAAAAAATCGTTTTGCAGGGGATTATTGCTTCAGAGAATATCGTAATATTGAGAGGAGCATGACATTAACTCATATACAAGTTCGTCGGGGCCACGAAACATAATCGTAATAAAGAGAGTTATTGTTGTATTGGATATCATAGTATCGAGAGTTCACTGTATACACATACATATTATTTTTAAATGCATTATTACTATAAATTTAATCTTGACTCCAAAATATTCAATCAGAAACATCTTCTGACTGATAACTGAATTTTTATCAAATTGGTAATCAATTACAGTGTTTCTCGCCATGCATATTTAGAAGGGCAGCCCACTCTGCCTGCCCTTTGATCCCCATAAAAAGCAACCTCTTTTCTTTATAAAAAAAATTTTTATCCTTCAAACTAACTGTCTTTTTTATTTACATTCCATTTCTTACAAAAAAATAAATAATTCATTGTTTCAATAATTACACACTTGTAAAATTATCTGTGTTTATAAACTTAATTTGGATTATTACAAATATTTACTTTGTTAGAATTATTTTCAACAGGTTACATTTTTTTAACTTTCTCTTTTTTCGGGAGGGGGGAATATATTAATAAATTTTTTACGTAATTTTAAAAAAATACTTTTTTAAAGAAATTGTTTTCAGTTCAATTTATAAAAAGAGAAAGCTTTCGAGCTGCTAATTATTATCTTTTTTTTTAGTTTACGTGTTTTTTAATAAAAATAAATCCTTGTCCTTCAAAATAACTGTCTTTTTTATTTATATTCCATTTTTTACAACAAAAAAATAATAATTCATTGTTTAAATAATAGTTACACACTTGTAAAATTATCTGTGTTTATAGATAAATCCTTTTATATGAGTGTTATAGATATATTGTTTAAAGAAATTGCATTTTATCTGCATTATTAAGCCAGCATTTTATTATAACTTTCAATTCAATTTATAAGAAGAAAAAGCTTTCGAGCTGCTAATTATTATCTTTTTTTTAGTTTACGTGTTTTTTGAAAAAACAGACATGCACGGAATGGTCTTTTAGAATATTTTTTAATTCTTTTTTATTAACTACAAATTTTTCTCTTATTTTGATAATGAGTGAGAATTACCTACTTTTTGAAATATGCACAGAAAATAGTATAAGAGTGTAATTTAAAAATTGTTGAGGATCAAATTCAGTTATTACATAATCTAACAAATTTAGATAAATTTTTCACAGTGTTAAGTGAGTGCCTTTTAAAACTCAAACAACCCTTTTCAGTGCAGAAGCAACCTGCTCTTTTTTATCCCTAAGGTGAACTCTGAAAATCATAGTAATTGTTCTTCATAATTATGAAAAGTTATAATTATAAGTGAATTAATAATTTAGAAAAATGACAAACATCAAACAAGAACAAAAAGCAAAATAAAAATTGTCACATATACATATGAATGAAAACTAATCTTTTAATCTGTTCAGGTTCAACTCTTATACATATTAAAGAGCATATTTACGCACTAATATGTGATGTAACACAAAAGTACCGATCATCAAGATCACATTCATCAGTTCAGATCACGATCATTAACAACAAGAGTAAAAAAATATAGTCTCATCTGTGATACTGTAGGCCATGAAGCGAAATCGCTTGATAATGTATATCTGATTGCTGTATCGAACAGGTCATGTAAATAATTCAAATGTTTAATGGGGTAAATACTATCTAAAATGCACACCTGGACATAAAATATGAAAATAGAAGATAAATCATGTTTTTTTTTAAATATTTAAATTGTATAAAAAAATCTTATAAACAAACTGTTCAATTGGAACTTTTCCAATTGTTTATTATCTCATATAAAAATGCATAATAATATTTAAAATATTGAATAATTAAAAACGTTAATAAAATAAGATAAAATACCATCTAATATGCACCACTGGCCATCAACTTCAGTATGTGAGCGATAAGAATCTTCTATTGTAGGATCATAATCTTGAACAAATAATTTCTGAATAAATTGTATAGTTAGAGCTGATTTTCCAACACCTCCATCGCCGACAACAACCAACATATACTTAGTCAGATTATCATTAGGTGGAGTCGACATTTTTTTTGTTAGGATACAATTGATGTAGCAAAATTATCCTAGATTACCTAAATGATAATATTAAAAAAATAAGAAGACATGCAAAATATGTATGCAAAAGTATAAATTTTGATTTATAAATGCTATAATAATTTAACTTTAAGGCTATAAATGAACACTCCTCATGAGAATCTTCTTCAGCATAACTTTATTACATTTAATTATTTATTTATTATCAGAGTTATGAAATAAAATACCCTTAAAAAAATAGTTCAGATACTAAAACATTTTTAAATGTGACATATAATTTAATGCTAGATTGATATTAAATAATTTTATTTTTCATA
The DNA here is from genome assembly GCF_982258835.1 of Parasteatoda tepidariorum. Lineage (NCBI taxonomy): Eukaryota > Metazoa > Arthropoda > Arachnida > Araneae > Theridiidae > Parasteatoda > Parasteatoda tepidariorum. The sequence continues at coordinate 87,882,169 of NC_141756.1, read as the reverse complement.
ATATTTATTAAAGTGATTTTTAAATATTTTTTTATAAAATTAAAGGCTTCATTGTTGAATTCATATTTATTTTTCTTTCCCTGTGGGCATCACTGGTGACGGTGATGATGAGTATGTGTCTCCCTGAATAATTAGAAATCTCCATATGCTGATATGCTCCCGTCTTAGAAGAAAAAAAAAAAAACATGTCTTTATGATTTTGCAAGTCGTCAGCACATAAATTTAAAAAAATAATATTTTAAAATTGTGAAATTAGTGACAGTAACTATCCAAAAAAAAGATTCAATTGACGAAGTTCAAAAGAGAAATTCACAGGTATTTACAACAAAATCACACAAACCAGACTCTTAAAAAAAATGCGGCATTCAAATATGTGTTTCGAGATTTAGGTGTTTCAATAAATAATATTGTCGTAAAAATATTAGATTTTAAAATTTATGTTTATGTCAATAGCAGTAACTGTCAAAAAAAGTATACAAACAGTGCATTAAAAAGTAAATACTTTAACGAACAATTCAAATTTCTAAAATTGCATGAAATATAGTGGGGTCTAAGAAGATCATATCACAAATCAATAGCAATAATTGAAAGGAAAAAAAACTACATGAATCTCTGGTACAATTAGTGTATATTGAGTGCATCAATACAATAGAATATTACCTGTCATAATATGTAATCAAAAATACTAAATTAAAAAGTCCATGCAAATCATCAGCAAAATTTGCCAAGAAGTTGAAGATTCAATTAAGTGAGAACATAAACTTCCTATTCACGGAATTCTGCATATTAGAGGGATAACCACATGCTCACATAAGCAATTCTGCATAAAAAGTACACAGAAAAAAAAAACTTTGACTATTGTAAGAGAGAAAAAAATGCACTAAACAATTGGAAGATTGGGGTCAAAGGTCAGAAAATTTTCCAAAAAAAAAAAAAAGCTAAACTGAGGGTGAATGTTGCATGCTATGAATATCTAACCTATACAGAGAACGAAGAGCGAAAGATCAAGATTAAAGATTACAGATGAGCACAAGCATTTCTTCCCCCTCTAAGACTAGAGAAAGGAAATCTTTTAAAAATTCTGAAAAAGATAAAAACATTTTTCAAAAAATACCACAGAGAAGTAAACTAAATTTTATTGTTAACCAAATGAAAAAATCTTTTTACAAGAGCTTTGTAACAAAGAACACCAATGTCATCACGATTCTGCCACAGTGCTGTTCACATTCACTAGAAAGGCCAAAGAGGTTTTAAACTTGCAATATTATTTTCTTAAAAAAAAAATATGTAGAGGTTAGTTTGTTAGGTGGCTGAAAGTTATATTTTTTCAAGTTGCTCCTTATAAGTGATATTTATTTTATTGCTGGCTACTGCCTAGAAGTTGCCAAAATTTGTAAATTATATCAGCATTAATATTGCCTTATTAAATATCTCTCATTTTAGTTTAATAATTTACTGTGCATGTATAAAGTATCCTCACATCTTCCTTTGCAACATTAGACAGCAATATTACGTAATTTTAAAAATTTAATTCGATGAAACTGACTGAAAGCTGTAATAGACTTGAATTTATAAAGAGAAACTTCACAAAATAAACTATTAATATTTTAGATTCATAACATAAACCAAAAGAAAAATTTTAATTACAATCCAAAATATATAACTTAATAATTATTTTCAGTTTACCTTTATATTTAAAAATTATTTTTTCTTATGTTTCCATAAAAACTAAGTAATTCGAAATTTAACTGGAGTCAAGTAATGGATATCCTATTTCCTGTTTATCTGCAAGAGAAAAATAATTAAAATTTCATATGGTGTAAACTTATGAATAATAATTTTAAAAAAAACTTAAACCAGTATATTTTAATTTCTTTTCCAAAAAACGACAATTACTTTATTAAAATACATTTATATAATTCAATTAAATTGAAACTAAGGCCTCAATTATTGCTCCTGTTTTAAGTTAACAGTTGTAAAAAACACCCGTTATAAAATTTTCATCCGAATTATGATTTTGTTTATAATTGATAACGATAAGTGAAAAATTTAGTAAATAAGTAACAAATTACTATAGCAGATGACACTCATCATCGACATTAAAATCTCAAACCAGAGACATGTTTACATATTAGCAGGAAACTCGTGATATCGATTACATATCGAAATGGTAATCGATTACAAAACTAGAAACTTAACCCAGTAAAAAATTTTAATTATCTAAATTTTTTTCAATTGAATTGTTATGCTCTCAATATAATTTCCTCAAGTCTTTTTTTTCCTTTAAATTATCCCTTATAAATAAAAAAATAAAATTACCAGTCATTTGAAAATTGGCAACAAACAAAACATTTTGACAGACTTCTTTTTATACGTCATCTTTCGAAGCCGGTTGACTTCCAAATCCAAAACCAAGTTAAAGGGTTTATCTTGCAAAGTTTTTGCAATTGTTATTTATAAAATGCTGTGAATTTTTTTCCTTTTTCTTAATTGATTCCTTGTTTTTGTGAGATCGTTTTCTTTCATTCAAAATGCTGCATATTCGAAGCGCCTCTCTATTTTGTAGTGTTTTGATATCAATGCTTATTTTATGTATGAGTGAAGATTTACTTGAAGATGGTTTGTAACACTTAAGTGCTATGTTTTCTTTTATCAAAAGCAATTAACGGTTTGAAAATTCATAACATTAATCAAGCTTTATGTAATTTTTCTGTCTAGTCTCTTAAATTTATAAAAAGATCTTCTTTTGTGAGAACTTAGTGTGATAAATTTGTTATTTGTGTTGTATTGGTTATGACTATTGTATTCTACTGTTTGATTATTTATTAAACCGACTGGTATTCAAGCAGACTTATTATTCTAAAATTTATTATGGGCTTATATTTGTTTTCAGACATAGTATAAGCTTTAAATAAATAATCCCACGAAACTGAAGCAGTAAGACATTACCTGATTAAAAGCTTCTTTTGATACAAAAATATATTAAAAGTAAATAACAGTTGACATATTTAAAGTGCTTCTAACAAAGGTATCTGTCCATTTTAAAGATTTCCGAAACATGAATTAAAAGAAACCCAAATGATTTAAATTATAAAATGTAAGCTTTACATTTTCCTCTCAATATAACATCATATCCAATAGTGTCACATCTATCACAAGGCTGACTTTAAATATCCTTATTGGATTAATGTATCATATTTTAGAACCTCTTTGCCTTGGAGAGGGGATAACAGTCTGAGATTTTAGTGGTTTACCTCTCATTGTAACGTCTCCTTGAAATTGCAAAATATCTAGTCAAAAAAACATAAACGCTATGAAATCCTGATAAGTTATTCAAGGTAAGACAGAAATTAAAATCACCATCTAACCTGCTTGATTTTGACTGTCTGAAAAAAAAGTTTGAGACAGTGAAAGGATACTAGAAAGATTAAATATTAGACAAACGAAACTGGTTTTCAATCCAACTTTCCTCAATAGAAATTAGCCAGATTTTCAAATTACATTTGTTTTTTTCTATCAAAAAAATTATAATACGATTAACAATTTGCATAATTTTTCACATTATATTTTATTTATAACCGCCGTTTAAAAACTGACCCTATTTTGAGTTAACAATTACTAATATTCAATTCTACAACCTTGTAATTTTGGCTCTAATCCAGAATATAAAAGCACTCCTGGTTTAAGTATTGGGGAAAATTAGATTTCGTAGAGGACTTTTTGACGGAACTATCCTTCATTTGCTTTTCATGGAGAGGAGAGCTACATAAACCTACCATGGTTACCCTGATTTCAAGGGGATTCGAACGTGGTGCACCTCATTGAATATCAATAACATTCTAGAAGTAACAGATTATTCATTCAAATAAGGATTGTAATAATTTTTTAGGCCATAATTATTCCTTAATATATAAATTTTCAATGCTATCTGACAACTTGGGATAACTATTAGGAAGCAATTTTATATATTATTAACAGCAAAACTTTTTGCAATTAACAGTATTTCAAAAATCGAAATAATTTTTTTTTTTTTTTTTTTTTTTAAGTTTTATAAATGTTAAATTCCTTTAGGCTTCAAAATGACTTTCTTCTAATCTGAAGTTTTTTAAGAATTGAAATTCAATATTTTTTAATCAAATATAAAGATTAGAAGATGACTTATTTAAATGGATATTAGGAAGGACTATATAATAACTTTTCATTGATCTGCTATGTTATGAAAACTGTAAGTTAAAAAATGTGCAAAGAAATTAAAATTATGTAGTTTCTAATTTCTTTTTTATCTTATATTATTGATTGTGTATTAAGGCACTGCAAATAAATTTTGCCTTTGTCCTTGTTTTTGTTAAGCCGATCCTGTTGATCAATAATAAAGGTTTGAAATTAAGTTTTTTATAATATTTAATATGAGAGATTTTAATTGGATTAATCTTTGTGGAGATGTAAAATTATTGTTGAAATAAGTAAATGATCAAAAATCACAGGTTGAATGGAATCAGTAATCTCTTAAGTTATCAAAATTTTACCTCGAAAGCAAATGAAATCTGATTTTACCAAATCGTTAGCAAAAAAAATTGCATTTATATAGTGCAAATTAATAACTAGTCACAATTAAGCTCTCAATTAATGTGGTAGCCTATTCAGGGGTCTGTCCAGGCCGAATTTACTACCGTTTAGCGGTACCTTCACAAATTCAACTTTAGGAAAATCGGTAGTTTCACAAATTCACCTTTAGGAAAAATGGTAGTTTCACAAAATACTTTTTCTTAAAATTTTATTTTTTCATCCCTTACAAAACAATAAATACATATTTTTGTGTTGATTTTTTAATATAATTTGTAATTTTTCACAAATTATGTCTAAATTTTCACAAAATAGGTACCTCTCAGAAAAACCTAGACAGACCCCTGCTATTATAATGGAAACCAACACGAAGATATGTAAATATCCATGCAACTTGAAATATTTCAAAATTAACTTTTCAAGTTTCAATTTAGCAGTTTTTCTTTCTTTGTTTCAAAACAATTTTATATTTGTTGTTTCTATCATTACCTCACTAGATGGGAAAAAAAGACATACTTTACTAATGTTATAATCTACTTTTAGATATACCTGTAGTTGAAGGTGATGGTGGTATTATTAAAACTGCTGTAGAAGGGGATGTGCTGATTTTAACTAAGGAAAATTTTGATATTCAAGTATCTTCTAAAGATATTATGCTCGTAGAATTCTATGCACCATGGTAAAAATTTCATTTGTTAATAATTCTTTTGTTTTGCATAAAAGTTTCTTGAATTTATAAAAATCATAAAGGTGATTTCGTTAAAAACAAGTTTTATACTTTTTTGTCACAAAACTTAACTATGTGTTAAAACAAAGATGTAAGGACTAGAAGTGAGAAAGTATAAAAATCGATGTGGTTTATAGACAATCGCAGTTTATAGAATTATGTTATATAAATCTTGTATTGTATTTCATTGATTAACGTAATACATAGTTTTTCAAATATATTAATGATGTACTGAGTTCTCCTTGGGAATAAAAAGGGCAGAGCACTTCCTCACAGAGAAAGTCAGTTTTGAGTTTTGAAAGAGCACTCACTTAACACTGTAAAAAGTTATCAAAATGTATATTATGTCATAATTTAATTTATCCTCAACAATTTTTTAACTACCCTCTTATACTATTTTATGTGTGTATTTCAGAAAAGTAATTCTCACTCATTATCAAAATAAAAGAAGAATTTGCATTTATAAAAACAATTTAAACTAAAAAATGTTTTTAAAAAATGAACCTTTAAAATCACTTAAAAAATCAATATGCTCCTCAAAAAAAAAGAAACTTGTAAAAATTATATCAGTTGTGAATAATTCTAACATAATAAATATTTGTAATAGTAATCGGAATTAAACCTATAAACACAGATAATTTTACCACTATGTAATTATTATTTAAGCATTGAATTAATTTTTTTTTAGATGAAATATGAATAAAAAGGTAGTGTTCTTAAGGGAATGCGGTTTATTTTTACGGAAAGGGCAAAGAAAGCACATCAAAAGGCAGGACGGAAGGATGGCCCTTTTGAAAACGCTTAGGAAGAACAATGGATTATATATATTATGATTATAATTATCAAATATATTATTTATTAACAGTTTTAATGCCGGCCGAGTGATTAGCGTGCCTTACTGCGAAGCCATAGGCTGCCGGTTCGAATCCCACTCTGGGCATGTATGTTTTTCTCTCTCTTTGTGCTGTCCTCTATTGTGTGTGTGTATGATATGTGAATGTGGCCCACCCTATAAACGGGTTTGTGGCGTGGGCAATGCTGCTCGTCTCCGTGACTTTGGTTCACAGGTGCCCACTGGGTAATGCGAAATGAGCAACAATTCTGGCATAGTATAGGCAAAGATTCAAATTCAGTGCCTGCCATTGGGGAAAAAAAGTTAACAGTTTTAATATAGTTTAACTTATAAATTCAATTAGGTCAAGGATTGTTCAAAAAATTTTAATAATAAAATAAATACAAATAACTTGATGTAAATTTTTAATTTTATTAAGAATATATGCATTAGCATAAGCTATGTTTAAAGAAATCTTCTACAGCAAAAGTAATCTATAAGAAGAAAAAAAATAATTAAGATTTGTAGTGATAAGTTTTAAAACAAATTCATTGTAAACTGAAAATATTAAGTCCCATAATATGTATGTTTTTCATAGGTGTGGTCACTGTAAAGCTCTTGAACCAGAATATGCGAAAGCTGCAAAAATATTGAAAGAGGAAGGAAGTTCCATTTATCTGGCAAAAGTGGATGCAACCACTGAAGCAGAATTAGCATCTCGGTTTGATGTATCTGGTTACCCAACTATGTTCATATTTAAAAAAGGAGTGAAGGTTCCTTATGATGGCCCACGTACTGCTTTAGGTAACTAATTGATAGAATTGTCAATGTGATAATATGATAATAATAGATTTTTTAATCTTTTAATTATATATGTAACTATGTGTTTTGTTATATATGTAACTATGTATTTATTTTAATTCTAATTTCACTTTTTTATCAGAACTTTATTTCATTTTTATAATTCAGTTTGAATAAAATATTGAAGCTAAATATTAATGTGCAAACTTAATAAAAACCATCTATGGTAAAATCGATTTCTTACTGTCTAGCTCCTTTTTCAAAACTTAAGTCTAATTGTCAAAATGATGGTGATAGGAATAATAGGGATTAATTTGTTTCTTGTGTTTGAATGATTTGTTTATTTTATGTAGTTTATGATATTAAAATAATATTCCACTCTTCTTGCTGGTCAAAATACATAATTTTATCTAAGCCATTTAACAGAGCATCTTCTTTTTGCTCACTACAAAATAATCTTAAGAATGAAAAGACAAAAAAGAGAATAGTGCTCACATCTGATAGGAAATAGCAGGTTCATTTTCATGTTTTTTTATTGCTTAGCTGTTAAGATTACCAGGAAGATAAGATGCTCACATCACAAAAAGGCATTAGCCAAGAGTTTTAAGTCTTTCCTTTCTCCTCGATAACAATGTCAAGAATTCCCCCCCAAAAGTTAAAACAAAACTTTTGCATTAGGCTGGGGAAAGGAGAATAATTTTTTTTTGCTAAAGTACTTTTAAACTTTAAAAGCCTTGAATGCTTTGAGTCCTTTACCTAAAAAACTTTCAAACCTGAAAATATATAAAATAAGATGACAAAAATTTTGAATATGCATTAATAATCTTGACTATATTTAATGTATCACAAAATATATTTATGGGGAAAAAATGCAGAAACACCTGCTTAAAAATATAGCAGTTTATATTTTAATGATATACTACTATAATGAAAAATTTTCAGTGTCCTCAACTAATAATTGAGCCTTTAAGCTTTCTGTTGTTTTTCAATTTTCAAGTAAATTTTAATGCAATACTTAATTTGAATGTAATTTATAAAAAATTCTCTTATCTATTTGATTTGAATAATTTGAGAATAATTATTTGTTAGGAATCGTTGAGTACATGAAAGAAAGATCAGATCCTAACTGGAAGCCACCACCAGAGGCTGTTATTACTTTAAACAAAGAAAATTTTGAAGATATTGTTAGCAATGCTGCTATAATATTAGTAGAATTTTATGCACCTTGGTAAGTTTAGTTATTCATTGTTTGAATCCATCTTATTTGAAATTTTGGTACTTTTTGGTTAGCTATGAGCAAATCCTGCAACTATTTTGACTCTTTAATTTTATATAAATATATCAGAGCCTGAAATTTTAACTATAAAAATACTATCCAGACAAAAATTTTTACTTGCCTCTATTTAACATTTATGAAAAATAACAAGTTTTGAAAAAATAATTGATGTAGTATGAAGATTTTTGTGGTGATCGAAATCATTAAAAAAATAAAGAAAACTTAAAAATCTAAACATATCTATTGCAATAGTATTTATTCAAAATATGGCTGTCTTAAGGTTTCAATGTTTCCAGAAATAATGGTTTTGGAAATGAAAAGTGGGTGACTTTTTTCTTTCAAATGGAAGGAAGTTGCTGTTACTTGATAAGTTAATATAAAGTAAACATAAGTTAAAGTCACAGTAGTTTAGGTCCAAAAAGTATTGTGATACAGTAATTCCTAATCCCCTAAATCCACCTTTTCTTTGCTGATACTTAGACCAACTGACCAGATTTGGTCTCTCAGATTTTGATGTCCTCTAATAAGGATTGTTCCTACCCTCTTGTTATTGTTCTCCTAGGTGATGCATATTTCTAACAAGCCCCTCTATGACTCAGTCCTGCTGTGTGATTTCTGACACATTAATTTTTAAACAACTGAGTTGTTCTCGTTTGTGATAATACTTAATTGTGATATACAATTGCAATAATACTTCATTTCACTACATACAAGCAGGTGACTTATAAAAATGTTCTTTTCGTTTTCATATGTTTATGGTATTGGAAGGGAAAATTCTTTGCTTTGAGGTAAGGTATGTATGGAAGTAACATTTGGTATAGGAAACATTTGTTCCAGTTTTTTATTGCAGTTTTACCCCTGTTAAAATTCCAACCTTAGTATATTTCATTTTCCAAATGCTCAGACTTTTTATTATTCCCTTGCATTCCTGATAGTAAAATTATTTTCTTATTTCAAACTTTCATCAACTTTGTTTTTTTAACTTGCTTCAAATTTTAAGATCTGACTCTTTCAACAGGTGTGGCCATTGCAAGCAATTAGCACCAGAGTATGAAAGAGCTGCTAAAGTGCTTAAAAGTTCTGTTCCACCTGTCCCATTAGCGAAAATAGATGGTATTGAAGAGAAGGAATTGGCAGAAAAGTATGAAGCTAGAGGCTGGCCAACGCTTATGATTTTCCGAAAAGGACGCAAATATGATTATGAAGGACCTAGAGATGAATCTGGTATTTAATAGTCAATCTATGGGTCATATTTCTCTTTTCTTAATTAGTATTCATTATTGCTTGTTAATAATCCAGTTATATTTATACTTTATTAAAGTTTCAGTTTCCAAACTTTTTTATTGCTTAAAGTAATATATGTAACAATGATAATTGGAAGAAGAAAACTTCTTTTGTACAGCTATATATTTATATCTTCTTTATTGTTATATTTTTGTTAACATTTGCTGATACATCTGAATATTTTTCATATTATTTCAAGTGCATGTTTTTCATATTATTTATAATAGCTTTCATCTATAGAATTTTGACTACAAGCTTATATTATTTCTTCTGATATTTTTTAGTTATTCATTTTTATATAACCGATTTTGGTAAATAAATATTAGATTTCTAAATTATAACAATTTTAAAGCCAGTTTGTTAAAAAAAAATGGATGAATTCATTTTTATTTGCTAGTGAACTATCGTTTCAACCCCTAAGAGTTATCTGGGATAATATGAGGTAAAAAAAAATGAAGTCCACCACTCAAAGCTATTGCAACAGTAACAGAAATAAAGTAAAAGATTATAAATAGCATATCCGTTCATAAAAATTAGCTTCATTGACAAAAATAGATATACAAATATGCATGGCTCTTAATTAGGTGATGTCCACTGCTGATTTTTTAATAATTACTTTCAAATATAACTTTTGTATCTAAAAATTTAATTTGTTTATATATTTTTAGGCATTGTCAATTACATGAAAGAACAGGCCAAGCCACCAAGCCAAGAAGTTAAATCTGTCAAAGATCTAAAAAAATCAATTGGGAAAATTGATACTACAATAGTTGGATATTTTGATTCTGAAACAGAATCTTTTTATGAAAATTATGTCGAAGCAGGTATATGATTATTTATAAAAAATAATTAACTTTGTCATACAAATATTGTTTTTTTTCCTCCCTTTTATTTACTTAAATGCAAATCTCTTTTAATACAAATTTTTCAGAACAGAAAAGTACAGTACCTATACTTTTTTCTATAGTAAACTAAGTTTTTTTTTCAACTGCGATTATTTGAAAATATAGAAATCTTGTTATATTTTTTATAAATATCTTTTTATATATTATATTATTTATTGCATTTCATTATAAATTATTTTTCTTTCAAATTTTAAATTCGAATAAATTTTCTTATTTCGATTGATTGCGTTTTAAATTCTAACTCAAGCAATTTCATCCACATATTTTTTATCAACATATTTATTTTTATGTTTGTAACAATTTTCTTGCTTTATAACTAGAACCTGAAATTGAAATCAAAACAAATACATGTTTCTGTCTATTTAGTTTCTTTTTCTTTCTTAAAGGCATTGTTCAGATCTTTACATATATATATATACACAGTCCAGTCACATTAATGTGACCACCACCTACTTTCGACGTCAACGTGAAATAACCACTCACAGAGTGCAGGTGGCAGCACATTACAGTGTAGTGTATATATTGGATGTCCTAGGGCATCGAAAAGCATTTCAGTCGTTGGCGCAATGCAGAAATTTAGCGATTTATCCGACGTCCAAAAGGGCATGATTATTGGCTTTCGGGCCAAGGGTGGAAGCATTTCGGAAACGACTGATTTTGTGAACTGTTCGCGTGCCGCCGTGATAAAAGCATACCATGCATGGCAAAATGGCACTATGCAAAACAAACGGCGTGGCACATGTGCACCACGGGCCAAAGATGGCAGAGGCAAACGAAGGCTGCGGAAATGCGTTCAGGCGAATAAACGTGCAACTGTTGAGCAACTGACCGTCCAGATGAACCAAGGGGCTACCAAAAGTGTATCCTCAGCAACTGTTCAGCGAACGTTGCTGCGCATGGGCCTCCGCAGCAGACGCCTGGTTAATGCACCTATGCTGCTGTTCATCGGTGACAAAGGCTGGAATTTGCACGCCAGTACCGCAACTAGACGTCCACAGAGTGGCAACAGGTGGATTTTTCCGATGAATCACATTTTATGCTCCAGGGGACAGATGGAAGTTGGCGTATACGGCGTAAAACGTCTGAAAGCAAACACCCTGCAACAATTGCCGGAAGGCTGCAGGCTGGAAGAGGGAGCGTTATGGTTTGGGGAATGTTTTCCTGACATTCACTGGGTGCACTCATCATTGTAGAAAGCACGATGCGGACCATGTCCACCCCTGCATGCAAATGATTTTTCCTCAGAATGATGGCATCTACCACCAGGACAATGCGAGGTGTCATACAGCTCGCAGTGCATGTGCGTGGTTCGAAGAGCACCAGGATGAGTTTACCGTACTCCCCTGGCCAACAAACTCACCGGATTTGAACCCAATCGAGAATCTGTGGGACCACCTCGATCGGGTTGTTCGGGCCATAGATCCTCAACCGCGTATTCTAGCGCAGCTGGCCACGGCACTGGAGTCGGCATGGCTCAACATCCCAGTGAACACTTTCAGAAACCTAATTGACTTTCTTCCTGCACGTTTCATAGCGGTCCGCTCAGCCAAAGGTGGTTATTCTGGCGTTTGACAGGTGGTCACATTAATGTGACTGGACTGTGTATATAGATAAATAGATAGATGTATGTTATGTTATACATAATATTACCTATAGTATTTCAAGTAGTTTCATAACTTATATTGCTTCTAGTAGTAAACAACAACAAAAAAAAGGAATTGAAATTGCCATTCAAGAAATCTCTTCCTTACCGCGGTTTTTAAATGAAATTCTCTTTGAGTTATATGAAATATTAGTCATAAATCAATTGACTTGTATCAGACAGTCTAAAAAATACTCTTTCATACTAAAATATAGTTCTTTCCCCTGTTATTTTATAGCTTATTCTATACCTGATTTATAAACATATTTTTATGAGAAATATAAATTATCAAAAAAAGTTGTTTCTAAAAAATTTTAAATATTTTTTGATGAGTTGGGGCATTTTTTTTAATCTTAGCCTTAATTATTTCTTTTACCTTTCAAATTAGATGCTAATATTTTGTTAAACTCTTCAATTTATTAAAAAATATTTTCATTGGAAATTTGCAAATTACCAAAAATATAGATTTGAAAAAAAATACATATTATCTTAGTTAATAGATATATAATCATTCGTTATCCTTCTAGAAATCATAATAATTTTCTCGTTTATAGTTAATCATTTTCCTTTCAAAATTTTTCAATAATTTTTATTTTAAAAGTTTTAAATTACACTTTATTGAAGAAATTTTAGAACTGTGCATACTGTCTAATTATGTAAAAATAAAAATAAAATGAATTTTTTAAGCTTTTCTTTCTGTATAACAAAAAACTTTTTTTTTACTTAAAATGTGTGGTTTTATTTGTTGTTTCAATTATTTAGGAATTTGTTGTTAATACTTGTTATTTTTCAGCAAATTCTCTAAGAAGCAAGTTTACATTCCTACATTCATTTAGCAAAGATGTACTAAAGTATTCTGGCTCTGAAAAGCAAAAGATTATTTTGTATAAACCAGAATTGTTTTCTTCAGAATTTGAGAAAAAACAATTTGAGTTAGATGATGTAAGTAGGCGAGACATTGTAAAATTTTTGCTTTGTCAATTCATTTTTTCTCTTGTTTTAAAATTATATTAACCGTTTCCTCTCTAACTTCTGATTAAAGTTTCTTTTAAAAATACTTTAATAACAATAATAATAAATTCGACTGCATTATAATGTAATTTTTTACCTTTTTTATTTTCAAACAAGCGTTTTTGTAATTATTAAGAAAGTTAAAAAATTAACTTTAAATATATGCCCATGATCTTATAATTTGTTTCGTAATATCTTTGTAACATACTGATTTCATCATTATTTTGTTTAGATTAATTCTTCTCCTGGTGATATATCAAAATTTATTAAAGATCATGCCTTACCATTAGTTGGAGAGCGAAGTCATAAAAGCATGTGGAAATACCAAAACAAATATCCTATTGTTGTTGTATATTATGATGTTGATTTTGGTTTTGATTATAGAAAACGTAAGTGGAGACTTTTTTTCTAGTTATCTTGTGATAAATAATATATCGATTTATAAAACTTTGCTAAATGTACTTCTTTACTACAATTTCAAATTGCTAATTGTTAAGTTACTTTTTTATTAATATCTAAAAAGCAAAATCAGAAAAGTGTATTTATTAACAAAGCTAAGCGTTTTAATTGTAAAAATTTGTATTGTGCAATTTTAAAATATTCTGAAAATGCATCATGATAACTATATTAATTTCCTGAAATGAGTAGGTTTTTTAGTAAACCGATAATGTGATTGCAAACGTTTGTGCCCAATATGATTTGTACAAAGAAATATATATATACAGTACAGCCTCGAAAATCCAGGTTTCAAAAATTTGAAAATCTCTTAAATCTGGACTCTTATTTCCGTTTCATTAGAAAAAAATGTTCTAAATCAGTTTCCAAAAAAAGAAAAGATATGCTGTAAATAAAAATTTAAATGTAAAGGCTCAAATCCGCAACTCTTCTTGAGCAAGGAAGCAGTGGATGAAGAGGTGGGGATGGGGACTGAATGAAAGGGCATAGCTGATAAGGAAGTTCCAGTCATTCTTATCAGCGCTGTATAAAGAAGGAATGCAGGAGGAGAAACTCTCCTACCACCTTGTTTTCCCCCATGTAAAGAAAGAAAGCTAGTTCTTTCTTAATCTTGAAGCTTAGGAGGCTGGGACAAATTCTTTCATCTCCCAGCCTAGGATTAGTATTAGCTGTTACAGTCTAATCCAATTCCAATCTAGACGCATCTGTTTCTGTTATAAGTTGATCGTTTTGAATTCAGCTGGAGTTTTAAGCCATTGTTTTTAGTTTTAATTGCTAACATTGTTATCTAAACGATCAGTTATGGGGAATAATGACAAAAGTTCGAAGATGAGAAAGCATAATACGCTTACAATTTTTTAAAAAGTAGAATTACTGCAGAAATATGAACTCTGCAAACCCACTGTTTATGACTTAATAAAACAGAAGGAAGAAGTACAAAAGGAAAAAAAAATGTGTTGAATAAATATGAAAAATATTTTATATATGTTACCGGCAAAGTATGAAATGATTTATATTTCACACATTTCTTAGGCATTCTATAGATTGCCAAATGAGAAACCAGCAAAGTACAAATACATCTCCGATTCGTTTCAAATATCACTTGGCAAGGCTTGTGACTTTTAACGCGTGGCTCGTGACTTTTAACTAATAACAAAAATTATTTTTTTACTATGCTACATGGAAATGGAGGAATTTAATGAAATTTACGTGGAAAAATTTAATGAAATGTAATTTAAAATGTCATTGAAGCCTGCCATGTTGCAACAAGTAGGTTAATTTCATATTCTTTATATTAAAATTTTGTTTCCCTTAATAAGAAAGGCTTAAATTTTGTTTTGCATAACTTTTTAACTTTCTTTCCACATTTTGAATAAATGTTTTTCAATGGCACTCTCAGTATTTTTCCAGAATAATATTTTTATTTTTGAGAAATGCATGTTACAGTGATTGACCGAAATCGGTAGTTTTACATTTATTCGATATTTTAATACTTACTGACTTTAGATTCGAAGAAACATCAGTGTAAGGTATACCGGGCAATGACACTTAACTAGAGCTAGTATGACAGGACCTTTCGTACATGTCCGAAATATATACTAGGTCTAGTTAAGCGCCATTGCACGGTATACATTTGCCCGGTATACCTTACACTGATATTTTTTTTAAAAGTTAAGTGCCACTGTCCGGTATACATTTGTCCGGTATACCCTACACTGATGTTTTTTTAAGGTCAATTGCCATTGCCCGGTATACATTTGCCCAATACTCCAAACACTGATGTTTCTTCGAATCTATCGTCAGTAAGTATTAAAATATCGAATAAATACAATTATATCCTATAATAAATTAAACATCAAATCGGATGTTATAAATATTTCAGACATTCACCAAAGCGACAATATGACAGTCAACATTCACCGGTGAACGTCAACAACCACCGATTTTGCTTATTCACAGTAACATGCACATCATTTACATAATAACCTCATCAGGACGTTTATTTCATACTTTGCCTAAATAGCATCCGGCATTGTATAGAATGTCTAGGCATTCTATACAATGCCTAGGCTAAGTATGTAATACTTCTCACATTTCATACCTTGCCTGAAAACGTTAGGCATTCTATACAATGCCTAGTCATTCTACACAATGCCGGCGTTTCATACTTTGCCTGTAACATATGGGCAATTCCATATGTGACGGAATGACATTTTGACTTGCAAAATAACAATTAATTGAAGTTTCTATGTATCTAATTTCAAATAAACATTTTTTTCTCATGCATATCATTATTATTGGCATAATGCACTTCATAAACTAAAAAAACAGGATTTTCTATCTTTTTTACTTTTAATTTTATTAACTTTTTATTTGCGTGACGGAATGACATTTTGGCAATTTTATACTTTTAGTATAATGTGTAAGCCATGTAAAATGTGAATTTGGAAAATTAACCCCAGGTTGGCTAGCAGTTATTAACATCTATTTGCTGTGATGGAATGACCGTGACGGAATGACAAAAAGTTTAGTAGAAGAAAGTCTTCATTTAAAAAATGTTTTATTAATAAAAATTTCAACAGTTTGAAAATTAGGTTGTCTCTGAAGAGGTTTTATATCTAACTTGCCAATGTCACGTCTTTTCTTCGTTCTCAGGAAATTTATGCGTTATTAAGACATGTGACGGAATGACGTAAAAGAAGTTACTTTTATTTTATATATTAAACTTAAAATGATAATGTTTTAAATGTTTAAATTTTGTACTACATGCATATTTTTATCAAAATACTGCAAAAGAAAGATACATTTCTTTTATTTTATATGTATTTTTCAAGAAAACAATTTCAGCACAAATGTGAACAATTCACTTGTCAGCCATGTGATTACTTTAGAATGCTGCCAGATTCAAAAAATTTAAAATTATCAAAAATGAAATGGCAATATGTAGACTTTGGCTATTTTTGAACATATTTTTAAAATTAAAATATGCAATTCAAAAAACAAAAAAAAATTTCACTTAAAAGTTGACACTTCCGTGGAATTGCCCATATATAAATTTCTGAACTAATTTATCAAAATTATTAAACAAAGTTTTCAAATTAAAATTACTGTACAATAACTATAAGATGAAAATAAGGGCTACTTTGTACTTCGTTCCATTGATATGATCATGAGATATACTTAAGATCTATAATTCATTACTCAGTTATTGTTTTAATTTTAAATATGTTAATGAAATTTGTTTATAATTTCATTGGTGACTTTTTAAGAAAAATCTCTCATTTTTATTTGTTTTACTTTCTTTCACCGATGAATTATTTTTCTCATTGTCACGAATTATATTGCCCCCCACCAGTGTACCAACCGGTGGGGGCCCCTCTTGAATTTAAGTGAGAATTCAAAAATAAAGTGAAGTAAAATTGGATATTTGAGGGGGAAAATGAGCTTTGCATCTTTTCAAAATTTGACAATAGGGAAAATATATCATGTAAAATTGGTAATTTTGAAAGAAAAAAAAAATTTTTTCTTTTTTTTTTTCAACTTTATAGCTATTTTCCAAAACGAAAACTTTATTTTTCTCTTATATTTAAGTGAGGGTGCGTAAAATGTGCTTCATCCCTTCTGGAATTTCATATTCAAAAATAAAGTCAAGTAAAATTGGCAATTTAAAAAAGAGATTTTTTTTTCAACTTTGATGCTATTTTCCTTGTAGAACACTTTTTCTTAAATTAAAGTCAGGGGCGAAAAATTGGCTTTTCATCTACTGAAATTTTGACATTTGCGAAAATAAAGTAAAGTAAAATTGATAGTTTTAGGAAGAAAAAAACTAATTTTTTGTCATCTTTGATGCTTTTTTTTCCAAATAGAAAACTTCTTTTTCCTTGTAAACTAATGTGAGTGGGTGAAAAAATTCTTTGCATTCTTAAATTTAGACAATCATGAAAATAAAATTAAATTGAATTGGCAATAGTTACTTTTAAAGTAGAAAACTCTACTTTCCTCTTGAATCAAAGTGAGGAGGCGAAAATGTGCTTTGCATCTTCCCAAATTTAGTCGTTCTTCTGAAATGTAATTGAGAAGTAGTATAATGTGCTTTGCCCCTTCTGAGACTTAGACATTTGCTACTTTAAAGTAAAATAGAATTTCAGAAAAGGGAGCTTTTTTTTTTTCAACTTTGTAAAGTTTTCCAAAAAGAAAACTTTTTATCCTTGACAAATACTTTTGTTTAAATTTTTTTCTACATATTACAACTTTCAATATAATTGAAGAAAAAAAAATTTAAAACCAAAATACTCCAGAAAGGGCACTGGAGAACAAAAAATTAAAACACATTTTTAGAAAACTAAAGTAATTGCTGCTTCTAATTTCCCTAGAAAGAGCAATAAAATGCATCCTTCACTGACAAATCATTTTTTTCAAGCATTCTTTGACTTTGAACATCTTCCTATTACCTACAGAGACATCCTACAGTCATCTGACTCCTCAAAAAAATAGCCATCTCATTTTACACTATGGGAAAATGTTCTTTTATTTCTTTAAATTCCCTTTATAACTTTTATGGCCCTGGGTTCTTTTGTCCTTTTTTAAAATGTCATATATTCACAAAACCATCTATTTATTGGATATCTATTCATAAATTGTAAGGTATTTAAGATTATACTATTCATCTGTTGGATATCTATTCATTAATCTCCTTTCTATTTTACCTGAATTTGCGACAGTATTTTCCAAACTACAAATGCTGCCAGCAGCCAATGAACATCTCTCTCACACATTTCTCACTTCACATCATTTATAAAACTATGCATTTTGCATAGTTATATGCATTTCGCATAATTAGCATATAAGTGTATGCTGTTTCAATTTCGCTCATTATTTGCTTCATATTCGACAATTTTGTGTTTCAAATATATTGTGACACATTTTGCTTACTCTTGAGAAACTCTTTTTATGGTTTATACCTAAACCTGAATCAAATATAAAACATAAATTACGCCCAGATCAAAATGTAAATCGCAAATTAAGTCTAAATAAATTGTTTTTGAGGAGCAAAAAACCATTTTATATCATTTATGATTAAATTGTGTCAATAAAATGTATTGCGCAGAGTTAACAAATTTAAGGGAGTTAAGTTAAAAAATTAATTTTTCCATCACATTTAATTTTCTCTTTTTCTTTTCAATGTGTTTCCATTCATTCTTTAATGTTTCCGTTTGTTAATTTGTATAATTTGTTCATTTGTTTGATAGTGTGAAAGTAATGATTAAATCATAATCATCTGTTTTAAGAACTTGGTATGCAAGTGATGATTGTCTAATAATTGTTGTTACAGAAACTCAACTTATTCGAAAGGAAGTTGTTAAAGTGGCCAAAGATTACAAGGCAAAAATCACTTTTGCTATTTCAAATGAAAATGAATTTGAAGATGAATTGAATCAACTTGGCTTAGCTGACAGTGGTGAAGATGTCAATGTTGGTTACTATGAAAGTGCTAAAATTCGTTACCGAATGGAACCTGTTGAAGATTTTAGTGCAGATGAACTGCGAGAGTTTGTACGTGATGTTCTTGCAGGTATTGATTTTATACTTTTGACAATTTTTTTTAAATCTGCCCGCCTTTACTCATAAACATAAATTATTAATAATGCAAATTTCTAGCTTTAATGAAAATTATTTAAAAAAAATTGTGTGAAATATTATTCATAACATTCTTGACATTTAAAAATAGTGTTACATAGTTATATATTTTATGAAACTTTGTATTAAATATCTCGTAATTTTTTAGCCTGGTTTTTAATGGCTTATACGACCAATAAATTCTGTATCTTTTTTTTCTTCTTTTTTTGCCTCTTATGTTATTTTCCTTGTCAAACTGATACTTTGTTTCAAGTGAATTTTATCCAATCCCCTAAACTAGATCAAAAATTGATTGAAGCTAGGTTTCAAAAAGAGCCAAGATATCGTGGGTTCGATCCCTGGCAGCCGAAGACTCCCTGCATTGTAAATGGTGACTGGTGCACGTTAAATCTGTCGAGTTACAAGGTCCTCCATGTTCCTATAACAATTCATATCTCTGGGGGTACTCATCCAGGAGTTTCCCTGTCTTCTGGATTGGTTCAAATTTACAAGGCCACGGAGTTAATTATTAGTAGTAGTAAGCCCAAAATTGGGTCGACTGTTCAACGATGGTTGTAAAGAAGGAAAAATTTTATGTGTTTTATTCATTCCCATCAAGCCTTAATTATAATTTCTCTCTGCTGAATTGGTTAGGATTTAACATGTATTGTGTTTAATTGAAATCACAATTTTAACATCATTCTTTTAAATGTTTAATTCTTTTTCTTAATGTATTCTCTTTTGCATTATAGGCAATGTAAAAAAGCATATTAAATCTCAACCTGTACCGAAAGAAAACAAAGGGCCTGTTATTACGATAGTCGGCTCATCTTTTGACAGTCTTATTACTCAAAGCAAAAAAGATGTTTTGGTTGAATTCTATGCCCCTTGGTGTGGCCATTGCAAGAAACTTGATCCAGAGTACAAAAAATTAGGAAAAGCTTTCTCAAATCATGATAAGCTGCTTGTTGCTAAAATTGATGCTACTGCTAACGATTTTCCCAGTGAATACAAAGTCGATGGTTTTCCAACCATTTATTATGTTCCTGCTCATGACAAGAAAAACTTAATTGTTTATGAGGGTGAACGCAACCTTGAAGCAATGACTAAATTTGTGAATGATCAACTATCAAAAAGTACTGAAAAAGATGAATTATGAGTGTCAAAGTTTACACAAACAAAACAACTATGATGCAAATATCTCAGCAAATAATAGTTAAACAAATTTTGTTACATGGTCTAATGTTTTGTCCTTTTTTATGGTATAAGTTACGTTTGTCTTTTTTAAATATATTAATTGTATTAAATTACAATTTTTTTTTTCTATTTGTGATGCCTTATTTAATTAAGGTTCATGATTTTTTCCTTGTAAATAACATTGTACCATATTTTAAATAATTCTAAAGATATTTTTTTATAATAATGTATTCATTATACTACAACTTTTGATAAAGAAATAGCTTCATTGAACAAATGAGAAGTTACTGTTATTTTTATTCTGTAACTCAATTGGACTTTTTTATTTTAAAATCATTGTATGAAAGGCCCTTTTGCTTTTGTAAATATTTAAAGAAATTGCTGGTCAATGCAGTGTTATCTTATCATTATCATTGGAGTCTTCCATATTATTTTCTTGTGCATACTATAGGATTGGACAATAAAGTTTTCAATGTGATTCTTACTGTATAGAATTTTTAAAAGCTAACCATAATGAGCATTTTCAAGGCAATTTAAAAAAAAAAAATTGTAATTATTACTAGATATTTATTTGTTGTTTAAGTTTCTCTGCTTTCCTAATCATTCAAATTAGTCACAGGAAAAAGTTGTACAAATAATCAAAGACGCATACTACCTGAAACCGTTTATTTTAAATGTTTTTGGTTTGAATGTAAAGCATATTCTTTATTATCTAAGATTATCAATTCAAAGATACATATGATCTGAAACCATTTTTTTTTCCAATTGTTTACTGTTTAAATGTACTGCATAGGTCAGAGATGGTGAATCTATGGTGCATGTACCACATGTTGCAGATATTTCGATACCACGCAAAGAGTACAGATTAAATTTTATTCACCAACATTTAAAAAAAAAAATTCTTTATTCGGGCCTATCATTAGCGGAATCAGAAACATGATACGATTTTGGGTGTCATAATTTTTTCTAGGATGTAAAGTTAACTATAGTACCCTTGCCTGTATAGAAGTTCGTTGTTATAGGGGAGATAGACTTGGAAAGTGCGCACTTACTATAAAATGTACTAATTCATGTACCCAAATTAAATTAAATAATACTAAATAGAATAACAGCCTAATACAGTAGGGAACCGATTATCCGGAACGGTCGGGACCATCGCTATTCCGGATAACTGATTTTTCCGGTTTTCTGAATCGCTACAAAAAGCCGTTTTTTTTTTTACTGTTAAAACCAACTAAAAAAAGAAAAATTTGGAAATAATCTTAAAAATAAGAAAAAACGATGAAGTAATACACTAATGATTAGTTCCAAAATGATGGTAAGGTAAACATCTTTAAAAAAAGAAAGAAAAATCTAAAAATCTTATGAGGAAAAAAAAATTTTTTTTTAAAAAATGGCGAGAAAATTTATCGAACTTCGTTCCGGTTTTCTGATTTCCGGATAACGGGTTCTGTACTGTAAAATAATGCTTGAACTAAATAGAATAAGAACTTAAACTAGATGAAAACCTAAACTAAATTGAAAATTTCGAAAAAAAATTACTCTAGTAAATTTTTATTATGTTGTGAGCAAGGTTTTTAAAAATGAATTATATATTAAATATGTTTATAATGAATCAAGGATATGTATGTAATGAACTCAAATTTTAACCTAGGTGGTTTTTTATTATTTAAGTAAATCTTGTGTTTTTTATTAAAGAAAACTAGTTTGTTATTAAAAACAATTATAAGTAAAGACCCAAACATAAATAAAATGGTTGATGTGACTCAGCAACAATTTCTGCCCTAAAAAAGATAGTTTTTGAATTGATATTGTATTATACGTTTGCCATTTTATTAACACATTTTGAAGTAAAATCTTGTTTAGTTTTTGAAAGAGAATATCATTTTTAAGAACAAAAAGGTATAAATAAAATACTTTAAACTGTATTGATCCATCTAATTTTTCATACAATAAAAAATTGAAAACATCTAACATTTAATTACCTTGTTTTCATTTTAGTGCTTACCATAAAAGGTTGTTCGTTTTGTGATATTTTATTTTAGCATAATATTAAACTGAAATAATTTTAATAAATATTGTTTATTTGATTTCCATTTGAAGTACTTTAATAAATAAGCAGTAAGTATAGATCCACAATATAATTATACAGTTTCATATGAAAATAAACTGGTTTATTTAAATTTAAAAATAACAAGTGGCACACTTGACACCCAAGAATAATAAACCGTAATTTAACTGGAACGCTGATTGAAAAGACCAACAAATTTTCCATCAAACTGTGGTTCAAAAAACATAAATATTAATTTTTCCGTTATAGTTCTTAAAAATAATTGTTCAAGATCGTAACCTTAAATATTAGTGCAGATGTTATCTTAAGCAATCCGATGCAAAAATGTACTTTCTCTGAATTAACATACTGTTCCACGACATTTATATTCTTGACCTACACCGTTTGGGGAATTGAAAAATATGATCACAATATAAAAAGACCTATAATTATGATTTATCCGTGCTTATTACGATTTTTTAAAGATTATGGTATTATAGTGATAACAATTATAGTTTTTGAAAATTTGCATAATCTATATCCATGCCTATGGTGGGATTCGAACCCACAGCCACTGGCCACGTAGTTTAGTACAACAACCACCAGACCAATGATCGGCGATAATAATCTATATAAAACATAAGTTTTTTTTTTTCTCCCTCGACTATGAAAATTATGAAATTTTGTTGTTTGCAGCTGATCCAAGAGTATTTTTTAATATTTCTGGAACAATTTAAAAATAAAAGCTATTTGACAGAAACAAGTAATTTCAAAAATCAGTTTTTTGACACATCAAAGGAGAAAGGTGCTTACAAGCAGATCTTTTGAAAGCAAGATGGTTGTGATCAGGGCTCGAAAAAACTCAGAAATTTTACCCGTCCCAGAGGACGGCTTGTCCAACAATGTACCCGTCCTCCTTTAAAACTAACCCGTAGCTTCTAAATAAATAAAAATATAATTTTCTCTTATTTATTACAAACATTTATAAAAATTACACAATGAATTAGTAGTTACTAGGATTACAAATACTAGAATTACAATATACAGTAATAAAAGAAATACTAGGTTACTAATAGTGACCTAGTATTTCTTTTATGAAATAATTTAAATTACAAAGGTCAATTTATCCGAGGGTATTGCGTTTTTTAAATGAATCAAATATGAGGTTTGCCAGTTCCACAATCAAGCCAATGATTTACAGAGGTTTCGGCACAGAAATCTGAAAGGGGTTTTCCATTTTGATAGATGTTCATAATTGCGTTTCTTGTGTAAGACCAGTACGTAACGTGTTTTTTTGTAAGTTCATTGCTGAAAAGCCCCTTTCAACCGCTGCAGTACTCCCAGACAGAAAACATCAATTCCACCATGCGTAGTATGCTGCTGTATTTCTGGATTAGAGGGTCATTTTAGAAGTGAGGAGCTAGACTCTTGTAAGATAATAAAAATTGAAAATGTATCACGAACATTAACGGGAATGTGGCCGTCCGCGCTGACGTCGGATTCGAGAAATTCGTTGTCAGCGGGGAATTTTTGACCGCCGAGGACGGGCGGTTTTTCGTGCCCTGGATGTGGTTGTTTTCTTTTCTTTTTCAAGTAAATGATGGATTGGAATTAATGATTCCACAGTCTCTTCTAGTTTTGGCGTTATTACCTGTTTCACATAGACTGCTGCCTATGTAGAATTTATATGCCTATATTATATGCTTATGTAGAATTTAGTTTTATATACACCAAATCGTTAAATCTGAATTTAATAAACGTTAACATTATGTTACTGTATTGTTCTCTTATAATTGATAGTTTCGAAATTTGACACATCTCTAATAGGTGGGCCAGAATAGCAGTCAAAACTTTAGACCACTTTATGTTAATTTTACTTTTTGCATATTTTGCCATATTCTGGAACTTCTTATGCAAATTGAAAAGGTCCCGCAGTGAACTGATCGTTAAGACACGGTTCCCAGCAGATCACCGAACTCAAGCATCACTGGCTACGGTCAGTGTGCGGGTGGGTGACCACTTGGATCAGTCTGCGTAGGGACCGAGGGTGTGCGGTATTGGTCCTCGTTAAACTGTGCTACCGTAAAGTACTCGACTTCGCGCGCAGGTCGTCGGACTACCGAAGCGGGGGTGTCATCCCCTCCGCAGAGGATCAAAATTGTGATGGCATGTCTTCGGATCATCCTCCGGGATGTTTCCCAGACCGTCGCCAATAGCCCATTGTGCAGCTCTAGTGCGACGTAATTAACAACAACAACAAATTGAAAAGTTTTACGCACAGTTATAAAACTCATTTATTCAAAGATAATTTTACGTAAAAAATCATTTTTAATCATTGTTTATTTTATTTAATAATCGGCGAAACATTTTCGAACTGTAAAGCATACAAATTATTACATCCATTTAAAGAAAGTAATTTTGAATGGCAGAGTACAAAAGTTTGACGAAGTCGGTAGTGAAGTACCCGAGTAAATTAAATTTTTAAAAAGTCGTTTAAATAAAAAATTAATAATATTAAAAATTTGATTTCTTAAGATCCAATCAACCAATTTCGTTCACCTAAATGTTTCCTAAGTTATGCCTGATAAACAGCAGAAGAAAACTATTTCAGCCTTCTTTGTAACCTAGGAGCACAAATGAAAAGCACAAGCTCCTTCTGTTCATGAGGTATTGAGTTAAAACCCCTGACTGACCTGATCAACCTGAGAATGTCATTTTCACGTTTTCTTTTTTTCGTCCTGTAATTTAATTGTCCATCGGTCCTGTAATTTAATTGGAGGAACCTGAAATGTTCAATAAGTGTATAATTAATGAGAATTATCTTCATACTTTTGCCGGAAAATTGATGTTGTACTGGAAAGAGCTTTAAGAATAAAACGCAGCATGAAGGAAATTATTATTTTTTGTACATATCTTTTTGCTTTTTAGAAAACATTTTTGTTTATTTTAAGATAGATAGTATACCATATATTTTGGGCTAAGTTTATTTAATCACATTACTACAAATATCCTTAAAAGTAAGAGGAATTGACAATTAAAAATGGGCGGAGCTTCTAATGAAGAGGGGTTTCACGCTTACAAACAAGTGGGTAGTAAGAGGCATACAGTTGAGATGAGTTTAAGCCTGAAAGACCGTTGGAGTTTTAGATATGATGGGGGATCGAGGTGTTCACCTTCCAATAAGGTGAACCAGGTTCGAATCCCAGCAACGGTTGGTCAATACGAATTCCGCATCCGGCTTGTACCGAACACAGTGCTGGCGCAAAATAACTTCAGTGGTAGACGGATCATTGGTTAGAGTCTCTTTGCCGTCAGGTTAACCGTGGAAGGTTTTTTCTCTCCATGTAATGCAAATGCGGGTTAATTCCATTAAAAAGTCCATCACGAAGGCAAATTTCTCCTCAATACTTGATTCAGGGGTTCTCTTGTCTTTTGGATTGGATGCGAAATTGCAAGGTAATGGAGCTGAATATAAAAGTCGCAAACCCTAAAATTGGGTCCGCGATTTTGGTCGCATTCATGATGTAGAAGATTAAGGCGGTCCTAAAGTGGATTCTAGCCTCAAACTTGAAAACTAGATGGCGCTGAAAATCACACCCCGCCTCAGGCTAAGATCTAGTTTAGCCTTTCCCAAAAAGATTCTAACTCATAGTTGATTGGCTATCTCAAAAAGAGCTATTCTACCTTTTAACAGTTTCTAGATGTAAATAAATCAATGTATCGCAATGATGTATATTGATGTAAATATGTAAAGAACGACTTCTAGTATCGTAAAACAAATAATCTTAGATTAATAAATGAAATGAATTTAACTGGAGAATTTAATTTACACTTAAGTTTAAAATGATTTTTAATAAAATATGAGCTGAAACACCATAAATTATTAGTAATTATTTATTCATGTTTGCATGAACCAGTTTGTTATTCTAAAACATTATCCTAAAACAACAATTTTTTATGCTTTATTCGACAACAAATATTCAGTTTGAAAAATGCGAGGAAGTTATCTAATATTTGCAATTTTATGTGCTTAAGAAATTAAATACATCGGAAATATGTTTCTTTCCTTTGAAATAACTTCAATGTTTTTCATAAGTGAACATTCACACTTGAATATATGTTTAAATTGATTGCTGACATTGTCTGGGCATGAATATACGGTCAAATTGATATCTCTTATTCATAATGACTAGTATAAATACATAACTCTTGTTTATGCTCAGCTGCAGCCACAGGGATCTTTTAACTTTAGAACAAACGTTTCTATTCTGTAAAGTAATTGTTAAAAATAATTGCGGAATTTCTACAAACTACTGTTTTTTTTTTTGCACTATTTTTTTTTTTCTTTTGAAAAAACACATTATGCTACAAAGTACACAAAAAGTAGCAATTATTGTACATAGTTTCACTACTTCTAGTACATTACTTCAGATCTCTGTTTTTTCCCTATAAAAATTAGGTAAATATTGTTAACCCATGTTTATTAACAGGTAGTGGTTTGTTATTTATAACTGATTGGAATATATGATTTCTATATTGTAGATATGATTTCTTTCTACGTATCATTTATTGAATAATTAACTACTCAATTTATTGGTAATATTATTTAATATTTTTGCATGTCCTTATCAGTCTTTCATGAAAAGAAAATTTTTTGATATTTAGTTTTTTTAAAAAAAAATTCTGCTTATTAAAGCTTATCTGCTATTTGAGTGTTTTTGTGTATATTGTGCAGCTGCAATAAAGTTATAGTGTCCAATGATACATACAAGGAGATGTTCACAAAAGTGGCATAAACAATAAGACTTTGTTCTGAAGATGGTAAAAACCATAAGAAAATGATTTATTTTACAAAACAACAAAAACTAAGGGAAATCTTACTTTTTTATAGAGTGAAAAAACTATACGAAAACATGGTTTTTCCTAGGACCGTAAAAACTTCATATGGTCAATACTGCTCTGAACCATGCATCTGCACAGAATCTTGCTCTCCCTACAGCAATGCGCAATAAATGAAATTGCATCTTGCAAATAAAAGTTGACGAAAAAAGAGCTTTATGCTAATATATTTTTCTTAATGTTTGTGTTAGGGCACCACATAATGAATAAAATATGCTGATTATTTTAGTCTTTGGTAATTATAAAATAAATTTCTTTAAAATAGATTGTGTAGATAATTGCTTATATTTTCTTTCTTTTTAATGAAAAAAACTATCTTATGAACCAAATGATGCAATGCAAGAAATTTTTATTTATTTTTTGAACATTTGTTATAAACTTTAAAAGTATTTGTACTCATGTTAAGTAAAGGAATATATTAAGTACAGAGTATCTTTTAAATGTACAGAGAGTTCTTTTAAGCGGTTTTAGTTCTACTACTTTTAAGCATTGTTCGACAACAAATTTATGGCTTAAGGACCAAATGTATGGCATTTGAGAAATAATTACCCTTTAATATTTTCAGGCAATTACACATATTTTTTAATCAAACTTCCTTGTTACAGATTTAATAAATAATATAAATTTTTCACCTAAGTAACCTAATAGAATATAATTAAATTTAAGAATATAATAAAAAGTAGCCTTACAAACTGTAATTAAATATAAAAAAATCTATTAGGTGCTTTTGTAATAAATATGTAAAACACACGTTTGTTCATTTAATGGTTGAAATGAATAATATAATGTTATTTTTTGTAATTGTATATATGCTCTAATACCTTAATAGATTATTTTTGAAAAATCGCTTGCATGCATAAATAACAAATGATGCATTTTTTAAACTAAGCTAGATAACATTAAATTAACATAAAAAATTATGTTTCATTCCGTAACCACTCTCCTTTCCTAAGATATATGGGTTATTTAAATAAAATTTTAAAGCCATAGTCATATCAACAAAATTTCATAAGATTCATCTTTATTTTGATGAAGAAAAAAAAAATTCTAAAAAAAAATTTAATTACACAATAAATTAAGATTACATTACACATATCTGTAAAAAGTAATTTTTAAGATATGGAAAAAAAAATAATCATATTTTTCAGTTAGTTGGCTATCTGTTGATCACAAAAGCAAAGTATTACAAGTGGTGAACTTCAACATTTTTTTTCCCTGTGGTTTTTTATAAAAGAGTTTCATATTTTAATCTAAAATAATCACCCTTTCAAAAAAAGAAGAAAAAAAATGAAAAATACATAAGTTAACAATCAAACTCTATATGAGTTTCAAAAAGGAAAATTTTTAAAATTTATTCAAATAATAGAAAGTAAGAGGACACTGTTTCAAAAAATCATTAAGTTTTTCAACCCTTAAAATCAGTTAGGTTAATAAAACTAATATTTTCCAGTCGGTGTCATTAACAAATCAACGAGGCTGTTTTAGAGATTTCAAGTAATCAAACTGTTTTAAAAGAAAAAAAATCTGATTTTTCTTAAATAAAAAATATTTTCCTCGTTTAATCATAAAAAACCATTCTAATTTAATACTATTTTATTTTCATGTGGACATAAAAGTAGAATAAATGCCTATTTTTGACCCTCGTAAGATAAGAAACTAAATTCCCACATATATTATTAGAAATGCGAGGAACGTTCTTTGATGAAGTTTATCGAAAGAAGTAAGGTTGAGGGATTTTCGGTGGAGATCAAAGTTATTTACGAAAGTGGTACGCCCTGTTTTTTTGTGTACCAAAAATTGAATTATTTCCTTCGGTTTAAAAAAAAAAACTTTTTTAAAGAATATTTTTTTTATTTCTTTTTCAGTTTTGTATCTGATAGGTCGTCCATGAAGGAAATAGGTTATATTTCAATTAACAACAGAATGTAGATAAATTGTGCTCGAGGCATTTTGAAATAATTATACAATATGGGCATTTTAGCTTGTCTTAAATGTGTGGTCTTAAATTTCGATTTACCATAAATATCAACTGAGAGAAGGATTCTGATTGTAACGGTCAGAAAACGAAGAATACTTGTATTATCATCTAATAAAATTTCTGAACTCTAGCTACAGGGAAAGTGATAGGAATTCCGATTGCGAGAAGCCTATAAGTCTTTTGACAGATAAAATATGCAAAAGCGTACACGTTATCAGTTCTTTAAAAAAGTTCTTCTTTACAGGTTTTTGGTTTTTCTTAAAATTGATACACTGATTTGTAATCAAAAAATTAAATTGATTTATAGTTGTACTTTTAAACCTAGTGTGCACATAAGTTGAATAGAAATTATGTTTTTTTTTAAATTTTTAATGCGTAATTGTACCCTTAGATTTTCAATTTAAAAACTGACACCGAATTAAGTGCATATCAGTTTCTACAAAAATAAAAGAAATGAAAAGTTATGTTTCTCATTTATTAATTTTATAAACTATGTAGTACAAGTAGTCAAAAAAAAAAGAAGAAAAAAAATTATTCTTTTAGACGTTAGTCACTCACTTCGAACAAACCACTTTCGTATTATATTTCTATTAACGGCGAACATTTATCCCACAATTTTTAAAAACGATTCGCCCCGCATTTTTTATTTTAGATCTGATTAAATATATTTTCCCATTTTTAGCCTACTTGTTTTTAAGATATTTACTTTATTTTCCAAGTAGTAAATTATTTATTTAAAATTTTTAAGTTATTTTTTTTGGATTCTCTTATAGAAATTTTATAACTCATTAGTTTGATTGAAAAGTTGTTCAAAATCTAACACAGTTCTGATTATTACTAAATATATAGAAAACATAGATTAATTAGGCTAAGGTTGGAAGTAGAAATGTAATCGCTTCGGCTAGAGCTCCTAAAACTTAAAAGAACTTAAAGAAATTATAATTTTTTTCTGAATAATTTAAAGGAATCGCGTCAACTACTTATATATTTGTTATTTAATCATCTAATTGTGAGCCAATGGACGCTATTAACACACTCTATTACAACTTGTCAAATAAATCATACGTTACATTCAAATTAAACAAAAATAGGATAATTCGTTTCAAATTAAATTTATTGTGCAAATGGGTTAAAAGAATAATTTCTAGTTTCAGGGAATAGGGACATAATTACACATCGTCTATGAATGGAATTTAAATACACTTCTCCCTCAGTGTTATTGTTCAAAAACAGGTTTTTTTTACAGACATTCCAACCCCACTTCCTCTGACCTCGAGGATGCTACTTGCCAAGAAATTTACCTCAAGCAAAGCTCATATTCTTTTCGTTCCTGTGTTGAACATAAAGCTACCTAAAAGTACCTAGAACTTAGATTATTCGCGTGAAAGTTTTCAATAAATCAACGATTCTTTCTTTACACAATTTTTTTCCAATAAAACTTTAATAGAAAATATAATAATTTTTGTAAAAACAATTAAATAAACTATCTTAATAATTGAGTGTTAGGGTTTTAATAAGTCAAGTACAAAATTTTTTGCAAAGCCTTATAATTTAGAACTTCTAATATTTTTCAAATCAATATATAACTTAAAGTTTCTGTGTCTTTTAGTTCCAATGCTAATCGGTGGCGTAACTAACTAGTGGAGAACAAGATAGGACTCCTATCCCTGAGCACCAATATCTTGAAAATGATTAAAATTAAATTATAGACTAAAATGCTCTTTTTTAAAAGTTTAATTTGCTAATTATAAGCCTCATAACTTCTTCAAATTTCTATTTTCTTTACCAAAAAATTGAACAAGATGTTTATTATTATTGATGTTTATTTTGCATGAAGAGCATTTTCTATTATTTTTTACAAATTGGTAATATATTCAATGGAGAATGTCTTTAGGAAAACCGCATATCGTTCAATAAAAAATATCAAAGTATAATATAAGAACTACATCAGTATAATATACACTGTTAAATTTTAAACTAAATCGAATTAAAATTGATAAAGTTACTTAAAAATCACTGTGTAAAGCTGCAACATTTTATTCAAAGAAAAATTTAAAAAATAATTACAATTGCGTTTTATTTAAGTTTTAACCATAAGTAGAGCAAAAACTTAATTTGGCCTTGGATGCCCAATTAGTAAAAGTTCATACGCTGGTATTTTATTAATTTCACAAAATCATATGACTCATTGAAACTAGCTTGCGTACAGCCGAGAAAATCTTTTATTATGTATTTAGATTTTTCGGAATAAAAGATACAAAATCAAATTTTGCTCAAGCAGTAATTTCTACATGAAGTAAAGATAATAAATAAAATTTTATTTCATTCACGCTAAAAATGCATTTAAATTTTTGACGTGGCATTATTTTATTATAAATTTTAATAATGCTATTTGCTGCTGTAAAAATTACAATCCAAATATTTATATATATATCTGTGTGTACACACTATTTTTAAAAATTAAATTAAAGCAAATTTAACAAAAATGAATTTATAAACTGCCAAATTAAACGGTTTTTGCAAATAATCTGTAATGGAAAT